>NC_091694.1:50017500-50320530 GCF_041296265.1 Equus caballus | reverse complement strand
GCTTAAAGCAATCTACAGATTCAATGCTATCCCAATCAGAATCCCAATGACATTCTTTACAGCATTAGAACAAAAAATCCTAAAATTCATATGGGGCAACAAAAGACCCTGAATTGCTGATGCAATCCTGAGGAAAAAGAACAAAACAGGAGGCATCACAATCCCTGACTTCAAAACATACTACAAAGCTACAGTAATCAAAACAGCATGGTACTGGCACAAAAACAGGTGCACAGATCAATGGAACAGAATTGAAAGCCCAGAAATAAAATCACACATCTATGGACAGCTTATCCTCCACAAAGGAGCTGAGGGCATACAATGGAGAAAAGAAAGTCTTTTCAACAAATGTTGCTGGGAAAACTGGAAACCCATATGTAAAACAATGAAAATTGACCATTCTTTCTCACCATTCACCAAAAGAAACTCAAAATGGAGCAAAGACCTAAAGGTGAGACCTGAAACCATAAGGCTTCTGGAAGAAAACGTAGGCAGTACACTCTTTGGCATCAGTATTAAAAGGATCTTTTTGGACACCGTGTCTTCTCAGAGAAGGGAAACAATAGAAAGAATAAACAAATGGGACTTCATCAGACTAAAGAGCTTCTTCAAGGCAACTGAAAACAGAATTGAAACAAAAAAACAACCCACTAACTGGGAAAAAATATTTGCAAGTCATATATCTGACAAAGGCTTAATATCCATAATATATAAAGAACTCACAGAACTCAACAACAAAAAATCAAACAACCCGATCAAAAAATGGGCTGGAGACATGAAAAGACATTTGTCCAAAGAAGATATACAGATGGCCAACAGGCACATGAAAAGATGTTCATCATCACTGATCATCAGGGAAATGCAAATCAAAACTACACTAAGATATCACCTTACACCCACTAGAATGACAAAAATATCTAAAACTAATAGTAACAAATGTTGGAGAGGTTGCGGAGAAAAAGGAACCCTCATACACTGCTGGTGGGAATGCAAACTGGTGCAGCCACTATGGAAAACAGTATGGAGATTCCTCAAAAAATTAAAAATAGAACTACCATACGATCCAGCTATCCCACTACTGGGTATCTACCCAAAGAGCTTGAAGTCAGCAATTCCAAAAGTTCTATGCACCCCAATGTTTATTGCAGCATTGTTTACAATAGCCAAGACATGGAAGCAACCTAAGTGCCCATCAACAGACGATTGGATAAAGACGATGTGGTACATATATACAATGGAATACTACTCAGCTGTAAAACAGAACAAAACCGTCCCATTTGCAACAAGATGGATGTATCTTGAGGGAATTATGTTAACTGAAATAAGGCAGTTAGAGAAGGACAATCTCTGTATGACTCCACTCACATGAGGAATTTAAAAATGTAGACAAAGAGAACAGATTAGTGGTTACCAGGGGAAAGGTGGGGTGGGGGGTGGGCACAAAGGGTGAAGTGGTGCACCTACAACACGACTGGCAAACAATAATGTACAACTGAAATGTCACAAGATTGTAACCTATCATTAACTCAATAAAAAAAAAAGAAAGAGGAGACCAAGTTATAATTTTATACCAGTTTACTTTTGACATCAAAACTTCTTTACTTAATTGGATTTACTTTAATCTTAGCCAACTTGACTGTACATAAAACTCTTTAGGGCTTTATTTTTACAAAACTTTAGTTTTTTTTTTACATTCAGAATTTGTCCCAGTACTTTAGGATCAATTTATCTTCAACTCAAGAAATAAAAATATTTTTATTCTTTATAGCTTTTTATTGAAAACATATATTTTATTTTCCTTGTATACAGACCTTTTAGAAATATGTATTTTCTCATAGAAAATTTCCGAGCATACACAAAACATGTTTATCAATAAAGCTAAGCACTTTTCAGTTTCTTTGATATAAGAAACCAAAGGCAGACAAATATATGCTTAATAGTTAACCTTTAATATTGTATCTTGTGTGGAAATGACCTAGATACCCAATAAACTGTTACTATTTAACTTAACTTAGTAAAACTATAAAGTTTAAGTTTCCAAAAAGATTTTGGAAGCTGTTTTTTAAGTATGCAGACTATAAAACATAATTATTGAACTTAAAACTCTTATCCAGTTTTAACAATCACTCTTAAAAACTTCATGTGACATTACAGCAGTTAACTATCATCTTTAGTTGTTTTAACTACACACATTATAATTATATACATATAATTATTGTTAAAAAGTTTTTCCAAAAACTTTTATTTTTTACATTGATTTAGTTTACCTGTTATTAGCAATTATATTTAGATCATCTACAAAAACCTCATGAGACATTAAACAAAATCAGCTATTCTACTGAGTTATGAGTTTTGCTGATAAATTTTGTAGCAGAGATGACATGAGCTCATTTGACCAGTAAACCCAGGCTGTATGTCTGCATCATAGCCAATGCTGATAATTTTGAGAACATGTTTATTTTAAATCAAACCAGAAAACTTAAACAGGCTTTCATTCATCAAAGATCATTTGATAGGTTAAATAACTTTGTCTCTTAGAAGTTTTTGCATATTAATTAAAGATTGCATTCCATTATGAGAGATTTTGAATCCTCTTCTGAAACAGGTTTCCCAGAATAGCTATTACAATTCCAAATTATCTCAAAAGTTTACTTATTTTCACTCCTTCAATTTTAGATCAGGAATTTTGGGGGAGTTGAAGCGAAGCGAAGCTCGCTGGGAAGCTTAGCGACAGAGGAGACAAGAGCAGCAGATTTGGGTTCAGATGCTGGCAAGTTTAATTATTTAATTATCTTTTATTAAAGAAGCAGTAAAGTATTTCTAATTTTATTTAGAAGCCTCAAAAGATTAAAACTGGCTCCCCGTTGTTGCAGCTGGCTTTTCCAATGGCATACATCAGTTTGGGTGAACTGAAATTGGCCCATTTAAGTATATCAGTTTTTACAAAACTTTATCTTAGTTTTACTAACCCTTATACTTTTAGTTAGAACTTATATTAGAATTCCATTAACAAGTTTTTGGTATTACAACATAGTGTAGGGGAAGCATTCTCAGTTAGACATAACATTTATTTCCAAAGCAAATATCCAGGCAAAGTTGACATAACTTCTTCATATAACGTTAGCTTAAACACTTTAATCTTTATAGTCTTATTAACCTTAGTAGCCTAACTGTTGCCCCAAACAATTGTTGGTCAGGTTTTTCACTCTGATTTTTGCCTCCTGACCTTTTAAATTTTTCAAACTGGGGTAAATGGAACAGGTTTGTGTGATGTCCGTTAACGTTGGGGAGCCAATATGGAGGTCCCTTTAGCCCATCCAACCTTAGGCAGTGTTTTATTAAAACCTTTGTTTTAACTTCATTTATATCTGTTCCATTTATCCCAGTTTTCTTTCAAGAACTAGCTAAAGATTTTTATCCCATTGGGATGAGTTCTATGACTCTTCCCTTTCTGATTTCATTATGTTAACTTAATATTTGCATTAGCATCTGTAAGACTAGGAGAAGCTGAGACCCCAAGTTTGATTAACTTCTTAAGACTAGTCATTATAGTTTTCTTTTAATTTGGTCTTTTCATAGGTACCAATTAAACAGCTGTTTATCATCACCAAAACCAACCAACTATCCAACCAACCAACCAACCCATCCTTGTCTCCTTGTGTTTTGTTCTGATTCATTCATGTGTATTCTATTTATATATATTTTATTTCAAGGTCTCTATCACTTCAGAGATTTAAGAAAAATTGCAGCTCTTTAAAAAGTTTCTCAACTTAAGGATCCATTATTTGGACATTTTTTTTTTCTCCGCAGTCTAAAGAATATTGTGGCCACATGGTGTTACAAAAGAAAATCTTCCGTCTTTAGACATTGGCTTATAGTTATAGGTCGACCATCAGCCAAAGTTTTTCCCAAGGGGCTCTTAGGTGGAATAGATGGAGCACCTCCCATGTTAACACTTTTAAAAGGAAAGACGAACAGACAAACAACAGCAAATACCAAACAAGCGTGCTTTCCCAAAAACCCTCGGCCACAAACAGAGGCCAAAACAAAGACCAAAACCAAAAACCAAAGTGCTTCCAGTCCCAGCTTAGTCCGTGTCCTACACTCGGCAGTTGCCCAAAAAATGAAGATCCGCTAAGGAGATCTTCCCAAATGAGCAAGGACAAGGGACCTCGGTTGTGCACACCTGGGGGACTTAACAAAATTTGGCCAGGGCGTCGCTGCTTCAAAACAAACGGAGCCCAGAGGGCTGCCAAGGTACCCATTCTTTCCGGCCGGTCCTTTTGGAAAAGGTTAACACAAAGACAAAAACAAAAACTACCAGCTACTTACAAGAGATGTCTTCCTAAGTCCTAAACCTAGTTTCTTCCACCACCAAAGCAAAAGTGCCGTGTGCCACGACATCTGGTTGGCAGCCAGTTTCTTGGGGCTGTCCCTGAGACAAGGGGCTCAGGCAGCTGCAGGACAGCTTCCAAGAGAGGCCTTTAGCCAGAGGCCAGTGTGCCACAGGCGAGACGTCCACTTGGGACATTGTCCCATCTGGGTGGCCAAATTGATATCGAACCAGAAGTGAGTTCACTCACTCATTGCTCAGCAAGCCAATCTCAGACACCGGCGGTAGTGGAAGAAAGTAGGAATTTTATTATCACACAGCGCTGAGCAAGGAGAGAGGGCAGCTAACACTGAAATCCCAAACTCCCGGAAAAGCTAAAAGGAAGGGTTTTATTTCGGGTTTTAGGTAGCGGAGGGGGAGAATATGGCCTTGCTGGTCGGAGCTTTCCCACCAGCCTGTCTTTGGCCTTGAGACTATGTGCAGAGAGGAGGGAGCCTGTGACCTTGCTGGTCAGCAACTTTCCCACCAGCCTGTATCTCTTTGCGGGGAGGAGATAATGAACCCAGGTGCTTGTCCTTGATGGTGTCTGTCTCCATGCGGGATAGTGGATTGTGGAGCCAGGAAGGCAGAGATTAAGCAGGGAATGAGTGTTTTGGTTTTCACCCCATATATGCTGGGTTTAATGTGGGAAACTGATATGAGGGTTGGTATCAATCTTTTTGTTCTTCTCCAAGGTTTTCTTATCAGCCCCACTTTGTGAGGATAAAGAACTTACAACGATTGTTCTTCATCACCAAAACCAACCAACTAACCAACAAACCAACCAACCCACCCATCCTTGTCTCCTTGTGTTTTGCTCTGATTCATTCATGTGTATTCTATTTACATGTATTTTATTTCAAGGACTCTATCACTTCAGAGATTTAAGAAAGATTACAGGTCTTCTATACTAAGGCTATAAAAGCACACCGAGGAATTTATTTCCAGCAGCTTTTGCCTGTGGTACCTGTAAATGTGGGTGAAGTCTACTTTCCCAAGGTCCTCCAAATCTGCTAAAGTTTCTGGTCCATCAGGAAATGGTCTCTTTTCCAGGGAACAGGTACCAGACTGCCTTCCTAGGTGTGCTTTGTAGGCACCTTTGTCCTTAATGATGGACTTAAAATTCGTGACTGAATAACATGTATTTTGTGATGTGAGACTTCAGCAAACTCAAAGAATTTTATGGCACGATTGAATTTTCAAACTACATTCTGGTAAAAAGCAGGGCATAATCTCATCGAGTGTATGCAAAGAATCCCATTGCCGTTAAAAGTAAAAAGATTTAGTAAGTGTATTTTCCCCTGAATATTTAAGGATCAGTGAGAACATAAATATTGAAAGGATATTTTACTGGATTAAAGACTGGAGAGGAACGAGAAAGGGATTTATTATAAAACTGTCAAAAATAGAATATTAAAGCAACACCAATAATATTGCAAACCCGTTACAGCAGGTTTATTTCCCCCATCAGTTTATGTGGTCCTACGTAACTTTTGCTTTTAATTTTGTTCTGCTGGGTAAATGGAGATGCACACCATGTTCTCTGTGGGAAAGATTTAACATGCAAAAGTGTTGATTATTCCGAAATTAATGTATCAATCCGATGCAATACTGAGGTAGACGCAGTGATGAGCTACCCAGAATCCCCTTTTCAGGAAGGACTTGGTGCCCCGCTGTGGGGAATGTGACCTGTGCAGACAGCCACGTCCCCTGAGGTTCTGCCCCTGCTGGGGTGGCCGGCATCTGGTGACTGAGCCACGGTGGGTGATAAAGGCCTGGTTCAGCCTCGTGCTGGACAGCTCCCACAGGCTATGCTGTTTGAACTCCCAGAACCCCCTGGTGGACTGGCTGAAGCTCTGTGAGGTCTCCACCGCTGTTTAACTTCTCCCTCTGCCCTCTCCTCCTTCTTCCCCCTTCCTTAGCAGGGGCTGGTCCCTCATACATAGCTTGCCCCCAAAATACAGTCTAAGTGTTGGCTTCCAAAAACCCAGCCTGTGACAAATGCTAATCAACATAAATGACAGCAAGCAAAACAAAACTGGAAACAACCTAAATGTCTATCAATAGGGAAATACTTAGGTAAATTATGGCACGCATGGAATGAGATAAAGATAGGAAACGAATAAAGGACATTTTATGAACTGATGTGAAGAAATGTTCCTGATGCATTAACTGAATGAAAAAAGTAAGTAGCAGAAGACAATCCCATTTAATTAGAAAATGTAATCTAAAACGTGTTTGCTCTCCTTCTTCCCCCTTTAAGACACAAAGTTTCCTCCTAGAAAAAGGATGTGTGTAGGAATTCAGGGCAGCCCCCTTAGGGGGATTTCCAGGGTTTACTGGATTGAATCGAATCCCTTTCGTGAAGACAGTGCACGGGGAGAGAGTCAGGCCAGGCTAGGGTGGTGGGCAGCACTGGGCTGGAATTCGGGCTCTTTCTCTTACCAGGTGTGTGATCTTGGGCAAGTGACACAGTGGCCCTGAGCCTGAGTCCATCACCCAAAATGCCTCCTGAGTTTCTCATGGGAGTGAATGGTTAGAGTGTGGTCAATATCTGTGCAGTCTCCGTCACAGATTCGATGCTCCACAAATTTTCCTCCTTTGCATGGCTCCTCCTCTTCCGTTCAGACCGGGAATCCTACTCTCCATCATCCTCTTCCCTCCTGGGTTGGGTGAGGGAGCTCGGCCAAGCTGGGAAGCTTAATGGCTGAGACCCAGAGGAAGCTCAGATGCCAGGAACTTGGGTCAAGATGGAGCAAGACCAGAGAAATGGGCTGCTCTGGATTTCAGTGTGCAATGATTTGACACCAAAAATTCTGGGAAATCCTGAGGCAGGAAGTGAAAGGGAGTGAGGGCCAAAGGAGAAACAACACATTGGGTTTCCTTCTGGTCCCTTCTGGTCTGACTCCCCTCTCCCAAATGGTAAAATTGAGGAAGTCAGGGGAACTTAAAAGAAGCAGAAAGGAGTAGACACACTCTGGAGGAGGAGAGCCAAGCTGGCCGCACGTCCAACTCCTCCACACACACAATCGCTGCCCGTGTTCCGATTTTAATTCCTTCTCCTTATTATTGACTTCCCCAAGTCGAGGAAACAGAAGATCCCAGCTCATAGACCCCTGGGCTTTCAGACACGAAGACCAGCAGGACTCTGCTCACATATGTGACTCATCCTTTGGCCACCTCTACCCCCAACTCTCCAGGATTTAGTTTTTTCCAGCTCTGGTCATCATTGAACCAAGAACCCAAGGATCCCAGCCTGCAGGCTTTCCACAGGTAACGGGGCTGGGGACACAGTTGAGACCAAGGGGACAGGGAGGATGTTAGAGAAAGCCAGGAGGGGGACTGTGGGTCCTAGGTGGGACTGAATGGGAAAAATAGAAAGGGGCAGCATGCGGATAATGACCAAGCGAGGATCTTATTCTCTTCCCTCCCCTGGATTCAGAATCAAGTATGGCAGCCAAACCTCAGTCACAAACTGAGACTCAAACTCAGCCCCATGTCTAGCCCAGTTCCAGCCCTGTCCTCAGCAATAGCCCCAGACGCAGCCCCACCCCCATGCAAATCCTAGCCCCTTCTTTAAACCCAACCACAGCTTCAACCCCAGAGTAAATTTCAATTTTAACTCCAGCCTCAACACAAGGTTTACTTTCAGTCACATTGTATTCCCAACTTCAGCACCAAGCTTAGGCCCAGCTCCATCCGTGGCTCCCACAGGAGTACTGACCCCAATCCTAGGAAGACACACAACCTGCCCTGCAGCCCCGCTGTTAGGCCCTGTCCTAGCGATATATTTAGCTCCAACCTTCCCTCCGCCTTAATCCCAAGATCAACCCAACCCCAGCCCAAGGCCTGCTCCTGACCCCACCTTCAACCTCAGCTGCAAGGCCAGGCCCCTTCCCATTGCAGGCCCTGACCCTGGACTCCTTCTCAAGCCCAAGCCCATCTCTTACCTCAGCTCTGGCCCTGACCTCAGCTCCAACGTAGTCCCAGCCTGCCCCTTTGCCCCAGCTCCTGCCCCAGCCTGGCCACTGGCCCTGCCTCCATTTCAGCTCTGACAGCCTCGGTGGTCGTGTTGGTGCCAGCATGCCAGTGAATTATGAAAACTTTCAGCACTCGGAGAGTGAGAACCAAAGCCCGGGGCTTAGAATTGGTAAGAGGAAAGGAGAAATGGTCTCTCCTAAAATACCTCCTTAATACGTTTAGAAGGATTTCTGCTGTGATGTGATGTCTGTGCCTCTACCATGTGCACTGTTGGGTCCCCAAATCTGAGGTGGTGGGGCCCCAGCCACCGGAAGCCACAGTATGAAGAGGATTCAGGGTCCTCAGCAAGACAAGCACAGGGAAGACCACAGCGGGCCTGGCTTCTGTGCTCTGGGTTGGCCCTGGTGTGGGAATGAGTGATTGGGTTTGGAAGGGAAGGCCATTTGCTACCCAGGTAGTAGAGATGAGCGTGAGGTGCTGTGGGCCTGGCAGCCCCAAACTTGCTGGGTCCTCCTGCCACCTCTGCCAGCTCTGATGATAGGACTTTACACATCACCATTATCTTGAGACCATGTTTCCTTGTGTACATTTGTCCCCAGTGGTATGAGGGGCCTGTGTGGCTGGGTACTTGTGCTGGTCCATGCTGGGTCAGATGCCTGGGCATACCCCATCCCACAATCCTCCTTGTGCAGCCCCCTTTCAGGCTGAGCATTAAGGTGCCAGTCTTGATCCCTGACAGGCTCTGAGGCCCTCTCCTCCTCCCCTGTCTCTCTGGGTCTCTCTGGGACCCTCCTTGTCCTGACGCCCTCTCTCCTCTTGCAGGGCTGCCTCCCCTCCTTCCTCCCTTCCTGCAGACACTCTGTTCCAGCTCCCGCCTCCTGCTGCTCTCCCTGGGCCTCAGCCTCATGCTGCTGGTCGGCGTCTGTGTGATCGGATTCCAAAGTGAGGGTCACAGGGTGGGCAGGGAAGAGAGAAATAAGGGCTGCATTGGTGGGGGCAGGGACGGAGTTAGAGATGGATAAGGCTGGCTGCTGGCTCTGTCACTTATTAGCTGGGTGATGTGGTCAGATTACGGAACCTCTCTAGTCCTTGGTTTGCCCATCGGCAATACTGGAGAACAACAGTATCTGTCCCTTTGTGGGGCTTGTTGTGAGGAACCAAGGAGACAGTGTGTGTCAAGTGCCTGCTCAGTGTTGCACAGAGGGGGCCTGATAATCTTCACCCTGATTGTCCCATTCGCCTCGTCAGATTCCACGTTTCAGAGGGACCTGGTGACCCTGAACAACTCCACATCACAAACTGAGCTTCAGGTCAAGGCCCTGATATCCCAGGGTGAGGCTGGTGTGGAAGGGGCTCTGGACTGGGGTGGGGTGTGGTGGAGGAGGGGGTGCGAGCTGACTCTGCAGCACTGAGTCCCCATGTCCTCCAGGCGACAGTTTGCAAAAGACGATAACACCTCTGAAAGCAGGGGTGGGGAATCTCAGGCAGGAACTGCAAGCAGGTGAGACTCTGCAGGAGTGTGTGGGAGGGCAGGGCTGGCCCCAGGACAAGGTGGGGGAGCCCCTCGAGGTGCTGAGCGCCCTCCCGTCCAGCCCGTAGCATGAACGACAAGGTGTTTTCCCTGGAGAAGAAGCTGGAGGAGGAGCAGCAGACACTCAAAGCAGGTCAGGCCCCTGCTCCCATCACCTGGGCATGCCGCGTGGGGAGGGCAGGGAGGTTCCGAGGCGGGGCCCGTGCAGTGAAATCTGGCCTCCTGGACTCAGGGAGCAGAGTCCACACCCAGGGCACTGTCCCCACTGCCCCCCTGTGTGTGTCCCAGATTATGCTGAAATACGCCTCCTAGTCCAGCAGCTGGCCAAAGACCTGACAGCCCTGACTTGCCAGGCGGCTGCCCTCAAGAGCAATGGTGAGGGGTGTTGGGGGTGTGCCTGACTCCTTTGCTGCCACAGTCCCACTGGGCAGCAACTCAGCACCCCCCACCTCTCCCGGCCCCCTAGGCTCTGCCAGGGCCTGCTGCCCCCTTAACTGGCTGGAGCATGAAGGCAGCTGCTACTGGTTCTCTCGCTCGAAGAAGCCCTGGCCCGAGGCTGAGAAGCAGTGCCAGCTGCAGAACGCCCACCTCGTGGTCATCAACTCCAGAGAGGAGCAGGTGAGGGCCCCTGGTGCTCAGCTCCCAACACGTGTCCCCTTTAAGGAAATGGTTCCCACACTTGGCCCCACCTTGCAGTCACCTGGGGAACTTTAAAACCACTGCCCTCTGAGCCCCACCCTCAGAGACCCAATGGGCCTGGGCACTTTCATAAACGTCCCAAATCTCCTCAACTGCTTTAACGAACAGGTAAAGGTTAGAACTGCTAGTCCAAGGAGATGGGGAGAAGTCACCATTGCCCTTCATTGTCCCAGGATTTTGTCCAGGAACATACAGGCTCCTCATTCACCTGGATGGGGCTCAGTGATCCTGAAGGAGTCTGGAAATGGGTGGATGGGACAGACTACAAGACCAACTTCCAGTGAGTACACCCTGGCTTTCCGTGTCCTACCTCCTCCTTCAGCTCTGCTCCTCAGATCTGACCCACACCCCCTTCTCAGACTTAGATTCTGTGCCACCTGACCTTTCTAGTTGCTGTTGTCCTCTCCCCTCAGGAACTGGAGTCCAGGCCAGCCAGATGACTGGGACGGACATGGGCTGGGCGGAGGCGAGGACTGTGCCCACTTCCACTCCAATGGCCAATGGAATGACATTGTCTGCCAGGCGCCCCTCCAGTGGGTCTGTGAGACCAAGATGGACAGGGCCAGCTAGTTGAGTCTCAGAGCTGCTTCCTGTACACCACCCAGCTGCATTTAGAAATGGGATCAGGGGAGAGGGGCCCTTCTCCAGAGATGCCTAACGAGACCTCTGTGGGAGAGGAACAAGCCCTGTGAGATGGGAGCACTGCCCTCAGCCTGAATTGTATTCTCCTCAACTGTCAAAAGACTATATAAAGGTCCTAAGGTTTTTTTTTAAAAATTTCAGCTTCGTTGAGGCATTATTGACATAGAAAATCGTAAGATGTTTAAGGCTTACTTTGTGGTGATTTGACATATACATTGATACACACATTGATAGATACATTGTGAAAAGACTCCCCCCATCTCGGTAGTTAACACAGCCATCACCTCACCTAGTTATCTTTGTTTTCTTTTTGGTGAGGACATTTAAGTTCTACTCTCTTCGTAAATTTCAGTTATTCAATACAGTGTTATCAACTGTAGTCACCATGTGATACGTTCGATCCTCAGACCTTGTTCATCTCATTGCTGAAAGTTTGTGCCCTTTGACCAACCTCTCCCCATTTCCCCTCCCCCCAGCCCCTGGCCACCACTTTTCTACTCTCTGTTTCACCCACTTTGCCTTATTTATTAATTTATTTTCGATTCCATGTATAAGGGATACCATGCACTATTGTTTTTGTCTCTCTGGCTCATCTCACTTACCTTAATGCCCTCAAGCTCCATCATGTTGTTGCAACAGGCAAGATTTCCTTCTTTCTCACGGCTGAATAGCATTCCATTGTACGTATGTGCCCCACATCTCCTTCACCCAGTCATCTGTTGATGGACACAGGTGGTCTCAATATCTTGGCTGTTCTGAACAAGGCTGCAGGGAACCTGGGGTTGCAGATATCTCTTGAATCTCCTCTTTTCATTTCCGATGAGTATAAACCCAGAAGTGGGATTGCTGGATCACATGGTAGTTCTATTTTTAATTTTCTGAGGAACTTCCATACTGTTTTCCATTGTGGCCTCACCAATTACATTCCCACCAACAGTGCACATGGGTTCGCTTTTCTCCATGTTCTAAGGTTTTTTAACCTTAAAAATCAACTTTATTTGGGTATAATTCTTTCACAATAAAATGTGCCCATTTAGAGTAGAGATGACTTTTGACAAACATGAATATCGAGGCACGTACCTCTACAATCAAGACACAGGACACTTTCATCACCCCAAAGCTTCCCTTTGCCCCTCTGTGGTCCCTGCCCTTGGCCCCCAGGTAGCTAATTATCTGCTTTCTTTCATGACAAATTAGTTTTGCCTATTCTAGAATTTCACATAAATGAAATCACACAGTATGTACTCTTTTGTGAAAGCTTATGTATTTTGTGTTGCCTGATTTTTAGCAACCTTGAAATGGCAGAATGATGAAGGTAGGTGAGGCCTTGGAAAGTGCTATGTTATTGTGAAAAGAGCATTTTCTTTTCATATAGATTTGAGTTCAAATCTTTTCTGTCTTTTTTTTTCCTGAGGAAGATTAGCTCTCAACCTCTGTTGCCAATCTTCCTCTTTTCTTTTTTTCTTTTTTGCTTGAGGAAGATTAACCCTGAGCTAACATCTGTGTCAAACTTACTCCACTTTTTATATGTGAGTTGCTGCCACGAGTGGTGTAGGTCCACACCTAGGATCCAAACCCCTGAAGCCAGGCTGTTGAAGCAGAGTTTGCTGAACTTAACCACTATGACGTAGGTTGGGACCCTTTTCTGTCTCTTAGAAGCTTATAAACTTAGTGTGATAAGGAAAGGCAACTCCTTAATTTCTTTGAAGCTCCCAGAGTCATTGGGAAAAGTAGATAAGATCCACAAATGTATTTGTTAGCTATTGCTGTGTAACAAACCATCCCAAAGTTTAGAGGCTTAAAACAATAAGTATTGATTGTAGCTCATGAGTCTCTAAGTCAGCTGGGTGCTTTTTTGGTCTGGCCGGGCCTGGTTCATCTTAGCTGGGCTCATTCATGCATTTGTGGTCAGCTGGGGGTGTTGGCTGGGAGCTGGCTGGTCTAGGATGGTCTCCCTCCCATGGCTGGCTATGGGCTGGGACAACGGGGATGACTGGGCCATACTAGGCTAGCCTGGGCTTGTTCCCATGGTGTCAGGGCAGGGTTCCAAGAGAGTAACTGGAAACATGCAAGGACTCTGGAGTCTTAGTTTTGGAACTGAAGCACCATTTCTGCTGCATCCTATTGGCTCAAGTAGGTCAGAAGGCATCCGAGATTCGAGGAGTGGGGAAATAAAATCCACCTTTGGATGGGAGGAACTAAAAAGTCCCATTGTGTAGAGGATGGATATAGGGAGTGGTGGAGATTGCTATTTTTTCAATCAATCGAGCATACCAGGGGAAGCATCTCAGTTATAAGGAAGCAGCCCATAGCTGAGAGTGCTTATTAATAGAGGGCAGGACCTGTTCATTGCTGCATTATTTGCATCCAGACCACTGCCTGGCATATAGGAGGGAATCAATTAGTGCTAATCAAAAATAAAGAGGACAGTGTCAGAAGGAAGGTATGAGAAGGACAAAATTTAGCCCCCAGGAGGCAGCACCCTTTTACTTCTCCCTGTCCACCAGCATCACATGAAAATCATCAGGCTGGAGCAGAGAAAGGTCTTGGGTGGAAGTGCTCAGAGGGGACCCAAAACTGATGGGGTCAGGAGGGCACTGCCCCATGTGCAAGAGATCCCAGAAGAGAGCAGTGACATGTGGCTGGTTCTGTGGGCACCAAATATTGGAACCCAGTGCAGCCGAGTGCACATGTCCACGAGTCCTCAGGTGGCCCCAGGTCTGTCACTGGCACCATGACAGAATCCAGTCAGTTATCTGTGGTTAGAGTTGGGCTGAGGGTTTGTAAAGAGAAGGAAGAATATCAGGGAAGCTTTCCAGCCTGGACACGTGATGTCGTCAAGTGATGGGGAGCCAACACACCAGGAGTAGATGCCACTGCTTAGGCTGTGCCCCTCAGGGTACAGGTGCTCTCGTTGGCTGTTTAAAGTGGGCAGTGGGCGCTAGTGAGCATAGCATGGGGCCCACCATCAGAGAGACCATCACTGCTGCCTGCAAGGTGGGGAAGGGTAGTAGGTACTCAGAGATTTGATGATGGGGGAAAAGATACCTCAATTTAGTGCTCCAAATATTATCTCCTGGGTATTATTATTTCGTATCTTTCTCCTTTAATTTTCTACCTTATGCACTGTGCTTTTCACAGTGAGTTTAAGATTTATGTAACTCATTGATGAGGGAACCAGTAGAACAGTAAAGCTTGTTCAGAGGTGTATAGGAGAGACACAAGGATTTTTTTTTTTTTTTTTTTTTAGATTCGGCTTGAGCTAACATCTGTTGCCAATCCTTCTCTTTTTGCTTGAGGAAGATTGTCGCTTAGCTAACATCCATGCTGACCTTCTTCTACTTTATGTGGGACACCAACACAGTGTGGCTTGACAAGCAGTGCTCAGTCTGCACCTGGGATCCGAACCTGAAAACCCCAGGGCACTGAAGCAGAGCACGCGAACTTAACCACTGTAACACTCAGCCGGCCCCTGAGACACAAGTATTTTTAGTTATCAAAATAAAGGATGCAGGAACAAGAGCGCTAAATTAGAGGCAAAACCAGTCAATGTCCTACAGCCAACAAAATCGAACATTTATGGTTCTCTGTTCTATTATGTAGAAATCACTTGTTGTCTATTGGACAAAATCCACTTGCATTTGCTGTCAGACAAGAATCATTTGCTTGGCTAAATGTTTTCCTTTAGAATTAAAAAAAAATATCCCATTCAAGAATAAATAGTAAGTCAAATGAAGGTACACGTCCTTACAGAATTAGATAATCCTTGGGTGGGCCTGTGAGACAATGTCCAGCAGGACAACTGAAAAGGATATGCAGCCATCTTTCTGGTCTTCTCCAAGGTTTTCTTATCAGCCCCACTTTGTGAGGATAAAGAATTTACAGTGATTGTTCTTCATCACCAAAACCAACCAACTAACCAACCAATCAACCCATCCTTGTCTCCTTGTGTTTTGCTCTGATTCATTCATGTATATTCTACTTACATATATTTAATTTAAATTAAATTTTATTTAATTTCAATAGCCTCTATCAGTTCAGAGATTCAAAACAAATTACTGCTCTTCTATTCTAAGGTTATGAAACCAAAACAAAGAAATTTATTTCCATCAGCTTTGCCTGTTGTACCTATAAATGTGGGGGAATTCTACTTTCCCAAGGTCCTCCAAATCTGCTAAGGTTCCTGGTCCATCAGGAAATGGTCTTCTTTTCGTGGAACAGGTACCAGATTGACTTCCTAGGTGGGCTTTGTAAACACCTTGATCCTTAATGATGGACTTAAAATATCTGATTAAATAACATACATTTTCAAATGTGATACTCCAGAAAACTCAAAGAATTTTGTGGCACGAGTGAATTTTCAAACTATATCCTGGTAAAAAGCAGGGCATAATCTCATTGAATCTACGCAAATAATTACATTGCCGTTAAAAGTAAAGAGATTTAGTAAGAGTATTTTCCCCTGAACACTGACAGATCAGTGAGAACATAAATGTTTAAAGATTTTACTAAATTAGAGAGCACGGTGAAAAGAAAAAGGGCTTTATTATAAAACTGTCAAAAATAGAATATTAAAACAATACCAATAATATTGCAAACCAGTCACTGCAAGTTTATTCCCTCATCAGCGTGTGCGGTCCTACAGAATTCTTGTTGCTGGATGTCGGGTCAACACTCAGGTTTCATGAAGTTCTCTGCATCTGGACTAGAATAGTGCTGGAAATCCTGACTCAGTCTGATGATAGAACTGACAGTTGTCTAAGCAATATCTGCTCAGAAGCTCATATTCATAAGTCTGTTTCTTGAAATAATAGTATTTAAAAATACTTGGTATATGCCTTTCACCAGGCTTTGTTGAAGATAATGTTTTTTTTTCACATAGCTTATAACAGGGGCTGTAGGCAAGCATGGAAAGAAAGAGAAACCTTACATATTGATAAGGTTGAATGGTACAGCTCATTTATTTTGATAACCAGCAATATCATAATGGAGAAGGGTAATGTTATCTATTGAAGAGTAGTACAGAACTATTTTGTGAGGATTTGAGGGATGTTTCCCAAAAAGTAAGAACATTTTATGGACAAGGAGGGCATTGACACATCTCCAGCACTTTCCAATCTATTGTGTAGAGTGTACCATCTCTGAAACGTGTTTATATTATTAGCATCTTGTCAATACGTAATTAACCTAGGGAAGCTGAATTCCTCTTTTGATTGGACAGCTCTCAAAATAGTGTTGAGATAATTAAGAATATGGAGTACACAAAATAGGCCTCTTTTTTTTTTTTTTTTTTTTTTTTTAGCATTCCTTTTCCTCTAAAGTAAAAGAAAAAAAATCTTTGTTGTTGTCCAATGGTCTTCTGGGAACCCCTAAAACTAGTTTAGGGTAAGAGACATCTTCAAAATTTTATTTTTCTGAATTTAGGGTCTGATCTTGAAAAGGCAAAACTAAAAGTTATCAGAGAAATTGATCATTTGATTAGGACAGTAGCATGAATGCCAGAAAGAAGCATTGTAGCTTGTATAAGAGTGACAGTACAATATTTAAAAAATAAAAACAGTAGAAAGTAACACAATTGTAAGAAATCTTAACACTGTCAGCAGTGAGGAACTTTTGCTAGTTTGTTGCAATAATCAAGGATGTAACAAATTCAGAATAAAGCACAAAAAGTTATTATGATAAGATACAGAATCTATTCTCTCTGGGCAGACTTTATAAGTGATAAAGAATAACTTTTAATATTTCTGGTTTAGAGCAGACTGAACACTCCAAAACCAATTTATTATTTTAACAGAGAGAACACAATTTTAGTCTTGCATTAACGTAATAATTGGCAGGAAAGGATTCTCAAGCTTTAAAAAAAATGTTAATAAACTCATCAAAATTAGAGCAATGTTGCCAGAGTTTTAATACATTTCATTCCTTCTTTTTTTCACAGGTATTATATATAGTCCAAGGAAAACACATTTCATTTCTGCAAACCTTCTACAGCTTTCTATATCCATCCAGGCTTTGTCATTCACCCTCAGCCTTCAAAATTTAGAACAACAGAACACATTAGGGAAAAAACTGCTTTCTTTTTCCTCAGTAAATAAAAATATCACATACTTCCTTGCGTAGATATTCTTATTTCTTTGCCAACATTCTTTCAGCATAGACTCAAGCACTTTGATTAATTGTAGCTGTTAATCAAGGTAATAAATTCCTCTTTCACACACGAGTCTTGGAGGTAGGTAATTGAGGACTGTTTGTCACACACCAGGATCTAGAAATCCAACAAAGCTCATGGCTAGGGAACTTGAATCTGTTATCCTAGGCAGTTAGCTTGCCTGTCCTTTGCCCTGGAGGGAGATCTTATTTTTATTATACTAGACAGTAAACAAATTCACTCTTTGCTCTGGAGGCAGACACTATTTCTATTTTCCAAGGCTGTTTGCTATACAAATACTCTTGAAAAGACAGTCTTGAACACAGACAGCGTCTCTGCACACAAGATGTGCACAAACGCGGGAGACCCATGGAGAATTTTCTTCTAAGAGCCTAAAGATACAATTCCTGTACAACTGATACAAATAACAAAAAAAAGTATATATATATATATGTACTGTTTATATATATATATATATATATATATATATATATATATATATATAAACAATGTTTGGTGATCAATGTTTTTATATTTTATCTTATTTAGAAATTATCCAGGTATCCAAATATTGTCTACTAATTAGTTTGATTAAGGTCTTAATGTTAACTAGGGATCTTGAAAATTATGGTTATGTTGACACACCATAAAAATTGAATCACTTTCGACATAAAAAAGTTTTTTCATAATTATAATCCAATTTAGTTGAATAATTTTTTTCAAATCTTAAACGCTTATATTATATTCCACATTGATCAAATTAGAGAAAAGACATATGGCAGCATTTAAGCCAAAACAATTAAACCAATTTGATCATGGGGACTTAGATTCTTATGGTGAAATGCTTCTTGGATTTTTAAGGTGTCAACCATAACATCAACAATTAGAGAAAATTATGTCTTTTCTTCTCCACATTTTATTTTGTATTTTCCTGCAAATATTCAATTTTCTAATTGAAGTCACTTAAAATTATTTAATTAGTTAATTATTTAACTCATTAATGAGGGAGTCAATAGGATGGCAAAGCTAGTTAAGAGGAGTATAAGGAGACAGAAATATTGATAGTAACGGGAAGAAAGATTGCTGGGATAAGATTGCTAAATTATACGCAAAACTTATTTGCCCTACAGGACAATAAAACAGAAATCTTTGGGTATTTTCTTCTACCAGACAGAATTCATTTGTATTGCTATTGGAGAAGAATCATTTCCTTGCTATCAGCTTTTCTACAGAGTTTTAAAATATACTACCCAACATTACATAGTAAATCAAACAAAGATATACTTCCCTCAACAGTTAGATAATTCTTGGGGCCGGCCCAGTGGTGTAGTGGTTAAGTTCATGTGCTCTGCTTTGGAGGCCCGGGGTTTGCGGGTTTGGATCCCCACTGCAAATCTATGCACTGCTCATCAAGCCATGTTGTGGCAGCATCCCACATACAAAATAGAGGACGATTACCATGGATGTTAGCTCAGGGCCACTCTTCCTCACCAAAAACAAAAAAAAGAAAAGAAAAGAAAGAAAAAAGATAATTCTCCAGTAAGTCTCCTAGACAATATTTTAGTATAACAATTAAAGACATGCATTTGCTGTTTTGCCTATCTTTAAGTTTTGGATATTTTTTTCTAAAAAGTCCCTTGTTGTGATCATAAATAACTTGAAACGTTTTTCTTGACCACTAAAAAAGGCTGGCATTTGTCCTGATTCATTTATCTAGGTGCAGCACAAAGTGGTAATAAACACATATTAAACCTCCTGCAGTGTGGTCAGTGAGTCTAGATCCACGTGGTGTTAAGCAACTACCAAGGTCTGGGAAAACTTTGTGGGCATTGGGTCCACATAGGAAGCCCCACTCTTGACCCTTCACAGTGGGTTTATCATATCTGATCAAATAAGAATCACTCTCTCAAATATGACGTTCCATGCTTGATCTTGATTACACAATTGATTTATCCAGAATGAAAGTTTTTATTTTGATAAAGTCCAATTTATGTCTTTTTCTTTCATAGATTATGCTTTTGGTGTCATATCTAAGAAATCTTTGCTGAATCTAAGGTCATAAAGATTTTATCCTTTGATTTCTAGTTGTTTTTCTTGAGATATTGGACCATATTGGGGGCTGAATATTGGTTTCTGTTTCTGACAAGTCGGATTTTCAGATGTACCAGTAGCTAGATCAGCCTTGGGAAATGGGAGTCATTATGTTTGACCCTTATGTAGCCACTCTGTTCCTGTGCCTATCTTGCCAATTCTGGGGTGGCCAATGATGAAGGCTGGCTAAAGGCAACTGGATGAGGCATTTTGTCTACTTGGTTGTCCAGTACCTCTTCCCTGATGATGCTTTTTAGTAGGCATTAGGATGTGATATACTTTGTGCTCATTCCAGTATGTTCATCCACATGCCTCTACCCCATATCTCCTTGTCTCTGATCTTCAAGTCTTTTCCATCCAGACCTCCAACCAGATAGTCAGGCCATTGGCTACTGCCCAAGGATCTGTAAATTTTCTTACCTCAGGCCTTTACACACGAAGTGAATGACCAGTTGCACTGCTTATAGCTATGTCCATTGGGAAGATTTTCCTTCTCAACTGTCTCTTAGAACCACCCCTCAATGCAGCTGTAACACAGCCACTGTCCATTTTCAGCTTGTACCTAAGCATCAAGCTGATGCATCCATAAACCAAGCTTGGGCCTTTTCTCTTCCTTCAAATGAAAAGTAGGGAAGGGGACTGACGCAAACTTGATGGGTGATATGTGGGTGTGGGCCACTTGCTCATATAGCCCACTGGTACCCTTTGATCTGGTCCTGCTTAGGCTTGATTCAATTTCCATCTGATAATGGACTGTTGCTATCCATTGTCCATCTCTTCCAGGGTCCAGTAACATGTGAAGAACTATTTCTCAAGGGGCATCTAATTCTCTGCTGCCCATGGCGTGGTCTTACTCCAGAATCCCAGAGGCTTCTGCTGTGATTCTCCTCCTGGAGCTTTCCGTAAGCTCTGTTCTGCATCTGCCACCTCCACAACCTAGAGTCTGTGGGTTATACGGCCCAAACAGCAGGGCTGACTGCATTGCAACCTTGACCTGCTGCAGTGCCTGTTCCTGCGCTGGATCCCATTCAAAGCTGGCAGTCTCCTGTGTCACCTGGTATATGGGCCAGAATGATATTCCTAGGTGCAGAATGTGCTGCCTCCAGAACCCAAAGAGGCCCACCAGGCACTGTGCTTTCTTTTTTGTGCTGGTGGAGGGAATGCAAACAGCAGCATTTATCTTTTATTCTGGAGGGGATATCCCAGAAATCCCCTAACTGCAAGAACCCTAACAACTTCATTGAAGCGGTTAATCCCTGAATTTTTATAGAGTGTATCTCCCTATACCCTGTAGAGGGCATGTGCCTTACTGAGGCCTCCAACGTACTGGCTACCTTTTGCTCTAATCAGCATGATGTCATCCATGTAACGGATCAGCGTGATGTCTGCGGAATGTCCAGGAGATCCAGATCTTTTTGGACTAGATTAAGATAGAGGGTGGGAGAGTTAAATAGCCCTGAGGCAAAACTATAAGCGAATATTGTCTGTCTCATGAATACGAACTATTTTTGATCCTCTTTTCTAATTGGAATGGAAAAGAATGCATTCACCAAATCAGTGGCCACACACCATGCAGCCGAGGGCTTATGAATCTGCTGTGGCAATGATGCACATCCAGCACAGCAGCTGAAATGACAGCCACTACTTGGTTAAGTCTACTTCACATTGTGGGAAGAAGAGTCAAGTGGGAGGCCTTGGAAGTACCAAGATATTAGACCAAAGCAATACCACACCCCTGAAGGACGTAATAATATTAAAAGCCTTAGGAACCACAAAAGACCCCAAGTAGCTAAAGCAATCTTGAAAAAGAAGAACAAAGCTGGAAGCATCACACTCTCTGATTTCAAACTATACTACAAAGCTAAAGTAATCAAAACAGTATGGTATTGGCATAAAAACAGACACATCGATCAATGGGACAGAAGAGAGATCCCAGAAATAAACCCATGCGCATATGGTCAATTAATTTATGACAAAGGAGCTGAGAATATACAGTGGGGAAAGAACAACCTCTTCAGTAAATAGTGTTGGGAGAACTTGACAGCCATATGCAAAAGAACGAAATTGGACCACTATCTAATGCCATACACAAAAATAAACTCAAAATGGGTTAAAGACTTAAATGTAAGACCCGAAACCATAAAACTCCCAGAAGAGAACATAGGGGGTAAGCTCCTTAACGTCAGTCTTGGTGATGAGTTTTTAGGTTTGACACCAAAAACAAAGGCAACAAAAGCAAAAAGTAAGCAAGTGGGACTACACCAAACTAAAGCTTCTGCACAGCAAAGGAGGGCCAGCCCGGGGGCGCAGTGCTTAAGTGTGCACATTCCGCTTTGGTGGCCCGGGGTTTGCTGGTTCGGATCCTGGGTGTGGACCCAGGCATTACTTATCAAGCCATGCTGTGGCAGGCGTCCCACATATAAAACAGAGGAAGATGGGCACAGACGTTAGCTCAGGGCCAATGTTCCTTAGCTAAAATAGGGGGATTGGCAGCAGATGTTAGCTCAGGGCTAACCTTCCTCAAAAAAAATTAAAAAAGGTGCACAGCAAAGGAAACCATCAACAAAATGAAAAGGCAATCTATGAATGGGAGAAAATATTTGCAAGTCCTGTCTTTGATAAGGTGTTACTATCCAAAATATATAAAGAACTCACATAACTCAATAGAAAAAATTCAATTAAAAAATGGGCAGAGGATCTGAATAAGCAGTTTTCCAAGGAAGACATACAAATGGCCAACAAGAACATGAAAAGGTGCTCAGTATCACTAATCATTAGGGAACTGCAAATCAAAACCACAATGAGATATCACCTCACACCTGTTAGAATGGCTATTATGAAACAGACAAGAAATAACAAGTGTTGGTGAGGATGTGGAGAAAAGGGAACACTTATGCGCTGTTGGTGGGAATGTAAATTGGTGCAGCCACTCTGGAAAGCAATATAGAGATTCCTCAGAAAATTAAAAATAGAACTACCATATGGCCCAGCAATTCTATTTCTGGGCATATATCTGAAGGAAATAAAATCTCTATCTTGAAGTTATTTCTGCACCCCCATGTTCATAGCAGCATTATGGAATAGCCAAGACATGGAAACAACCTAAGTGTCCATCAATGGATGGACATGATGGATAAAGAAGATGTGGTATATACATATATACAATGGACTATTACTCAGCTGTGAGAAAGAAGGAAATCCTGCCATTGTGACATGGGTGGACCTCAATATTATTATGCTAAGTGAAATAAGTCAGAGAAAGCAAATACTATATGATCTCACTTCCACGTGGAATCTGAAAAACACCTGAACTCATAGATACAGAGAACCCATTGATGGTTGCCAGAGGCAAGGGGTGGTGGGTGGGTGAAGTGGGTGAAGGTGGCCAAAAGGTACACACTTCCAGTTATAAGAGAAATAAGTCCTGGGGATGTGATGTTCAGCATGATGATTATAGTTAACAATACTGTACTGTACATTTGAAAGTTGCTAAAAGAGTAGATCTTAAAAGTTTTCTCATCACAAGGAAAAAATTACAACCATGTAATGATAGATATTAGCTAAACTTATTGTGGTAATAATTTCACAGTACATACGTATGTCAAATCATTATGTTGTACACCTAAAATTAACACAGTGTTAGACGTCAATTACATCTCATTGAAAAATAAAAACCAAAGCTCAAAAAAAAAAAGACTTGGGAAAATGCAGGAATGGTGATTCCTGCCCCATCTCCAATTAAGTTGCCTATTTGGCCACTGCAAAATTCAGACAGGTCTTTGAGAATGACTGTGAGCACTATAAAACTTAAGTTGTGACACAATTGTAGATAAGGTCCAAGATGAATTATCATTACTGAAGCAGTTCAGCACATTCACTGGCACCTAATATGCAGTTATTCACGGAGGAAATGCTTTCTTTTAAATTTCTATCCACAAAGATAATCAGAAACAATTTGCCTTTATGTGACAAGGACAGCAGTGCACATTCATTGTCTTATCTATGTCAAGACTACTGTTCTGTATTATAACATACCGGCTACGTCAACTCCACTGTCAACTCTATGCCAACTCTACTGTTCTCCATCACGATACAGTCTGGAGGGCATCTGGGACTTTTGTCAACTTACTGTTGTACAAAATATCATAGTAATATTTTTATGATAATATTATACTAATTTGACCAGATGAGGAGGAAGTAGCAAGCACTTTCGATGTCTTTGCAAGGCACATGCATGCTGGAGGAGTGGGATAACTCTGCTGACACTTCAGTGAGTTGAGGTATGTCAGGCGGCCCTTCAAAAGTTAGAGCCAAGGTGCCACACCTTGCACTGCCTATCAAGAGGAAAGAGGCAAAATGCTTTGAACGTTTCTGAATTTGGGAGAAAATATATAGCACACATGGGTTGTTGCTCTGACCCATTTACTGAGTAACCTATAAGGCTACCAGTTTTACAATAGGCCCAGGGCAAGAGAAGGCTTTGTGTCAGATCCAGGCTGCAAGGTTAGATTTTCTACTATTTAGGCCTCATAATTGAGCACACCCAATGGTATTGGAAATGTCTAGGGCAAGTAGGGGTACTGTATTGAGCCTCTGACAAATCCCAGCATGAGAATCACAGTGTAGACCCCTAGGATTTTGGAATAAGATTACTCCCTCTTTTGTTGACCACTATTCTCTGTTTGAAAAGCAGTTCCTGGGCTTGTTCCGAGGGCTTGGTAGAGATTCAATATCTAGCTACTAGACTTTAAGTAACTATACAACCCAAAATGCCCATCATGATGTAGATTTTATTTGGTAATCAAAACCATAGAATTTAGACATGGGTTGCAATGAATTGTCAAATAGAAAGGTTTCATACAAGAGGAGTCCAGAGAGCACTATTGCATTGGTAGGTGGCTCATATCCCCGTGGTACCTGTTCCTAGAGCTTTGCTGCTGCTTCTTTAGTTCATACCTAGGATCTCAAGGGAATTCCATATAATCAGTTAACAGAAGAGTAAAACCATAGCCCTGATTTGAAGATGGCTTTTCAAGTTGTGCTAGTAACTATGCACAAGTGTATGCTGCTGTGGTATAGCCTTACTTAGGGGGTGCCCTGAAAGGCAAGGGTGAAGAGAATTCCTGTCAATAGGCAGATCTTTGGGCAGTACATCTGGTTGTCCATTTTAGGTAGAAGGAGATACGGCCTGAGTACGGATCTACACTGATTATAGGTGGTGGTTTAATGAGTTCAATAGCTGGTCAGTGCCTTGAGAAGAATAAGATTGGAAAATTGTTAACAAGTTGTTTCGGGGGAGAGATATGTGGCTGAACATCTCAGAATGGGCATAGAGGGTGAAGATTTTTGTATCCCATGTAAATGCCCACGAAAGGACAGCCACAGAGGAAAAGGCTCTCAGTAATCAGGTGGATAAGATGACCTGTTTTCTGAATGCCAGTCAACTTTATCCAGCCACCCTGGAGCTTACTCAGTTGGCCCATGGAGAAAGTTACCATAGCAGCAGGGACGAAGGCTATGCAGTAGCTCAACAACACAGATGTTCTTTTCCAAGGGTGACATGGCTATTGCTACTGCTGAGTGCCCAACCTGCCCAACACAGAGACCAACACTGAGCCCTGATATGATGTCATTACTCAGGGGGACTACCCATTTACCTTATGGCAGGTTAATTTCATTGGACCCCTTGCAACATGATGGGAGCAGCAATATGGTCCTTGGAGGAATAAGCACATATTCTGAATACGGATGACATCCTTTCCACAATGCTTCTGCCAGCACCTCCATTCATGGACTTAAATTGGACCATATTATCCCTCACGCTATCACCTCCAGCTGAGGAACTCAGTTTATAATGAAGGCAGTGCAGCAGTAGACTGATACTCATGGTATTACCTTGCGTCTAGCACTCAGATGTAGATAACTGGATTGAGTGGGGGGATAGTTTTTCAAAGGTTCAGTTACAGCATCAGTTGGGAGACAATACCTTATGAGGCTTTCCTATAGTATATGGTATATGCCTTACGTGGTATATGACGCCATATCCCTCACAGAGACAGTGTACAAATCTGCGAACCAAGGTACGGAGGGGGGAGTGTGGCCTCTCACTAACATACCTAATACTCCACTTAATGGAATTTTTCCCTTCCTATCTCACAATCTGGGTCTCAGTGGGTTTGGAGATCTTAGTGCCCAAAGAAAGAATGTTCCCATGAGGAAAGTAGTCATTGTTCCATTAAATTCACACTTAAGAACAACTCCTGTTCGTTTTGGGCTCCTGATGTCACTGAACCAACAGGCAGAGAAAAGAGTTCTTATTCTGATCAAAGGGATTGATCCCAATGAGCAAGGGGAAAATGGGAGGCTGTTACATCATGGGGGCAAGGAGGACTATGTCTGAAACCCAGAGGAGATACTGGAGTGGCTTTAGTATTTCTATGACCTGTAATAATGGTCAGTGGCAACCGAGGCAAGACAGAAACTCTAAGGGCTCACATTGTGCAAGAATGAAAGTTTGGCCAGCCCACCAGGTGAAAAACAATCCAATAAACTGAGGTTCTAGCAGAAAATAAACAGATCACGGAAAAGACAATGGAAGAAAGAAGTTCTCTGCACCATTTTATACCTCGTGACCAGCTACTGAAAGACACAGTAGAACTGTATTTCATGTTAATTAATTTCCCCTTTCCCCTGCCAACTTATACGAAATGTGCTCATCAAGGCTAACATTGCATTGACGTTCCAGCTGAAAGTATGACTGAATAATCATCACCCCTTGATGGTACACAAATCATTTGTGTTTAGCCTCTGTCATTAGGGGTGTGAATGTCTTCATCCAAGCGAAGGACAAGAATGAACGCTGAGGGATGAAAGTAGGGGACTGTACTGGTTATTCTTTGAGTCTCCCTCCAGAAACATTCTCCACTCGTCTCTGCCCTGTTGTGCTCCAGGAAGCCGATGGCTGTGGACTGCATCATGGTGAATCCTCTGCCATATGACCTCCTTTTTTGATCCTTCCAGCTGGAGGCACTGGTCGGAACTCGGCAGTAAGAGAGAACTGTTGTGGGTTGGTTTTCCTGCTCCCCCCTGGTTGCTATGGCTCTGGTGGAACTGCGCTCCAGTGTTCCTGCCAGGTGGCCCTTGTCCCTGCTCTGAATCGTCTCAGGGCTCTCGTATCATGTTCCTTCCTCTTCTGCTTTCCTCCTAGGGGTGGTAATGGCTCCCCACCACTCCTGAAGGCTTCACTCACCTTTGTTCTCATTCCTGCCCAAACTCTGTAAATGTTCCTTCATTAACCTCTTTTCAGTGAAATCTTTTTGTGTTGCCATCGGCATCTTGCTGGGACTGACAAAGCATTTAGAAGAAATTGTGAATGTTTACCAAAAGACACAGAAAAAAAAGAAGAAGTCTCCATTTGGAAGTCAAGAGGCTTCTCAAATTCAACATGTCCAAATCTTATCTCCCACCCCACCCACGGAACCGGCTTCTCTCACAATCTTCCCCATCGTAATTAACTGGAACTCCAGTCTTCTAGTTTCTCAAACCCCAAGCCTGGAATTATCCTTGACTCTCTCGCTCTTTCAAACCCCTCGTCCAACCCATTAGCAAATCCTGAAAGCTCTACCTTTAAAATACATCCAGGATGTGAATGCTTTTCCCCACTCCACTCCTACCACCTTGGTCAAGCCATCATTGCCTATCACCTGGAATACGGCAATGGCCCCACCTGGTCTTCCTGCTGCTGTCCTTGCTGCCCTTCCCCTGACTCAACTCCACAGGCAGAACGATCCTGTTAAAACTTGAGCCTAATCATGTGAGCCTTGATATCCCGGACATCCTGTCAAAACTTCCCAAAGTCTTCCTGTCGGACTGAGAGTAAAGACAAGTCCTTTACAGGAGCCTCTAAGGCCCAGTTACTTCACACTCCTTGGCCCTGCAAACTCATCTGCTGCTCCTTTCCCCGTGCTCACTGCACCCAGCCACACTCACCTCCTCGAGGTCCCTGAACACAACAGTCATCTCTCTGCCTGACGGAGAATAAATAAGGCAATATACAGATGCTAAAATGAGTGGAATAGATCTTTATTTCTGATATAGAGGGAAGTTTATGCTGTATCGTTGATTTTACAGAGGGAAGCTGCAGAAGATGATCCTCTTGACACGTAATACATGAGCTACAATGTATTTGCTTTCCTCCACCTCTCCAGACACTAAAGTTCCTTCCCATTGAAAGGCATGTGTGCATGGACCCAGAGCTGCCCTCTTAGGGGGATTTACAGGGCTCATTGGTGGAAGTTAAATCCCTTTTGTGAAGACAGTGTGTGTGCAGAGAGCCCAGGGCAGGGTATTGGGCAGCACTGGGCATAAGTCCTGGCTCTCCCCCTTATGAGAGTTTGAGCATATCACACAATGAGCCTCAGTCCATCACCCAAACTGCCTCCCAAGGTTCTTGTGGGAATTGAATGGTTAATGTAAGGCAAGTGTCTGACACAATCCCCATCACAGATTTGATGCTCAGTCGAAGTTTGCTCCTGTCCCCATCTCCTCCTGTCCTCTTCCAGGCAGGAAGTCTTATTCTCCAACACCCACTCCCTTCTCCCATTGTCTGAGTCCTTGGTTGACTTTTACTTCTGGATGGAGGAAGGCCAGAGCTGGGAGAGTCTGATGGCTGAGCTGCCTGACGAAGCTGGGTCAGGGGCTCAGATTCTAGGAGGCCAGGTCTGCACTGGGCAAGAGAAGAGAAAAGGATTTCTCTAGAACCAAGTCAAAAATATCTGGAGGCAGCAACAGTTCTGGGGAATTCTGAGGCAGGAAGTGAAAAAGGATGTGGCAGAGGAGAAACAACAAACTGCACCCCTGATCCCTCCTGATTGTGCTCCCCCTCCCAAATGGTAAAAACGAGGAAGTCAGGGAGATGGAAAGAAGGGGAAAGGAGAGGAAATATCCTGGAGGAGGGGTGCCAAGTGGTGCTCAGTCCCCACTGCCACCTACGTAGACCCTTTGCCTGTGTTCCAACCCCCTTCTGATTTACTGTCCAAAGTCGGGGGCTAGGAGATCTCAGGGTACAGGATGCTGGGCAGGACAGGAAGAATCACACACACAGACTGGAAGAATCCCACCACCTGTGTGGACTCTCTCAACCTTACGGCTCTCCATGCAGAATGTCCTGACCCTGGTACCTGGGCTGCCTGAGGAGACCAGGAATCACGTTCTCCAACTTCCTGCAGGTAAGTGCATTAGGGAGGCAGAGAGGCTAAGAGGGAAGGTAGAGGAGTGTGACTTTGTGTTTTAGGTGGAAATAAATAGGAGTATAGATCACAGATTGAACCACTAACTGGAGGAGATTGAGTCCATCTCTCCACTGACTTCTAGACTGGGTTAGACCTTCCTGAATCAGCACCATCACTTCTCCAACTCCAGCTTCAGGCTCAGCAGCCTAGGCCCAATTTCAGTCACAACCTTGGCTCTAAATTCATCACTAAAGTCAAGCTCAGTCCCAAATGCAGCTCCAGCCTGGCCCCATCTCCAAACTCAGCTCCAAACTCAGTCCCAGACCCAACATGAGCTTTCTGTGCAATTTTAGCCAGACACCCAATTTCACTTTTACCTTTGAACACCAGACCTAATCCTAACCTCATCTTAATTCTAACTTCAACCCCAACCTCATCTCAACCCCAATCCAACCCCCATCCTGATCCCTGTTTCAACCTCAGCTGTGAACCCAGCTCCAGCCCCACTCCTAGTCCCAAGGCCAGGCTCAGTGTCCACCTGACCTCATTTTCTACCTCCACAGTAGCCCTAGACCCACCTGCAGCACTCATCCCAGCCTCTTCCCAAAGGGGCCCCAACGCCTGCCCCAGCCAGCCCCAGCCAGCCCCTTTCTGCTTCCATCTCAGCCCCAACTGCCTCAGAGACCACTGTGGCCCAAGGATGTCAATGAAGTGAAGACCTCAGTGCTCAGACAGTGAGAATGAACAGGGGTTTAGAAAGGTTGGAAGACAAGTGGAGATAGGCCCATCCCCGAAGTTTACAGAGTCTAAGCTACTTCTCCTTGAGGTTACCCCCTTTCGCTCCCCTGCCCTGGCTCAGTCTTGCCCCTCAAGGGGCCTGGTGGCACACGTGAGGACACTCCCAGCGCACAGGCCACCCCCCACTCACCACCTGACTGCTGCCCCACAGGGGCTCAGGGTGCGCATACCAGCAGTGTGGTTGGCCCCAGAGAATGGGCCCAGGAAGCAGATTCACACAGGCCCCTGAAACAAGCTGAAGGCATCTCGGATGAGTGATCAGGCTCCCAGGCATCGGAGGGTCTTCTAGAAGGGCAGGCTCATCCCCTCGGTCCTTCAGATTTCTTCTTCCATGGGAAGGGATGGAGTTGGAGGAGGGCCGGCAAGGGCCCTCTAACATGTGAAGCCCAAGGGTTCTGACTGCGGGAGTCTGAGGACCATCCTGCTCTCAACACAACGTCTCTCCCTAGGTGCATGAAGGGTTTCTGGTGTTGTGTCTCCACTGGGCTGTATCCCCAGGAGTCCTGGTTTTGCCCATTTCTGTGACTCTGATTGTGCTTGTAGGGGGTCCCCTCTCTGAGGGGGTCTGAAGGGGAGTTGGGGTCTTCTGCAACACAGGGACAGGAAAAGTTGTCCAGGTTCTTTAGGATAGTCTTGGAAGGGAAACCCATTTGATACCCTGCTTTCACTGAAGAGTGTGAACCTGCTGAGGGCCTGGCTGTCCCAAACTCCCTGGGTCCTCCTGCCACTTCCTCCAGCTCTGATGATATGGCCTTACATATTGCCATCACCCCCCACCTGTGTGTCCTTGTGTACATGTGTCCCCAGGGGTATGAGGGGCCTGTGTGGCTGGGGACTTGTGCTGGTCCATGAGAGGTCAGAGGCCTGGGCACCCCTCATCCCACAATCCTCCTTGTGTAGCCTTCCCCCAGCATTACATGCACCAGTCTTGATTCCTGACAGGCCCTGAGGCCCTCTCCTCCTCCCCTGTCTCTCTCATGTCCTGGACCCTCCTTGTCTTGACACCCTCTCTCCTCTTACAGGGCTGCCTCCCCTCTAGCCCTTCCGGCAGCCACTCTGCTCCAGCTCCTGCCTCCTCCTGCTCTTCCTGGGCCTCAGCCTCATACTGCTGGTCAGTGTCTGTGTGATCGGATCCCAAAGTGAGGGTCACAGGGTGGGCATGGATGGGGGCAATAGTGAGATACAGTGACAGGGCAGTGATGGTGGAGTCATGAGGTTAATGATGGATGGTTTAGAAGAAAAGTGTTGAGATAAGGAAGAAATCTTGGAAAAGTTTTGGGGCAATGGCAGAGTGCTGGGGACAGTGATGAGGGCAGTTTTGGGTGAGTTGTGTGGTACTTATGGGACAGACATGAGGGCAGTATTTGGCAGTGACAAAGGAGTAGTTGGGCCATCACAAGGGCAGCGATGGGGACAGTGTTCGATCATGATAAAGACCACTGGAGTGTTCTGGACACACTAGGGTCTTGAATCCTGATTCTTTTAGTTACTAGTTGTGTAATGTGGACAAATTATTTCACCTCTCTAAGCCTTCGTTTCATCCTCTGTACCATTAGAACCATAATAGTACCCCCCATGTTGGGTCCCTGTGAGGACTAAATGAGACAATGCATGTCAAGTGCCCTCCTCAGCACTGGCACAGAGAGAGGACCTGATTAAGTCTTAGCTCTGATTGTCCCAAACACATTCCCTACCTGCTCAGGTGCCCCACATCAGAGGGACCTGTTGGCCCTGAAGAGTCTTCAGCAATGTCACATCAAGCAATATGGCTGAGGCCCAGGCACTGAATTCCCAGGGTGAGCCTGGCTTGGGTGGTGCTGAGCTCTTGGTTTGGGTGAGGTTGGGTTGAGGAGTAGACAGGAACTGACTTTTGGGGACTGAGTTCTCCTGTCTCCCAGGTGGAAGCTTGCAAGGAAAGATAACTGCTCTGAAAACCAAGGTCTGGGGCAATGATCAAGAACTGCAAGAAGGTGAGGGACCTCGCAGGAGTGTGTGTGGCAGTGTCTGGTGGGGACCCCAGGACAAAAGTGGTAGTGGGAGCAGCATGTAAGTTATATGATGAGCCAGATGATGCTGGCAGTAGAGAACGAGCTGGAGAAATAGGATCAGAAACTCAAAGCAGGTCAGAAACTACCCTTGGATACTGTGTGTGGGAGGACATAAGTGCTCCCAGGGCAAGGCAAGGGCGTGGGATGAGGGATATCTGACCTCCCAGGATCCTCACTGACCTCCACTGCCCATCAGTGTGTGTCACAGGATGGATGACTATGTTTCTCCAAGTCCAGCAGCTGTTGAGTGATCTGCACTTCCTACTTGTGGCTGCTCTCAAGAGCCATGGGGAGGGAGGGCTGCTGCTTCCTATCATGTCATCCTCCTCCACAGAGGCACCTCAGCTCTTCCATGCTGCCTCTGTCCATCGGGCTCTGAAAGGACCTGCTGCCCACAAGCTGGGTGGAAACAAAGCCGCTGCTACTGGTTGTCCCACTTTGAGACATCTTGGCTTGAGGCTGAGAATTACTGCCAGCTGAAGAGTGCCCACCTGGTCTCCATAAACTCTGGGGATGAGCAGGTGGGAGCCCCAGTCCAAGAGCACCTGAGTCTAGGGGGATGGGTGGGGTGGAGAGGAGTCAAGACTACCCATAGTGTCCCCAGATATTTGTCCAGAACTTCAAAGGCAGCATATATGCCTGGATGGGCCTCAGTGAACACGAGTGGATGGATCAGACTGTAAGACAAACTTGAAGTGAGTGAGCCCTGTGCTCCTGTGGCTTGCTCTCTCTGCTTAGCTTTGCCCCTCATGGTCTGACATTCAGTTCTTTATCCCAGACCTGAATTCTGCTCCACTGGCCTTTCTAGCCATCTTTGTCATCCTCCTCCTTCCCTTGTTTAAAATCTACTCATCCCCCATCTCAGTTTAAACATCACGTCTTCAGGGTAGGTTGCCCCATCCCCTGTAGAATAAGGAATCCCCCTCTCCCCCAGTTTAAATCCTTCTATGACTCTGCGTTCCTGTAATTACTAGTTCAAATGGCTGTCCCACCTCATGGGCAGAGCCCCAGCAGGGAGGGTGCACACCTGCCCCTCAGTGGTGTAGTCTCAGAAACTGGGACAGGATGGAGGGAAGAGGAAGGAGGTTTCCCAAGGAGTAGACATGATATTTGACAGTCACAGGAATCAGATGTCTAAAATGGAATTTTACTTAGTTCTCTCTAACCGATCCTAGCAATGTGCTGGAGGACACATTCTCGCTAATGACTGAACACCACCTTGCCAATTCTGAATAACTCAGTCACTTCTGGATTGTCCGTCCGTTTCAGACTTGGTCAATTCTGGATTCTCTCCCTTCCCTCTTCTTCTATTTGTCCCAGGGTTGACCTCTCTTGTTGGAGTCGGGCTTTCCATTTCCCTCACAGCCGTCTGCTTCTCCTTCTCCTTCTTCCTCTGTGGAGGCGTACACACTCCTCTCTGTTCTTCAGGGTCCTAACCCACAGGGACTACGCCATATTTTCCCTGCCCTGAATCTCCCCGCTTCTGGGTCTGCTGGCTCACTCTTGGCTTCTGGCACATTCCTCCAAGGAATCTTTGGATAACTCTCTTGATGGAGATTCAGTGTTTGTCTCTGGCTCCCTTTGCCCACACACACCAGCTGCCATTTCTACCTTCTGAGCAGGGCCTGCTGGTGTGAGGGCTTCTCCCTGAGGTCTTTGGCCAGCCCTTCATCTGAGAAGCAAAGCTCAGATCCTCTCTGCTCTGTTGAACCCCCAGTACCTGTGACCGTGACCTTATGTGGAAATAGAACGATTACAGACGTTATCAGTTAAGATGAGGTCATATTAGAGTAAGGTGGGCCTTTAACCCAATATGAGTGGTGTGTACATTAGGAGAGAAGAGACACAGACACAGAGGAGAAAGCCATGTGACCAGCAAGGCAGAGATTGAAGTGCTGCAACTCCAAGCCAAGAAATGTCAAGGATTGCCTGCAACCACCAGAAGCTAGGAAGACGCAAGGAAGGGCTCTCCCCTGCAGGGTTCAGAGGGAGTGTGGTCCTGCCTACTCCTTGATCTCAGACTTCTAGCCTCCAGAACTGTGAGACAATACATTTCTGTAGTTTTTGTGGTACTCTGTTAAGGCAGTCCTAGGAAATGAAGAAGCAACCCCAAGGGCAGGGAAGTGGCTGAAGCTCTGAGATGGATTGGAAAGGGGAAGTGGAACTCTGAGGGTCTCTGGTCTTCCTTCGCCATCTGCTTTATTCCTCTTTCTCTCTGCAGACCATCATTCTCTGCCTCTTTGGCAAACACTCCCTGTGGGCATTTCCCCTCCTTCCTTTGTTAGATAGCAGGTCCTGGGCAGCAACGGGTCCAGGGTAGATCCTTCCACCCTTCACTACCAAGGGCTGAATTATGATTGGTTTGAGCCTATTAGGGTACACCCACTCTCTTTTGTAGGTGATTGGTTTAGGGGTAGACATGTGACTCAGTTCTGACCAATGACACTTGAGGATCTGGAAACCTGCTGAAGCTTCTGTAAAAAATTTTCTTCCCTGATGAAAAAAGAAAGATGTCTAAGGGAGGAACCCTGCTTGCTACTTCCTGCTTTGGATGTTTCCCTGTTGAGGACATGATGTTTGGTGCAGTGGCAGCTGCCTCATGACTATGAAGGGAAAGCCAAGAGTAACTGGCCTTTTAACCGCCATGGCAGTATAAACCTACTATGACACCTTGGAGGAAGACAGAGAGCTGGGTCCAGTACCACCTTCATACTCTGCACATCCCGCTTCTCATCTGGAATGAAAATACACACTCCTCTTAGAGTTAACCTACTTGTAGCTTTGGGAAAAAAGAAAGACAAGAACCTGAAGAAAATATATGAATCATTGGCTAGAAAGGAAGATGAATGCCTCTAGCCATGCCCCCAGAATTATTAGGATTTAAAATGTCAGAATGAGTCATAACCGGTCATGTTGTAAAGTGAAAAAGCAACCCCATTGTGTATTATCACGTCGTGCATGATTCCTTCATGGGGGTGGATGGGACAGTCTATTGCCGTTTGATAGAATGGTTTCAGAATGAGAAAAGGAAACCATCAAATAAATCAGGATAAGCAGTGCACAACCCTCCTAACTCCATCAGTTGCCCACAGGTTGATTTGCACTGCCTGAGAATAAGGGCACAGCCACCACCACCTAAAATTAGCCAGTCCAGAAGCTAACACAGAAACTCTCCAGTTTCATAACTTAAGCATGGTGAACTTCAACTAGGAATGGAGTAACTCTGTCTCAGAAGGTCACAAGGAACAGAATGCTTATATAGACTGCCTTTGACATCTGTAAGAAATTGTCTAGATGGCAGTCGCAAAAAACTACAAAAGGTTGTTCCCTTCTGTCAGCAAAACTATTGGTTGAGCTGTACTCTGAATCCTCACTGGGTTCTGTTGATCCAGCAGAAGCACAAGACTGAATGGGAAGTGGACTCGTTTTCATTACACGCCTCTGTCATCTGACCACACACGTTAATCCTGAGACCTTAGCAGTTCACTGACCACCAATTGGAGCCAATCCTGAGATGGAGGCAGGTTTATGTTTCTCAACATAGGGGATGGAGATTAACCCCCTCTTGCCTTTGCTGTCCTCATTTCACCACTTCTTTTCAGGCTTTTCCTGGATTCTCAGGGTGTGTCGTTTCTTCTTTCTTCTTCTTTTTTTAAGCTTGGCCCGGAGCTAACATCTGTTGCCAATCATCCTCTTTTTTTTTCCCCTCCCCAAAGCCTATATCCTAGTTGTAGGTTATTCTAGTTCCTCTATGTGGGATGCTGCCACAGTAAGGCTTGATGAGTGGTGTGTAGGTCCATGCCCAGGATCCGAACTGGTGATCCAGGGCCACCAAAGCAGAGCCCAGTGAACTTAACCACTCTGCCAAGGGGTTGCCATCGCACTCATTAAAGTCAAAGAGAGGCTTGGTCACACATCCTCTGGCTCGTCCTGCCTGAGAACCATTGCACTTTCCTGCCTGGCCCTGGAAGCTGGTTCTATCAACACTATAGCATCCAAAAGTACATTTCTTAGAACTCCAGTAAAGAGGGCAGTGAATCAACTCCTGATCTTCTGTTTGGAATCTGAGGGGACTCAATCCAGCTACTCTGCTTCTCTGAGTGGAAGTAGCACCTTGGCCATCTCTGCACCAACGTGCTGAGACGCCACGACCATGCGCAGCCCCACCAGCCACCGTGCAGTGGACCAGCTCAGGTCTCAGCCTCACTATTGTGCCTGAAATGGCAGCAACAGCTGTGACCACCCCCTCACTGGAAATCTCTCTAGTGACTTTGATAGTTTCTTTTTTCTTATTCATATTTTTGAACTCGCTTCTATTTATTTAAACATATTGTATTTATTTTGTATTTTCCCAATAATTCCAACATCTAAACTCCACACAGGTCTAATTCTGCTGTTTTGTTTCTGTGGACTTTCATTCCTGAAGCCCCATTTTCTTTTGTGTTTTGTGATTTTTTTTTGAAATGATGAACTCTTAGTTTTTGGAACTTTGTCTCCCAAAATTCTTTCAGGTCTGGTCGATGGTATATTCCTCCAGAGAAGATTTGTGTTTGCTTCTGCCAGGTGCCTGAGGGCCTTCCCATGTGGGACTGATTTAAAGAAAATGCTCAGCTGGGCATTTCTGGAACCTCAAATGCGGTGTGTATTTGTGCCCTGATCCTGCTTGAGGGCAAGCTTGTGATTATTAAGTTCTATGGGAGTCGTCTTTTCTTCTCAACCCAGAGCCGAGGCCAAGACAGACCAGCTTCCTTCTTGTGTTTTTTGTGGTTCTTCCTGAGGCTGCTGTTATTATCTGACTCCCCACCTCACGTGGGCCAAGGCTTCGTTGCCTGCCACCCACGTGGGCCTTCAGTTTGAAGCTCCCTATTACTCTCTTCAGCACTTCAGGTTGCTCTCTGCTTTAGCCCTTGCTTACCTCTTCAGCTCTAAGAATCTCCCTTATTTTCCTTCTTGCTAAGCCATTACTTAAAAGGAAATTTTTCTTTTTTAGCCAGCCTGTTTAGGTGTCTTATAGCGAGAGGGTTTCAGGATGTTTAACTGCCCTATTGCTAGAAAAAGAACTTAAAGCTATCATTTTACATTTATATATTTTGTATCCATCCACCTTGCCAAATTTTCTTATTAATTCTGATAATTTTTATGCTAGAGCCTCTTGAGTCTTTTTAAGTATTCAGTCTTATCAATATGTACTTTGTTTTTTGCACTTGCTAGAACCTCTGGGCATTTTTGAGTAACAGTGACAATGGGTATCCCTGCTTACTTTTTTTTATAAATTGAGATATAATTGACACATTAACACTGTATTAGTTTCAGGTGTACATATTGTGAACCGCTTACCACAAGTTTAGTTAACGTCCATCACCACACAGTTACAAATTTTTTTTCTTGTGATGAGAACTATTTTCTTTCACGATGTATTCTCGGGGCCAGTCCTGTGGCCGAGTGGTTGAGTTCGCGCGCTCTGCTTTGTGGCCCAGCGTTTCGCTGGTTCAGATCCTGGGCACGGACATGGCACCACTCATCAGGCTATGCTGAGGTGGCATCCATGCCACAACTAGAAGGACCCACAACTATGTACATACAACTACAACTACGTACACACAACTAAAATGTACAATTATGTACTGGGGGGGATTTGGGGAGAAAAAGCAGGAAAAAAAAGATTGGCAACAGTTGTTAGCTCAGGTGCCAATCTTTAAAAAAAAAAGATGTATTCTCTTAGCAAGTTTCAAATATACAATACAGTATTGTTAATTATAGTCACCATGCTGAACATTACATCCCCAGGACTTATTTATCTTTTACTTGGAAGTTTGTACCTTTTGACCACCTTCACCCATTTTAATCCCCCGCTATCTGCTGCCTCTAATAATCACCATCTTATTTATGAGTTTGGTTTTTTTTAGATTCCACATATAAGTGAAATCATACAGTATTTGTCTTTTTCTGCTTGGTTACTCTTTTTAATGAAATAGATTTAATGATTTTCTGTTTAGAATATTTGCCTTTTTTGAGAAATCACGTTTATTAAGAAGTTTTCTTATATTCCTATTTTACTTAGAATTTTTTAAAATTAGAAAACAGCTGCTGAAGCTCACCCAATGCCTCCTCAGAATTTACTGGTGTGATGCTGCGTCAGTTTTTAACCATGCTAGGCCTATTCATGCTGAAGCTGAGGCTACTGGGGATGTGGTTTTCAGACTGGGTTCAAATGATAAAGGGCCTTCTGCTCCCGTCTAAGGAGTCTGGGCTTTGTCCTGAGGGCAGTGGGGAGCCTTTGTGGGTAGATGAGATTTGAATTTTGAAAAAAAATCACTGTGCTGCAGTGCAGTAAATTAATTGCTGGGGCCAACTGGAGGGAGGGAGACCAATTAGGACATGGGTGCTGTCATCTAGCCTGGGGGAGGAGAGACATGCATTTATTTATTGCTGCTATATTGGTGTCCATTTCACACCAAACAACATGTCAGGTTCTTTACAAATAGTGTAGGTGTTTCGTCCTGCTCCTTGTGTGCATATGTGGTGAAGGAGAGAAGAGTTTGTGGTAAAAATCAGAGGGAACAAATCACATTAATGGTAACTAACAAGTGAAAAGACACCAGAGTCCCAGAAATGGACCCTTCCAGAGTAATCTTTGGTTTTCTAACCTCCTCAAATCCCTTCGGGCACGAAGGGAAAGTTTGTAGATGGTTTAGCCAACTCTCTTGGTTTCGTACCCAACATTGATTCTAACTTTTTCCTCCTTCCTAATTGACCCTGAGTGGTGTTTAGGAATCCACCCTACGCCATACAGTCACGTGTTTCAGGCGTGTCTGGCTCCAGCCCATTCCCAAAGGTAGTCAATCATGGTGGTCCCATCCCCCTTGTCAGTGGCTGGTTTAATCATGGACATAGGATACAATTCCGGCCACGGATGAAGGGCTGTCTTCTGGGGGTTGTAGGAAAAGATTTCCTTACTGCTAAGGGGGACACACTGAAAGAGATGTGCTCATTGTCCTCTGCACATTGTATGCCCGGATGCCATATCTGAATCTGCTGCAGCAATGTTGCAACCTAAAGAGGAAAAAGCTAAAACACTGAAGGCAACAGACTGAAAATATGGGGAGAGCCTGATTCCTTGATGATATTGTTGAGCCATGATTAGCTGGCCTTGGATACTCCTAACTCTAGTTTTATTGATAGATGAAATAATATATGTTCTTACTGTTTAAGCCAAGTTGAGTTGGGTTCTTTTGTTTCTTATGGCCAGAAACATCATAACTAATAGAGATGGTTTGTGGTGCCAATGAACACATTGCTGATGCTCTCCTGAAGGGCTCACGACTCAGCCAACACGATCTTCCCTTGCTTCTGGGACTGATATAACTGGGAACTGCCATTCACTGAGCTTTCTGGGCACTCCCACTTCTCATCACCATCCCCAATACAGGACGGCATTATGGGAAGTTGGACCCGTAATTGGAGATAAAGACAAAAGGGAAAGTGAGAGAGACCATCAGAGACTGGAGGGGTAACCTGTAGAGTCAAGGAAGTGTACATGTTGCGTAGGGTAGGGGTGGTCAGCAGAGACAAAGGCTGCCCAAGAGTCCAGCAGGTCAGTGCCAAAATGGATGATTAGATTGAGGAGGAGTTAGGAAGACAGCTTCCTTAATAAAACCAAACTGGAAACTCCAGGGGTTAGCCCAGGTAGGAGAAGCATGAAAACTGGGCAGCAACTCTCTGGTCTGAGCTTTCGCTTCTCCTTGGGGTCCTTTTCGCTCTGTCTCCATCCTGAAGGCCCAAGTGTATATGGTTTCTCTCACGGCTGTGGCCTAAGGCTGCACACAACCCTCACCTTAGGTTCATGAGCCCAGGTGAACTGGGGATGGAACTTCCTTAAAGATGTAAGCCAACACTCAGTGATCAAAATCTCTCCTACATTTACTTATCTATTTAGGCGAACGAACATTTAAATAGTGCTTACTTCTTTCTAGGAATTGTTCTAAACACTTTACAAATATTAACTTATTCCTCGCGACACCACCTAAGAAGTTGTGCTAATAGTAACAAGGTGCTATTATCATCATCTTTTTTTCCTCAGAAGTAGGTGCTATTTTATCACCATATGTTTTATGGATGAGGGAACCATTGCACAGGTAGGCTAAATGATTTGTTCTAGGTCACATAGCTGGTAAGTGGCAAAGCCAGAATTCAAATCCAGGCGGTCTGGTTCCACAGTCTGTGTTCCTATCATCATGCTGTATTATCTCTCAATATTGAATGTATTAAAATATGCTCATATTCCACACTAAATACAATGTTTGCTGTTCAGATTTTTGAGAAGATTTTTTTTAGAATTATTTGACTATGAGGAACTAATTGAATCTACGATTAGCTCTGATTTCTCAGCAATCATCATGAATATTTAGGAAATTCTTGGAAGTGAGGAAAATTAATGTACAATTGTTTTCCAATGTAATGAAATTTTAGGAATATGAAATTTAACCAAGAAGTTGATTGACTAATATTATGTTTTGCAGATATTTATTTACACATTCATTATTTTAGATTTTTAGTTTTCTTTTTGTATTTTGGAGGCAATAAACTTTTTCAGGTCTGTAACATTTCTGTAAGCACTTGGAAAACTTTTAGCCCTACGCCCTGCATACTCAGGGGATAAATCAACTCTCTTCAAGGACAACTGAGAAACAACCGAGAAACCACAAGCAACCTAAGAACAGCCTGGCTTTGTGTATCACGGAGCTTGGGCTCCAATTTGACCTGACCCTGCTGCTTACTGCTCTCAGCTCTCATTGGCCACTGTCATGAAACACCTGCACTTGAGCCTTTGGCACCAACTCCACCTCCCAGATCCCTGGGTCCAGGAGGGGTAAGCTCACAACCCATAAATCAGGATGTGCCTCCTAGGCAGCTGATCGACTAGATGCCCAAGGCCTTGCCCTCACCTCTCTGTAGGTCTACCCAGATGTGACCTCCCTCCAGGCCAGGACCTGCCGCCACACCCTTCAAGTTGGGCAGGAGGTATCAGACTCACACATGTGCTCTAAACTGGATCAGTCCCACTGAAAGAGACTTCTGGTTGTGAATCGAGAAAGAGAGAGATGAGGGCTGGCTCCGTGGCTGAGTGGTTAAGTTCCTGTGCTCTGCTTCAGTGGCCCAGGGTTTCACAGGTTCGGATCCTGGGTGCAGACCTAGCACTGCACATCAAGCCATGCTGAGGAGGTGTCCCACATGCCACAACTGGAAGGATCCACAGCTAAAATATACAGCTATGTACTGGGCTGGGAGGGCTTTGGGGAGAAGAAGAAGAAGGGAAAAAAAAAAAAACAAAAAGAAAGAGAGAGATGACCAGAGCTTGAGACAGAGGTAGATAAAGCTGGGTGAAGCTATTTGTCTGAATGGGATGGAGAAGGAACCTTAGGAAGAGAGCTGCCCAGGACATGAAACGCTTTGAAAGTAGGGGAGAGGCAGGAGAAGGCTTTGCCGAGGAAATGACATTGAAGTACGGGCACGGGCAAAGGAGATCTGTGGCAGACAAGAGGAGCTCTGTTCAGAAGTGAGGGCAATGAAAGGGAAAAGACCCACCCTGTGCGCGGATAACAAGAGGTTTGCGTGGTGTCAGGGGCAGCCAGCGGCAGCCAATCACAGCCTCTTCAATTCACAGACCCCCCTGGGCTTTGAGACTTTCCCCGGGCTGGGTCAGTCCCCACTCCACTCCTCCCAGTATCCACACAGGGATTTCTTCCTTGGGGAAATAGAACAGGCCCTGAAAACTCTGCCTGACACACGTTAGATCTCCAGAACGTCTAATTTACATCCCTATGGCTGTGGGAACACTGTTATCTGACTCTCTGTTCCTCCCACCACGGCTTCTGGTCCTGGTTGACATTTTTCAGCTGGGAAGCAGATTCCAGCCAGGTAGGGCTACTGTAGCCCTAGGGCAGGTCTGGGGGTTGTCAACCGAGTCCTCTAAGAGGCTAGGTCCTTTAAGTCAGATGTGATGTCCCAGCTTGGGGCTGGGAAGGCAGACAATGGGCCCAGAAAATTCAGAGGTAGCTAAAAGGTTGGTTACTGCAGAAGGGAAATGATCACCCTTGGCCCCTTCTGGTGTGTGTGACTCCCCCTATCAAATCAAGACACGAGGAGCACAGGGAACTGGACTAGAGATTGGACGGGAGTAAAGATGAAGGGGTGACTACCTCTGGCCAGAAAATGGGAAGAAATGAAATGGAAGGGAACCTATATTTGTAGAGTGCCTACCGTGTGCCTGGAGTTGTGCTGGTCCTTTCTAAGCCTCATTTCACTGAAGTCTCACCAACAATCCTTTGAAGTATTACCACCTTTTAATAGATGCCTAGCAAGCTTTGGAGTTGGGACTCAAGAACTATGCTTTTAGCAATTTGCCAGGCCTGAGTTGCTATTGCAGGATGCATGCACATGGCTGCCTCAATTAGAATCCCATTCTCATCCTGATAACCTGTTTTCAGTGGAAGTTTTGGGGTGCCTTGTGTCTGAACCTCCTCCTTTATTTGAGAAATTTCCATCATCATCATCATCATCTCACTTTATTGAGATATGATCGACACGTCCCTCATTATTTTTGATGGGAAGCAGAACCCATTTAGCCGTAGACACTGAAAATACCAAGTGCTCACTTTCCTTGTGTCCCTTCTGCTAGCGTGAGAGCACATGACCAAGGTTTATGTGGTCAGGTGCACCGACCCTGGGCTGGAATTTGGAGTGAGTGGTGAATGAAGCAGAGAAGGTTTCTGAGCAGCAGCTGTGGGTTTGAGGCCCCGTGGCCACAGAGGGGCAGCAGCGACATCTAGTGTCCAATGGTGACAGCACTGGCCTTGGGAACCCATTTAGGCCTGTGGTAGTTTGTCTTCCTGCCAAACCTAGTTCTGTAGCCTTCCTGGTAATTCTAAGAGCTACCCTGTGTCCTGTAATCAATATTTTTCTACTTAAGTAAGTCAGAGTGAGCGCATGTGGCTTACAACTAAGAACTTTGACAAAGATGTTGGCCAAAGTCCCAGAACCAGACAATGCCAGAAAATACACCTTTGGATATTTAGACACACAGACCAGGCTGAAAGACTCTAGCTGGGTGCATCCCCCACCATCCTGGAGCCTGGGCTGTCAAGGGAGATCCAAGAGCCAGAGGCTTCAGACCTTTAGCATGTAAGCGGGTAGGGACGTGGTGGGTGGTGACAGAGAGAAGGGATGAGGACTGGATTGGAAGAGGCACCGGAGACAGACCTGGTAGAGGGAGTAAGCAAGGAGTAATGTTGGGTAGGACTCCCATCCCACTCCCCCCATCCCAGGTCTTGGCTCCAAGCTAGCTCCAGCCTCAGCTCTGTTTCATGTGTGTGTCAACATTTACTGTAGTGGAGCCATTTTAAAATGGAGTCGGGGCTGCCTTTCCAGAGAGACTGCCTTGCTGGCTTGAACCTTGGACTGGGCCACACCTTTGGACTGGACCACAATGGCAATTTTTTTGCCAGCAATTGTTTGAGAAGTCAGCAAGAGAATGTACATCCTGATCACAAAGACTGAGGATTGTGGACTTTCTGAAGACAGAATCAATAGTCCATCAATATTTAGCCAAAACTAACTCTCTGCCTCCAACTGCAATTAAAATTCTCTGTAATACAACCTCCCTTCTTTGCCTTTAAAGACCCCTGACTTTTACACCCTAGCAGAACACTATTTGCAATTCTTGAGACCCCAAATAAACTTTTTGCTTGTTTTGTAGTTTATGCCTCTGATTCATTGACATGTGCCAATTTCGGCCCCACCACCAGCCTCCCCCAGCCCCAGACTCAGCAAACTCCTTACCCAGTTCCAGTCCTAAAGCAAGGTTCAGGGAACCCAGTGCAGTTCTCTATTCATGTGTGGTCATCCAGGCAGACTTGTTCCCTGCACACAATGAGCCCCACTGTCCTGAGTGGGTGCCTTTACTCTCCTGCTTCATTACCTACCCCATTTCAGAGCATCTCAACAATGTGCTTCCCTGGCCCTGGGCTGGGGCTTTGAGGTCTATGCTGACTTTCCACGGCCTGGTCTCTGGGTGAGCTGGGGAAGGAGAGGATTCTAGGAGGTGACGGTGAGAGGCAACTCTTTTAGGTACTTAGAAGCCCAAGATCATCTGGGCCAAATAGCGGAAAGCCTCCTATTTTTGTGTACCTCAAATAGAGCTCAATATACCACTCAATATACCACCCAATATACCTTAAATACCCACTCCTATGGGTAACACCATCCACCCTGGCCTGTCCTCTTCCATCCTATCCACCTTCTGCAGAGGGAGCCCCTGAGGGGTGTACCCACGGAATGACTCAGCTCAGGGCTTCCTCGAGGTTGCAGACGCCTGAAGCCCCAAGCACCTCCTGCAGGGGCTCCCATGAGAAAGTGCCAGAGCACCTTTAAAGTTCACAAACACACACACACTCCCAGATCCCGTGGTTTCCAAAGAAAATTATGTAAAGACTATGACCCTCTCTTTTGATCTCCCTAAAGACCTGACCTGGCTCAGCATCTGCTTCTGGGGCTTTCTCCAGGTGGGCAGGCATTACCAGTTTGGTCAATGGTCACTAATGAGTGACCCCTTCTTGTGGTAGTGCCACATCCCATGGAGCACCGGCCCCGAGTCCACTCATGCAATGAGTCCCTTGTTCAGTGTTTCTCTCACTCAGTCACTCATCATTTACCTCTGGGGCCTTTGGGTGTCAAAGATCCAGAGATCACTAATGCAAAGTCCCACCTCCAGGGCAACGTGGGGGTGAGGGGCAGGAGAAAAACGGATGATTTCACTGCAGGCTGAGAAGTACTCTGATGGGGGTTAAGTAGGCCGAATGGGGGCATCTAATGCAGATTAGGAGTGGGTGTGGCCGAGACCACTTCCCAGAGGAGACCTTGCTGCCTCATCAGTGGAGACTTAAGGAGAAAAACTTCAATAATTTACCTAGTCATTTAAAGCATTACTTTCCTATGAAAATATGCATCAAATATTATGAAGTAGAATGAAGCAGGATGGCTGAAAATTCCACATGAATTTTCAACGTAAAACAAGCTATTTCAAAGAAATTTCCCACATGCAAAAGGTCTACAACCCCAGACTCTCCTGACCCCTCCAACTGTGGTATGAACCTTCTCTCCTCTGTGATCAGCTTCCAATATTAGTGAATAGTAGTGAATGCTATGTTAGTGGAAATTTTTGAGAAGCATCAGTCTCTGAGAAAACATCTAAATTCCTTAGCCTGGCCTTCAAGACCTTTCATGATGGAACCATCCGCCCTAGAAGCTTTGTCCTACATTATTCTCGTACACACTCTCTGTTCTCCACCCAGCTATTTACAGCTCCCCCAAACAATAAACAATGTGCTAAGCTGGTTCTTGTCTTTGTGATTTTTCACCAGCTGCTCTCTTTGCCTGGAATGCCCCTGCCCATGCGTCCACCTGGCAAACTCCTACTCATCCTTCATGACCCAGCTCAAAGGGTTCTTCTTCTGTGAAGCCTTCCTAGCAGGCCCAAGCAAACAAGTCAGTTCCTCCCATGTACCAGTCTATGATATGTGTGTCCCTCTCTTTGTGTTGAGATTTCTTTATTTCACTTTTTCTCTAATTTGATGGTGGGGCTTGGAGGGGAAAGATTGTATCATTTATATTTGCATCTCTAGCCCTAAACACAGCATCTGGCATGGTAGGTGTCTACAAATATTGTGTCTAAAGCAAATGAACAAAACTTATTTTGACTGCTTTCTTCTCTTTTGTTTTTAGAGTCAAGATAGGGAGACCAGCATTTTCTCATAGACTTTGGAAAACGCTAAGAAAACCACTCACCACACACACACAAATCCCATTTAACCTCTTTTTGTAGCCATTCACATCTTATAACTTGTGAGGTTCTACTGAGAACTCACCAGACCATTGTGGTTCTTTGACCTTGAGGCATTAGTAGACAGAGCCATGGGGGCAGGGGCAGCAGTGCTGTGGGGTCTAGCCAGGTCCCTCTGAGTCACAGCAATAGCAGCAATGGCAGCTGATACATATCATGGTCCAGGCACTGTTGTAAATCCCTTACTCACATACGTATACACAATGACTCTTAATCCTCATAATAACCCTATGGGGTAGCTACTACTATTACCCCCATTTTAGAGATGAGGAAACTGAGGCACAAACAGGTTGAATAACTTTCTCACAATAATACAGCTAAGAAATGGCAGAGATGGGATTCAAACCCAGGAATTCTGGCTTGAGAATTTATTCTCCCAACCTCAATACTATATTAGCTCCATGAGCAAAAGATGTATAGTGATGGTAATTTGGGCTAAGAATATAGGGAACATGAGGTAGAAAAGGAATGTGCCCTTTCACAGCCAATCACCCCAGTCTCAGGCTCTGGGATGCCCTCTGGGTTCATAAGTATCCTGTAAAGGTATTCACTTTGTACAGCTCCCAGACCCAGAAGGCACAGTCTCCTCATTGCCCTGCATTTTCACTTCACCACAGAGGGGGAGTGATTTGTTTCAGTTGGCTCCGTTGAGCAGAGTCCTCAGCAGCCAGCTCAGGAACTGGGCTCCCTGCCATCCTGGGTGGCTCAGGATCTGCTGGCTCCACCTCCCAGGAGCCTTTCACAACAGCACCACAGGCCAGGAAACCGGTGAGACCACTTTCCTAGCGTGTGTGCAGGACCATAAACCTTCATGGATTCCTATACCCCGTCCAGGACATTTCAAGCAGAGGGCATGACATATGCGAAAGTTCAGGAGTGAGAAAAAGCAGGTGGGATGCTAATGGCTGATGGAAGGATGCACAAGAGAGGGGAAGGAGATGGAATGGAAAGGTAGTCTGGCTCTACTTTTGCTTGTGAAAGGCCTTAAACCCAAAATAGAGAAATTTGATTTTTTTTCCCTATAGGCTGTGGAGAGCCATTGAAGGTCATGCTCTGTGTGTTAGGTTTACAGTTTCACTACTCAAGAAGCTGTTTCTCTTTATTTGCAGCTACTTTCTCAACAATTAGGAAACACTGCCATCACGTGGCTGTCGTGTGATGCACAGCCCAAACTGTAAATTGACCAATTTTCTCTAATACCGTTTAATATGTAGTTAAACCAAAGAACACACCTCTTGGTTCAAACAGCTGAAGTGAAGCAATGGTAACTTTAATCCTAATGTAAAAAGGATACTTTTTATAAAGTTTTTCAGGAAATAACTGCCTGGGTTCAATTCTTGGATTTCTTACTTTATTTTCAAAATTCTAATCTAAATCTTTAGTGAATTCTGATCAGAAGGATCCTTTCTATTCCCAGTAACCCCTATCTTAGAATCATAAACTCTCTGGCCTTGCACAGATTCCACCATCTCCAGGTCAGTTTGGCACCAAACTGTCTCCAGACCATTTCCCACAACCGTGGCAAATTCTGTTTCAGTCCTAGGTCTGCTGTCCTTGTATAGTCGAGCAGTTGGACAGACTCAAATTCAAACATTTTCACCATTTTTAACCTGGGGGATTTTGGGCAAGTCACTAAACCTCTCTAAGCTTCAGTCACTTCATCTGTAAAATGGGGATGACGCTTCCACAGGGTTACTGTGAGGATGAAAAGATGACACGTGTAGCCTACCTGGCATATTGCAGATTCTCATATAATAACGGAGTCCTCTTCCTTCCCCTCCGTGCTTGAGGGCCCACTGCTGAGCACCGAACAAACACTCAGTGGAGGTCTGTGATTTGATATCTGAGATTTACCTGGTCCTCCAGCATCGTTCACTGAGAACAAAACTACTCATCCCTTCAGGCTTTGGGGGGACCACTATTTCCGTGCGTTGCTTACAGACCTTGGGCTTCCTGGGGATTGCAAACCACTCGTCTCTTCCGTGCGCAGCAGGCGGCAGGTGCGTGGACTTGAGCAGGGTGGGCGGGGCGGCATTCATTCCTCTCCGCTCCCTTCCCGGGGACTGTGGGCGTGGGTGTGGATAATTCAATCCCCGTGGGATCTGGCGTCTGGCCTCACCCGCAGCTCGGCGGATTGGTTGATGGTTTCAGCTCGCCCCCGCCCTCCTTCCCTCAGCGTCCCAGGTGGCTCAGGCCCCCTGTGGTGCTCTCTGTTTACGGAGAGAGCCCGTCCAAGTTGGGCTCCATCTCTGCAATCGCTCCCCTCTGAGAACCCGCCCGCCCGGGGAGTGGGGAGAAAACCAGGCCGTGCCATTCCTCGTCCTTCCCCTTCCCCCACCGCCCGGAGAGGTCGGGTAAGGGGGAAGAGGTGTGTGTGGGAGGGGGAGTCCAGACCTCCGGGATTCGGCTGTCACTCCCTCCCGGTACCTTGCGCGAACCCAGGAGTCCTCTCCCTAGGCCTAGCTCCCGCTCCCTCCTCCCTTCCTATCGTGCTCAGGGTGACGTGCCCACCCTGGGCAAGCAGCCAGAAGCTGGATCTCAGGGATGCCAGATCCCTAGAGGAGGCACAGACGTGGAGACTTCACTCATAGGTGTTCCTCCTCCCCCAGAAGGCGATGACCCCCAAGCCGGCCGGACCCCCGGACGGGGGCTGGGGCTGGGTGGTGGCGGCCGCAGCCTTCGCGGTGAATGGGCTCTCCTACGGGCTGTTACGCTCCCTGGGTCTTGCCCTCCCTGACCTCGCGGAGCACTTTGACCGAAGCGCTCAGGACACAGCGTGGGTCAGCGCCCTGGCCCTGGCCGTCCAGCAGGCAGCCAGTGAGGGGGGGCCCCGAGGTGGGAGGCGGGAACTGGGGTGGAGGGGCCGTGGTGTAGTGGTGGAGGACCTACCTGATTACCAGACAACCTGAGAAACGGAGACCGGTGGAACCACGTTGTAGTGAAGGGTGGGATTTGAGGTCAAAGGGTGGAGAGCTATTGGGCTGGGGGGAGCTTAGGCCAGACAAACAGCCAATGAGAAGTGTTGGAGCGAGTTTGGGGGTCCAGGGGCGTGTCTTCCGTTGATTCCGCCCCCTTCTAGGCCCAGTGGGCAGCGCCCTGAGTACCCGCTGGGGGGCGCGCCCGGTGGTCATGGTTGGGGGCGTCCTCACCTCGCTTGGCTTCGTCTTCTCGGCTTTCGCCCGCAGTCTGCTGCACCTCTACCTCGGCCTGGGCGTCCTCGCTGGTGAGGGGAGAGGGGTACTGGGGTCCTTAAGATGGTAGAGATAGGAGCTTGTCGGGGGCTGGAGACCAACGGGATGGGGCCCTCCTGCGAAGCGCAGGGCTGGGATTGCCGGGGTAGGCATCCCTGGTGCCTGTCCTCACCGCGTGCTCTCCATTCGCAGGTTTCGGCTGGGCCCTGGTGTTCGCCCCTGCCCTCGGCACTCTCTCGCGTTACTTCTCCCGCCGTCGAGTCTTGGCCGTGGGGCTGGCACTCACGGGCAACGGGGCCTCCTCGCTGCTCCTGGCGCCCACCTTGCAGTTCCTCCTTGATACTTTCGGCTGGCGGGGCGCCCTGCTCCTCCTTGGCGCCATTACCCTTCACCTTACCCCCTGTGGCGCCCTGCTGCGCCCCCTCACGCTCCCTGGGGACGCCCCGGCCCCACCGCGCGGGCCCCTAGCTGCCCTCGGCCTGGGTCTCTTCACACGCCGGGCCTTCTCAGTTTTCGCTCTGGGCACGGCCCTGGTGGGGGGCGGCTATTTCGTCCCCTACGTGCATTTGGCCCCTCACGCTTTAGACCGGGGCCTGGGGGGGTATGGGGCAGCTCTGGTGGTGGCGGTGGCCGCGGTGGGGGACGCGGGCGCCCGGCTGGTCTGCGGGTGGCTGGCGGACCAGGGCTGGGTGCCCCTCTCGCGGCTGCTGGCGGTGTTCGGGGCTCTAACCGGGCTGGGGCTGCTGGCCGTGGGACTGGTGCCCGCGGTGCGGAGCGAGGAGGGCTGGGGGGGCCCCCTGCTGGCCGCGGCTGGGGCCTACGGGCTGAGCGCCGGAAGTTACGCCCCGCTGGTTTTCGGCGTGCTCCCGGGGCTGGTGGGCATCGGCGGTGTCGTACAAGCCACCGGGCTGATGATGATGCTGATGAGCCTCGGGGGGCTTCTGGGCCCTCCGCTGTCAGGTAAGGGCTTGAGTCAGCCGGTGCGCTCGCAACCATCCTCTGCCCCGGGAGTCCAAGCCCTCTGAATTCCTTTCCCCTTCCTCAGGCTTCCTAAGGGATGAGACCGGAGACTTCACCGCCTCCTTCCTCGTGTGCGGCTCTTTCATCCTCTCTGGCAGCTTTATTTACATGGGGCTGCCCGCAGCGCTGCCCTCCTGCCGTTCAGCCTCACATCCAGCCACCTTTCCCCCTGAGAGGGGGGAGCTGCTCCCTGCTCCTCAGGTTGCTCTGCTTTCGCCAGGAGGCCCTCACTCCTCCCTGGATACCGCTTGTTGACCATGTTGTTTGAGCCCCTCCCCCAATAAAGAATTTCTATCCGGTTTTCCTGCAAGCTCCAATTGTGAGCCAATTTAGGACGCTGAAAACAGTCTACTTAAGATACCCAAAAGGGCTAGTTGAAAGGAACAGGATCCCACTAAGCCCCGGGGGAGGGGAAAGGTATCTGTCTGTCCAGCCAGTCCATTTCTCTTTGCCCAAGTTGTTATTATACAGGGAATCTTTGAGAAGTTGTCTGCCTGTCAGCTTCAGTTTGTCGGGGAGGGAGACTCATGGGTGCTTTCGCCCCGTCCCCATCCCAGATAACTCTTTTCTGCATTGCAGTATCCTTCTACTGGCCTGAGGGGAATAAAAGAATCCTAGACCCAGACTTCAGCTCTCTCAGCTTTAGTGCTCCTCCCAAATCCCCCCCACTCCCGTGTCCCCACCATTCTTTTAATTTCTTTTCTAAGTCACAGGGGATAGTGGGAAAGAGGGAGGTCAGAAGGCAGGTGGGAGGAACTGTGGTCCAGAGAGCAGAGTCCAAGGTCAAAATGCTCTGGGTCACGAGAACCCCTGGACCACCCCCCTCCCCAGCCGTGACCCCATTCAGCCAACCCAAGCATATGGCCCCCAGCTCTTTTTGAGGTTTTGATTACTATCTAGTTTTCTTAGTCAGTTTTATCTCAAACGGGCATCTCTCTTTCCCAAACATCTGTCTTCAGAGAAGAAACTTGGTAGGCAACATTAGAGATCACATGTAAAACACGATAAGTCTCTTGGCCTTTGATTTTCACAGTTGTTTCACAGCTCAGTGGAGCAGGCTAAAATCCTGGATCCCTCAGAAAAGGTTCTGGGAGCAAAGAAGAGATGAGAGTCCTCAACATAATACAAAGAGTTGGCACATACATTGCAGGAGCCCCAGGCGTGCTCTGGGGGGAGGCAGATCAAGATGTTTAAGGCACTGTGGTTCTGTGCATGCCAAGGAGACCTGGAGCTGCCAACCTCTGGCTTTCTGGGTCTGACAGTGCCCTTTTGGAGTTCAGTCCTCTCCCAGCCCCTCCTTGGGCAGGGGGACTTTGGTATCCAGTGCCTCTGTTACAAGGTCCTGGGGTTTTAAGGTAGGAGCTGAGAAGCAGAAGAAGTGGGGCAGAGTGATGAGAACTCCACTCCCTGCCAGAAGGAAGACCCCGGCCACCACAAAAGAAGCTGTGTAGTTGCCTGTCACATCCCGGAGGTAGCCTAGGTCCAAGAGAGAAAAGGAATACACATGGGTGATCTGCCTCCTGGGACTGATGGCTCAGACATATTTTTGGGTAGAGGGAAGAAAATAATCCTTAACTCATCATCTTGGGAGAGTTAGAACTCCCAAGGTAGGACTGGATGAGCTTGAGAACTCGGGTTTCCCAAGGGGTTTCAAGAGGTAATCTTGACCACTGTCCTGCCTTCAGAAAGGACCTCCAAACCAGCCAGTGGGGAGTTGGGGATCCAGATCGAGTCAGGCACACTTGTGCCTTTCTTTCTGGCAACTGTGGCCCTCCCTTCTACACTTCCAGTTAATAGTTAAGAGGACAGTGTTAAGGATCTGAAAGTTCTGTCATCTGGAGCCTAGGGAACTTTGACCAGACGGCTCAGATACCTGGGCTAGGGCCCAGTGGGCCAAGGGAACAGGCAGACACTAGCGTGCTATGTCTGGCCAGGTCCAGCCAGGTCCTCTGAAAACCCAAGCTGTAGGTACTCTGTCAAGGGCTCCTCCTAGTCTTTGCACAGCCCCAATTTCTTTGCCCCATGGACCCACTTCAGGGCTGCTATGATTGGCCATGTAGGCCATGTACTGTACCATACGAGTTGGCAATATTCACATACACTATAATGTGGATAGTCCCCTCCCCAAATGTATGACATGGCAGCCCTGGCCCACCCGGAAACCCCATTCCCCTTACCTGACAGAGGAGCCCCCAGCAGCCCTCCAATGCTCTCTACCATCTGCAACAGTCCCAGGCCACAGTATATCCTTCCAGTCCCCACCAGTTCAGGCAGCATGGAGAAGGCCACTGGAGTCAGGGCCCCTGATGTGAAGCCATAGGCCACGGTCAGAGCCACTAAGGCTGTGGGAGCCTGAGCCACGGGGAACAGGGCCAGTGACACCCCAGTCAGGGTGGTCCAGAGCATCAGGAGTCGTGCCACAGGCCCTGGGACTGCATCCCCTAGCCACCCAGAGGCCACACGCCCCACGAGGTCAGAAATAGCAGCCACTGAGAGTAGGAAGGCAGCAGGCAATGGGTCCCAATTTAGATCCTGGAGATGGGCCACCAGGTGCACATAGGGAATGAAGAAGCCAGTGTTGATCAGGGTGAGGGCAACAGTGTAACGGAGGAAGGGGCCATGACGGAGAAGGGAGGCAAGCTGGGCCCCAGGACCACCCACGGCAGGGTCTTCAGTCAGGAAGAGTGGGCGGAGGAGAGCACCACAGGCCACCAAGTGGAGGGAGAGGGCAGACACCAGCAGTAGGGCTCCCCGCCATGCATAGTGGCTGAGCAGCCATTGGAAGAGTGGGGCAAAGGCAAAGGAGGACAGGCCCACACCCGTCAGTGCCAGCCCTGTGGCCAGGGATCGCCGGCGAGAGAAGTAACGGGACAGGCAGGCCAGGGTCGGAGTGAAGGTCAAGGCCCAGCCAGAGCCTGTCAAAAAGGGAGAAATGGGGGTTGGGGGACTCTTACGGAGCTCAGGGCACCCAGTAATCCCAAGACTGCCCAACAGCGGAATACAGCACAGGCCTGGGTTATAATCTTCTTGGATACTTTCCAGCTATGTGACCTTGTGTATTTTACTTAATCTCCCAGCCTCAATCTCCTCATCTGCAAAACGGGGGTAGTATACCTTATGGGACTGTGGAGGCTTAGAGATAGTGTTTGTAAAGTAAACAGCACAGATCTTTGGAGTTGGCCCTGGGCTCTACCATTTCTGATTGTGTGAGCCTCATTTACCAAGTTGCATAAGCTTCTAAAGCCTTCTTCACCTGTAAATAGGATAATGCCATGTATTTCATTGCCACAGTAATGGCACAACTTTACAGGAATTCTTCCTTTTAGATTCCAGTCACACCAGGCCTGGGCTTGTATATTCTGGATTCATCATCTTTGAATTCCCTAATATCCCCACCATGTTTATCACTTAGTCACCCTTCTTAAGACCTCCCCTCTGGGCACAGGTGCCACCCAAAACTTTCTCTCAGCTTCTCCATAAGCCTTTTGGAAGGAGCAGGAAGAAGGAGGAAGTCTAGAGGCCAAAGACTCACGCATTTGACTCTTCCTGCCTGTGCCCAGGGTCTCACCTGAGAGCAGCCCAATACTCAGGTAGAGGTGGGTCAAGGAGGTAGCAAAGGAGGCGAGCAGCATGCCCAACGCAGCCAAGATGCCCCCAGCCATCACCACCGGCCTGGGCCCGAACTTCGTGCTCAGGGCACTGCCCACGGGGCCTGGGGAAGAGGATGGGGTTCTGCAAGATCTCAGGTGTCCCTCTCCAGCATCCCCCCAACCCCAACTTCCCCTTTACTGTCCCCACATCCCCTCTCCCCTTCTGAGGGTCGCAGGACGCCGGACCAAGGGGCAGCACTCACTCCCAAACTGCTGCACCGCGATTCCTATGGAGGCGATCCAGGAGACGCGTGCTGCCTGCTCCTCGAACGCCGCCACAAACTCCACGAAGAAGACACCGAAGGAGCGGAGCACCCCGAACACCAGCGCCGACTGGAAGAACGCTGAGAGCACCACCATCCATCCCCAGCCTCCGTCGGGGGGCTCGGACCTACGCGCCATCTGGGAGGTAACAGAGCTGCCGCCAATAAGAGCCCCTGCGAGAGCGGGGCTCAGGACGCTCCACCTCTGCCCACCCCTGCCACCCCCTGCCTACCCAGCCGGATGGCTCCGGGCTGCGCGGAGGCAAGGGTGGTAGCGAGGAAGGTACCGACGAGGCTTGAAAGCTGCAGAGAGGCTGCGTGAGGCGCCCGCGCCTTTCCCCTAGTTGGGGGATATGGGTCGGGAGAGCAGGCCGGCGCTGGCCCAGGCGATCAGCACCCGGGGGCGTGCCTCCGCTGGCTGCGAGTCGAGAGTCCAAGCCTGGGCCGCACGGATCCGGGCAGGGGCCTAGGTTCGGTTTAGGAGGCGGGGTGCGGCACTGCCTTTGGCCCCCCCGCCCCTCCAGGGGCGCGCCAGTCTCTGCGTGGATTATCTATTTTATCATTGAAGAGTCAGCACCTGGCTAGCCTGGCCAACATCCCTGACTGCAGTTCTCCAATGAAGAGCGGGACTCCTGAGCAGGGGGAGGAGCCAGGAGGGCAGGGCGGGGCTTAGAGCGTCGTTCAGGATAGGGGCGCATGCGTAAGGAGGGGCTATTAGGAGGCCGACTACAGGCGACCCACGTGATGCAGGGACCTGCTGGGGCGGCTTCCGTCTTCTGTCCACCTAGCGAGTCCAGATTTCAGCACCCAACCTTCACGTAAGGAGCCTATGGGGGTTGGTGGTAGGTAAACTGCTTCAGGAAAACACTTGCTTAATGAGGGGCCCAGGAGTTGCGGGGCCAGGTGGGGGCGAGCGGAGGGGTTATGAGATAAGACTCAAACAAAATACCTGGCCAAGCGCCTGAGACCACTGGAATCTAGATTCCTGGATGCCTGAGGAGTTCAGAGGCCAAGGAAAGAGACAAGGGGAATGGGTTGTTGGACTTCTGGCATTCATTTCTGTAATGGGTACTCGTTCCTATCGCTTCTCTTCCCACTAACAGGAAACCTACAGGTCACAAAGACCAAAAATAACTGGAGAGAGGAAGGGCGGCTCTGAACTCACTTGGCGCCAGCACCACCACCTACCGCTTCTTCAGTGGGGATGGAAACTTCTCCTTTGCCCTCCAGTAACAACCACTTCCAAACCACATTTTTTGATCTAATGATGGGATAGACTAAAGAGATAAGCCATGACCACCGGAGCAATCAGCCTCTCCTACCCAACCAGTACCCAGTCCCTCCACCTATATAGCGCTAATGGCTTGGCTTCCTGTTTCTTCATTATAATTCAAGCTTTCCAGAACCCTGACCTTGAAACTTGGGCTCGAGGGTTTATACCCAGACAAGTGGGGGGTTGGGGGCGGGGTAGCAGGGGAGGGAGGCTGTGTTGTTTTATTTTATTTATTTTATTTTTTTAAAGACTCTTGACTTTATTTTTTAATTTTTTTTTTGAGGAAGACTGGCCCTGAGCTAACATCCATGCCCATTTTCCTCTACTTTATATGTGGGACGCCTACCACAGCATGGCTTTTACCAAGCGGTGCCATGTCTGCACCCAGGCTCCAAACCGGCGAACCCCAGGCCACTGAGAAGCAGAACGTGCGAACTTAACCGCTGTGCCACCGGGCCGGCCCCATGTGTAATTTTAAAAAGACTTTTGAGTCTCATAATTTTATATGTGGGAAATAAAAATAATCATCCCCCCAATATTTTTTTTTTGTAAGTGGAGTCAAAACTTTGGCAGGTGGGGAATATGCCAAAGATGTAGAAATTGGTGTGGCTGTATAACCTAGTAATTAAGAGCGCAGTCTTTAGAATCAAATCATAGTTCCAATCTTGGCTTCATCACTTATTAACTTGGCCAAGATCCTGAACCTCTCAGCTGGCTTCCCCATCTATAAGTTGGGGATAATAATGGTACCCACTCTTTAGGGTCCTCAGGGGGTTGAATTTGAAAATCTGTAGACTAAAACGATTAGGGCCTGACATGTAGCAGGAGATGAGTAATCTTAGCTGGACTCTTTTTTCAGCGAGGGGTAAGCTGTAATGCGAGGGGAAGGAAGGTTTTAATTTATTTTTTGGTTTCATGTTTTTCCTTTTAAAAATCTAATCCGGGTCATGGGTTTTAAAAGATTGAGAAACACAACCACAAACTGTAAATGTTGGAAGGACCTGCAGAGGTCACGTTAATGGACTTATTTCACAAATGGGGAATTTAAGTCCAAAAGGGAAGTAACTTACAAGAATTAGTGACCTTCTACCCTCTGCCCATGGGGCAGAACAGAACTGTGCACCCAAGACACACACAGGACAGGGGAAAGGGAGGGAGAGAAGCATGCACTGGGCACCGGATAGATTCCAAAACACCATTGCTGGGGGAGGGGTGGAGTTGGCATGTTGGCATTAACTACATGGCCTTCTCACTGCCACCTCCAGCCTCTCTTGTCCTTATGGGACCCAAGTCCTATCCATTTTCCTTGGTAGTGGTGGTGGTGGTGGTAGGAGGTGTATCAAGCATTAAGATCCCCAGCACAGATGCATCCCCCAGCCTCATGGTATTATTAGTGGTTTCCTGGTTTCTCCCTGCCACCTCCACACCTCAGGCAGGAAGTGACTTCAGAGCAGCAGGATGCAGGTGGCTCCGGAGAAACTTTATGAAGTCACTGGTTCCTACACAATGAGCCGGAAGGCAAAGGCAGGGAAAGGGAGAACAAGGGCCATCTAAAATGTCTGGTGAGACGGGACAGTGGAATGGGCACAGAATCCAAGATAGTATCCAGGAGGGGGGACCCTCCTTCCTCAGCGTCACCCAGTCCCCAGATTTCCCCAAGCAAGAGCCCAGGACACAGCAGGCAGCACAAAGAGGCTTCTTTATTCCAAGAATCTGGTCTTGCAGGATCTGACATCTCCACCCCTAGGCACTCTCCACCTGTCCATCCAATCTGCTAAATAAAAATCATGGTTCCTTCTCATATCTCTCCTCTGCTTTTCCTCCTTCAATTCTGCAGTGGGGAATAAGAGGGAAAGAGGGAGAAGAGTAGCCTTCTCACCAGTCCCCAGGTGATAGCCACTAGTACTGACCTCTGTTGAGGAAGCTCCACCCCACATATTCAAAGTGCTTCTTACCTTCCACCCCATGCACCACAATCAAACAGGCCCCAGGACAGTGGGGGCAGCACTGTAAATCAAGGCTTCAGAATACTGCGTAACATTCCAAACATTCCACCCAGTTAAGAGGCAACCTTATTCCTAACTTTCTACCTACTTGGCCTACACTGGAGACTGTGCCCTTCAACCAACCTCTTAATCCTACCTGGATACCTGGTCAACTAGAAGGTCCCTCAGTCAATCAATCTTGTAAATCTTCTAAATCTCTAATCCCAACAGTAATCCCAATCATAATCTCAAACTACAGCAAATCCAGAATGGAACTCAGCCCCCTTTTTTCTCCCTGGGGAAGGTTCTAGTGCATTCACTGGTCCCAGAGAGGAATGCAGTGATGGGAAGACCAGGTCACAGACCCAGCTTTTCTAAGGTAAGAAAGTTACAAAGCACCTGTGACTTCTAGAGGCAAAGAAGTTTCTGGAATCTGGACACTTGTCAGAAGATGTCCAAAAACCCGCTAAAGGAAGAGGGGGTTCATCTCAGGTAAAGAGAACCTCAAGGAACATTTAAACCCAGATACCTCTGCAGTAAAGGACAGGTCAGGGCCGGCCTTGTGGCACAGCGGTTAAGTGCGCACGTTCTGCTCTCAGCAGCCCGGGGTTCGCCGGTTTGGATCCCGGGTGTGGACATGGCACCGCTTGGCATGCCATGCTGTGGTAGGCGTCCCACATATAAAGTAGAGGAAGATGGGCATGAATGTTAGCTCAGGGCCAGTCTTCCTCAGCAAAAAGAGGAGGACTAGCAGTAGTTCGCTCAGGGCTAATCTTCCTCAAAAAAAAAAAAAAAAGATCATGACTCTTTACCGTTTAGTCAAGATGAAGCATTTCGTAATTCTCCCCTAGATCATAACATTCTTAGAGACTGAGCAGAATCAGAAAAGGTTGCATCATCTTAGCATTCCTGTTAAGGAATTTCAGATCTCTCCCCCATAGAGGGATCAACTCAGTGCTAAGAACAGGCCCTAGTGGGAGGATTATGGGTAGGCTCTATCACGACAGACACAGCGGAGCCAAACTGAGGTGACCAGACTAATGGGGTAGTTAGGGGCATAAGAGAGCCACTTCATTCATCCTCCCAGTTCCAACACTGACAAAGCCCCCACACCCACAGCCTCCAGGAGGCATTTGTTACCTCCCTTTCAGGCTTCCTATAAAGGTTCCTATAATCCTGGAAGAACAAAGAAAAGTCTATATTCCAGTTCTAGCCTGCTAGAGAACCTACAACATCCAGAATACCAGAGAGGGTTCCTGACCCAATTCCACAAGCCCACATGTTCCCAGAGCTGCCCTAGAACAAATAAAGGTTCCAGACCTAGAATTGGAGGGGCAGGACACAGAGAACCCCTTTGTCCATTTTAAACAAACCAACAAGCAAATAGGAGAAAGAACAATTCTAAAGATAAAAGTTATGACAATAATAATATAAAACACTCAAGCCAAAGGAGACAGCCAAGTGCTAATCTCTGCCAGCAGAGTTGTGACCTTACATTCTGTGTTTCAGGTCACTTTCGATCACACTTATGGAAGAGGGAAGTGGGAAATGCAATAGAATGAAGGCCCTGGTGCCACTCAAAGGCCTCAATAAATTATATTTACAGATAAACTGAACGGGATGGGGGCTGCGGGTGGAGGACTGGTTCCCTTAAGGAAACCAGGCTTCCAGTCCTTCCCCTCCCCCAGCTCCTAGCTTGCTGTCTCCTCAGAAACAATTTCGATTGTGGGGAAGAGGTTTTGACCAGCAAAACAGAGGCAGATCAAGCTAGGATCTGCCACCCCTGCTCTCCCCAGTGAGAAATTAAGGCGGTGGCAGTTTCTGATACAGGAGGGGCCTTGCCCACCCCAAACCCAAGGCTGACAGGGAAGCCAGGCGCGAGCCTGCAGCTTCTGGGCTTCGAGGAAGCAGTGGGGTCTGGGCCAGGGCTCGGCTAGGGCCCCCCCAGAATGTGGTAGTGCACTTTGGTGTTGGTAGCAGCTCCGTGTTTCTGGCGCAGGTGTAGCCGTAGTTGACTCTTGTGCCGGAAATGCAGGCCGCAGGGGTCGCACTGTGGGAGAACAGCTGCGTCAGGTTCCTCCCCATCCACAACCACCTTTTAGGTGTTGAGCGAGGGAGAATTGTCCAGCTCTCCGCCGAACAGAAGCTCTTTAGTCCTCAGATCCTCCCAAATCCTCAAGGGTCGACCAAGGAGATAGGCTCCGCCCTCTTCGGCAAAGGTTTTTCCGTCTGTTAGCCCCTCTCCAGGAGGACAGTGCCCAGAGCAGGAGCCTAACTTCTATACCTGCCCATCCTAGTACCGGCCCCGCCCCTTATTCACACGGGCTCTTCCGGGCCACCGCCCACTTCGAAGAGATCTAGGGACCACCCGGCCAGCTCCTCTCAGAGCCCCGCCCCTAATGAACGCGAGGTAATTCTAAAGATTTGGGCCAGGCCAGGTTGGGTACTCACGTGGTAAGGCTTCTCTCCCGTGTGGATGCGAACGTGGCTCTTGAGGGTCTGTAAGTGGCGGAAGCGAGTCCCGCAGGTGGGGCAAGGATAGGGCTTCTCCCCGGTGTGGATCAGCACGTGCGCGCGCAGATGCGCTACCTGGGAGGCGAGGGGACCTCAGACCGCGCCTCTGGGAGAGACACAACCCTCTCCACACGGCCCGCCCCGCCCTCTCGCAAGTTCGCCCTTGAGCCGGCTCTGAGACTGGCTCCGTACCTGTACAAAGCGCGAGCCGCACGTCTCACACTTATAGGGCTTCTCTCCCGAATGGATGCGACTGTGCGTTTTCAGGTTAGCCGGCCGGTTAAAGCGGGCTCCGCAGATGGAGCAGTGGTAGGGCTTTTCCCCTGGAGGTAGGGAGGAAGGGAGATCAGGGACTCTATCCTAGGACACCTGTGGGCATGAAGTCCAGGGCCCTCTCCTCCCTGCTCCTCCCCTACCTGTGTGCACCGTGCGGTGACTGGCCAGGTTGCCCTTGTAGCGGAAGGCAGACCGGCACAGCTGACACTTGTAGGGCTTGTCCTGATCCCCAGGAGCCAAGGGGTCCAGCCCAGATGAGCACCCAGCCACAGCCTCGCAGTTCTGGCAGCTGAAAAATTCACTTCCTGGGAAGCAGAGTAGGTAATGCCAACAATACCAGTGAATCCTCAGACCACACAGTAGTAGGTTTTCTTTTTCCCAGTTTACTATTAAGGCTTCTGGGGCTAATTTAACTTGCTCAAGTTCACATGGTTAATAAGAAGACAAGCCAAGCTCTGACTCCATGTCTGTCTGACTCCAGAGAATTCTGCTAATCTCTTCAGTAGTGGTAGCGGTAGGTGGAGGCCCCTACTACTGGGGGGAAGTTTCTGCTTCTCTCTCCTCTCTTGCACCACTCTGGATGACAGCTTGCCAGAGAGGCCCTGCCAAGCCCTGGGCCTACCACTCAGCCCTGGATGGGAATAGGCCAGAAGTTCCCAAACTTTGTTGCTCACTGGAAGCTTTTTTTAAAAAAAAATACTGATGCCTGGCTTTCACTTCCAGACATTCTGATCTATGGGGTGTGACCTGGGCAACAGGATTTTTAAAAGCTCCCTTGGTGATTTCTAATTTGTAGTAATTGGAATAGGCCTTTCGGCCTAAACTGGCCTTGAGCAGCCACAGGAGAAAAGCCAAGAAGGAGGTAGAAGGAGAGGCTCCTACCTGGTGGTGGACGAGCCTGCCCAGAGGGTGATCCAGTGGTCTCTGGGGCCCGGGGTGCAAGGAGATGGGAGGTATTGATTGGAGCCCCACATTTGAACTGTAGAGTGGCAGCAGTTGGAGAGAGCCTAGGCAGGTGGCAAAGCCCAGAGAGAAGGGTTAGGACAGATTATATGGAGGGGTTCTTGGATCCAAAGGCCTACCCTCTGGAGATGAGCCAGTATTGACCAATGAGCCATAGCCAATTGTGTTGCCAAAGCCCCACCCCACTGAGTAAGCCTGGCCTCTAGCCAACTCCCTAAGGTGGGCTAGTGTCTCAAAACCCACCCCCTCACTCCCTGCTCCTGACCACCCAGGCCCAATGGCTCTGCCTCCCAGGTGAAGTTAGTCTCTACAAATTCTTGGGGTTCCAGTTTCTGTACCTGCTCTGGGGACCAGGAATGGGTCCTTCTTCACTGCTGCTGCTGCTGCTGGAAGCCTCATCTCCACTGGGGAGCCCAGCCTGGGGGCAAAGTTGACCAGAACTCTTCTCCCCTGCCAGGCTCCCTGCTTGGGAGGTCTGAGAGTTTAGCACGATGAACTTGTACTTTTTCCAATTGCAGGCCTTGGGGTCTGGGCTGCCTGGACTCGGGGGGCCTTGACTGCAGCTGCGAGACTCAGTAGGTGGGTCTGGGTGCCCTTCAGAGCGCCTGGGACTGCCTGGTGGAGGGACCGTTGGGGGCGTAGGAGGTTCTGCCTCCATGGGCCGCAGGGAGATGCCCAGAGGTTCATAGCTGGGAAAAGTGTGATGGACATTAGTGCTATTCCTAATCTTGGCTTCTGCCCTTGACACCTGGGATACCACCTCACCCACAGAGAACACCAAGCTGGGGCTCCCTCACCTGGCCTGGATGAAGCGGTGGCATGCCTGGACCACGTGTTCCATCTGCAAGTAGGTGGCGGCCGCAAGGACGGCTGGTGCCGTGGCTGGAGAGAGGCGTAGGCGCGAAGTGTACATGAAGTCCAGCAGAGGAGCGAAGCCTCCGGCTTCGGGGCCCCCCGGCAGGGAGAGCACGTCCACTCCCACTCCTGCACGGCCTCGGAAAATTGAATAGAAGAAGCCACTGGAGAGAGGGCAGACACGTCACGTTAGGGGCTAGGGAATCAAGGGAGACAGGCACCACAGTAGGAAGCCCCGCCTCCTCCCCACTATCACCCCGCCCCCAATTCGGGGACGCTCCGCCTCCTGCTTCTGTAAGGCTTGGCTTCGGATTCCCTCCCAAAGACCTTATGGCTCCGCCCCTGTCCCATTCGGTCCCACCCCACCCCATGAACCACCCCTCGAACCTGCAGGCGATGAGAACAGCCTTGTGAGCTCGAAGGGGTTGCCCGCCAACCAGCAGCGTGACGTCAGTGAGGATCCCGCGCAGGCGCAGCTCATTCAGGTTGCCCAGCACGTCGGAGGAGTGGCGAGTGAACTCGCGGACGTAGCCCAGCGCTCCCTCCGCGGTAGCGGTGGAACCCATAGCGACGCAGGCCTGCGGGTGCCAAGGCAAGGGCTCGGGGATCTAGGCAGTCCTCAGACGCCTTCCCTCCCGCAGTTTGCCTCTTCCTCCTAAGGTGCAGCTAGAGCCAAGCCCCCGGCCGCGGCTCACGCAGCCTCACTTGATTCATCTCATTCCTTCTGCCCTCAGCCGCACCAGCGCTCGCTTTCCTCCTCTAGATTGCACAGCTCTCGGAGCGCACTGAAGGTTCCCACACCGCGGCGTCGATGGCTAGCGTGGGGAATCCAGCCCGCAACGCCCCTTAGTTCGACTCCTAGTGCCCTTTCAGCACCCCTACTCCCTTCTGATTCACAGCGCGCCTGAGTCTCAGGTGTCCGACTCTGCCTAGAGACCCCAAACGACCTGCAGTCCATACCCCTCCAAATCCCAATCAAAGCTCCCTTCCTCGAACCACAGAATTCTACTGGTACCATCTAGTCCCCGACCCCTGGTTTAGCCCAGTTTCTGGGCCTCAATCTTCCTACCATCAACAAGCCCCAAACCTCTTCTGGGACCCAGGAGTCCGGCTCCCTCAGTCTCTCGTTCTTACCCCCGTCCTGCAGGGGCTGCGGCTTGTCTTCTCAAGGGGGGCGGGGTCTCTCTTCCCTCTTGGCTTCAGCCCCTTTATCTGGCCGGGATGTCGGGGGCGGGGGATGGAGGTGGGGTGAACGCCTGGGTCTGTATCCTTCCTTCCTCCCTCGCTCTCCAGATGGCAAGCCCAGGGCGGGGTCTCCGGCTCGAGGGCGGGACCTCAGAAACGCTGGGTGGTCGTAACGTAAGGGGTTTGGGGACACTGAAAATGGAACCGAGGATGGGACATTGGAATTGGGGACGAGGTTGGGGATATCGAGATCGGAAATGTGGGTAACCTGGGTCGTCGGAGGGCCTGGGACAGCGAAAATGGGTGTGTTGGCTTTTGGAAGGGGGTGTCAAGAGCCTGTTATAGGAGAGTGAATACAGCAAAACTCCTCTTTCCAATGTACGGTATTAAGAGAGATAAAGGGGAGCCCAACGAGGAACCAGCTTTGGGGAGGCAATAGTGGGTTCCCATGGGGTCTCAGATAGCGGGAGGGTGTGGTGTGAATGACAGGCTCCTCTAGTAGGACCTACAAAAAGGGGGGCTCTGACCGGGCGGGGTAGAGAGGAGGCGGATATGATTTCTAGTTCGTTTCCTTCCATTGTCCTGCGACCGGACGGCTCCGCCAGCTGCTTCCCCTCGAGGAGGTGGGGAAAGCCCCTGGTGGGGGCCGAGAGACGCTCAGGAGACCTAGGCGTCCAGACTCCGGCTCCCAACTCTCTTCTGAATCCTTTTAGGGATCCAGAGAGACAGACTCCCGCCCAAAGCCCTCTTGCCCTCCCCCAATCCCAGCTCACTAGGCTTCGGGCACCCGCCCGTCGGCTACGCTTGGAGGCTGGCGGGACGCCGGGGTCCAGCGCGGCAAGTAGGCAAAGCTCGGCAATGTTTGGCTCCTTCCACGAGGGGGCGGACGAGCACTAGCCTCGCCTCGCCCCGTCGTCTCCACCCGGCTGGGGGGTCCTCTTAGACGGGGGCGCAGGATCGATTCGGTGTGGGCGGCTGAAACTTTCGTCCTCCCCTTTGCGCTGGTTTATTTTATCCCTCTGTCTCCTAAGAGGGGACTAGGGTTGGTCGGAGGGAGGGAGAGTTAGGCGACAGAGGGGACTTTCCTCCGAGGCTGGGGTTCCTACCTGGGGTGAGAAATCCGCGGGCTTTGGGAGCAAGGGAAATGGGTGGAACAAGGAGTGGGGTCTGAGCCCTGGGAGCACAGAACTTTCTTTTCTAATTAAGATAGACATTACTATCTGTCTTTAGAGTGAATTTGTAGTGAACATTAATACGAAAGGTGGGTGGGGTGAATAGAGAGAAGGGAAAACGGGGAGGGTCTCAGGGTAAAAGAAGGGAGAGAGCGCAGGAGGGGCGTGATAACCCTAATTTTAAGTCCCTGATCTGGAAGAGAGGCACGGGTCACACCCTCATATTTCGTTTGCGGAGACGTTGGGGGTCGGGAGGGACAAGGTTCATTTGGAGAAGGGGGGCCAGAGCTGAGTCCAGCTGCAAAGCAGGACTTGCATTTGGGCTCAGGAGAATTTATAGTTGCCAGTAATGACTGACCATTGTCCATGGACCTGCATATGCAGGCCTGGGGCCCTCCCTTTCAGATTTGAGGGTGTCTTTATTTGGGGGGCACTAAAGAACTGCTGAGAAAGTGGGATTTTGGGACCACTGAAGATTCAGGATGGTGAGATGGCTTTTGCATGTGAAGGTTACTTTGGCCTCTGCCCCGTTGGGAGGTGGGAGTAAGACTAGGGGCTCCCTTTGGTATCAGGATGGAGTTGATTTTCTGTTATCTGGTCAACTGTGGGGGTGCATGTTTATTATGGGGTCTTGAGTTAGTTTGATTGTTCTGAGTACTGGGGGCTGCATTCAGGCATGAGGGGCAATAGTAAGTTTGAGGCATGGAGCTGATTTTGAAGCTACATTAGTTCAGGGGATTCTGATACCTACAATTTGAAGACTGTCATCTTGGAATATCAGGAGAACCTGCTAGGTGTTCTTCGGGAGGTGGGCGAGGGTTGTGTTTGGGGGATTCATAGTCATTGGTGTATATGGACAATCTGATTTCAAGTAAAGTAGTCATGCTGATTTTGGGGTGCAGTCTGTTTTGGGGTGTCATATAAGTTTCAAGGCTCAAATTAGACTTGTGGGACATGAAATTCAATTTGGAGTTTTTTATTAGCTTGAGGTGAACCCATAATAGGAACCTGGGAGCAAATTTGAAGGCCTTCTGTGATTGTGGGTCCTTGAGGGGGAGCAAAGCTTTATATTTGAATGTTGTGGAAACTTACTTTGAGGGGGGATATGCTTGTGTATGTGTAGATAGGCAAGAAGCTTTTTCCAGGGGGAGAAACGAGGTAGGGCCCAGGAGACTAAAGTTTTGGGGTATCTTTATTTTGGGGTGTTTTGTCACTCTTTGGGTGCATTTGGTGAAGCTGAGGGATGGATCATAATATGAGATTGATTTGGGAGTTCACTTCATTTGGAGCACGAAGCTGGTTTGGGAGTCCTTTGCTTATAGTTCCCTTTCACCCCGGATTCTAGAAATCTCTTTCTTTAGTGAACCCCCAAATATGCCCAGGATTTGAAGGCAGCGATTTGGAAAGGGAGTGTATCTCCTCTGATTTCTGTGTGGCCTGGATAGATCTGAGGGAGAAGAGGTGGTTTCAGACTCTGAACCCCAGTTCCTTAAGGGAACACACCTCGATTTGGGGAAGGTCGGGGAAAATGGGGTGTCTTGTGGTAAAGTGGACACCCCTGACTAGGGCAGTATTGTTGGAACTGTGGCAAGGAGAGGTGGCAGTGGGGTACAAGGAGGTGATTCTTATACCCTGATTTCCTAGGATAAGAGCCCCAAACAGAAAGCAGACAGAGGACTGGGAGTGTGGGTGAGATGGGGGGGAGGGGTTCCCCACGGCAGCAGGGGCTAGGGGGTAAGCCAGGCCAGCTGTGCACGCCTGGGTCCCTGCTCTCTTCGGCTCTCCTCCCCTCTCTCCCTCCCACCGCCCACCCCCCCAACCCAAGGAAAAAAAACTGCCTGTGCAACAGCAATGGCAGATTCCAATCCTCCAGGCTTTCCTAAACCACCACCGAGACCAGCCAGGGGGGAGGGGAAGGGAGGATCGGGCTTTCCTGCTTCCCTAAGACTGGGGCTATGAGCTTGACCTCCTGGCCCCTAGCCCTTCAAGGAGTGCCCCCCGGTCTGGAAGCCAGGTGTCCTGGACCCTAGCCCCCGAGCGGGGGGGCCTGGAGAGACGGGGAGGAGGAAGGAGGGAGTGACTTCCAAAATTGGCATCGGGACAGAGCAGGGCTGGCGGGAGGCAGGTGAAAGACGGAATTTTCCTGAAAAAACGGGGGTATCTGAGGACCCCAAATTTGGGGAGCTAGTCCAGGACCGTCCTGCCAACATCCCAGATTTTTTTGGGATTTTTTGGAGCCCCCGGGACCCCTCTAGATGGGGTGAGGAATGTAGTGTTGGGGGAATCTGACTGGGGCATTGCAGCTGCCTCTCCCGCCGAGTTGGAGACGGATGGGCTGGGACGGGTTTGGGGGGGGGTGTCCCCAATTCTGACTGGGAGTGGAGGAGCCCCCTCCTGAGCTCTCTTGTGGGGGTCCCCCCTCCCTAGAGCACTCCCCACTCCCTGAGCCAGCGAGAGGAAGGAGGCCAGCGATGCGACTGGGGCGGCTCCTTTCTCCTGCACCCCAAATGTGAGGGATGCACCCCAAATTTTGCTCCCTTCAAAATAGGGGACCAGGATCTCAGGGGAGAGTAGCTGAGGTAAGTGGGGAGGAAAGTGTCCCCTGTTTTCAGGAGAGACGTGGCGGTTGGGGGGGAGGTTTGGAGGTGCGTGCTGGGGTGGGGTTGGGCTTTGTCAGTCTTGAAACTGGGGGGATGATTGGAGAGTCTCTCTCTTATGCCCCTAAACTGCAGTCCCCCAGATGGAAACCAAAGACTGAGACCAGAGGGCCCCCAACATCCCCAGCCGTTAGTATAGTGTTTGATTTCTGTTTCACCCCCACAAAGGCTTTGCCGAGGATGCGAGCTGGGGGCAGCTGTTCAGTTTGGGGGCTATGGAGGGTGGAGTGAGGATCAGGAGGCCTTGGCAGAATTTGATGTAGGACAGATAGGGGTCTCGAGGAAGGGGGTCTGACATTCCCTGGGGCCTAAAAAGACTGCTTACACCACCGTCTTAGATCTTTTTGATTGCTAAGAGTTTTGGGGGGTGTGTCGGAAGGGGGGGTGGTATGGGAGGTAGGAGGATAACTTTTTGGTATTAGAGGATATTATTTTGATTTGCGGAAGGGATTTTGGCCCTTAGATTTTGATTTCTGGGGGGCGCTTTTAAAAAATCAAGTCCTGGACAGGAGCTGAGGGAAGGCCTAGGGTGGGGGTGGGGAGAGGCATGTTTGTCTCAGCTTAAACGTGGCTTTCTGGGGTGGGCCCGCCTTCCTGGGCCTGGTGGATGGGCTGATGGGGGTTGTTGCGGTGGGTGGGACTTGGGTGCTGGGGGGCCGCGGGAAGTGGGAACAGCGCTGGGGGTTGAATACCTGGCCCCCAGGTCCAGATGGCCCTCTTTCTGGGCCCTGCTGCTCCACTTTCCCCCTGGCCTCCATTTCCTGCCTTTGGCCTCCATTTTGTGGCAGGCCCAGGGCCCAGGGCGACTTCCGGCCCCCCTCTCCCAACCATGTTCCGGCCCCACCACCTCTGGACTGCCAACTCCCAACCCTGCTGTCCTTGGCCTTCTGTCTCTCCTTGCTTTCTCTTGGGTTCTGACCCAGGGAGGGGAGGAACAGACACAGGAAGCCTTGGGTCCCTGCCCTTGCTGAGTCGGGAGGCAGTTCCTTGGTCCCCCACAGTCATTCCCTATTTCTCCGCCTCTGACCCCACCCTAGGGATCCCCTGAGCTGAGTTCCTACAGAGGGAAGATGGTTCCAGTCTTATTACACTTCGAGCTCACCCCTTAGGCCTCTCTCTCTCCAGCTGCCTCCTCAGCTCCTAGCCCTGGTTTCCTATTTTCCCCAACCCTTCTTGGGGCCATGTTTGTCTTTTAAGCCTTCTCTCTCCCCGCTCTTGGTGATGGGGGTCTTCACAGCACGGTCTTGTGCTCCCTTCCTCTCAACCCACCCCAGTCCTGCTCCCGCCCCAGCAGCACACTGTGGTTTGTACGGCACTGTGGCCACGTCCAAACCACACTGTGGTGTTAGAGCGAGGGTGGGGGAGGCACCGCTGAGGCTTGGCCCGGGGAGGCCACCCTGGAGAAGCGACACAAAAAACATCTGGGGCCTTCTTGTGAAGTGGGGGGGATGAGGGAGGTATGAAAGCACTGGAAACAGCCCCTCTAAAATCCCCAGGGTAGTCTCAGGAATACTGACTGCCAGAGACCTTGGGAGTAAGTTCTGCCTCCAGAGAGCAAAGTGGAGTCTTTGTTGCCCACACCCAGCTCCCCTGGCTCTAGCAGCACAGAAATATTGGCACTGGGAAGAGAGTCTGCCAATATTGGCTGTGCTGCTCCAGGCAGGGTGGTGAGAGCTGCCAGGAGGGGCTGAGCCCCTGGGGGCTAATGAGAGAGGGAACCGCCCCGTGCACTCCAATAAGTTAAGCGGAAGGCACCAAGCTGAGAGGGAAATCTTTATTGTTTTCTGTATAAAAGTGTCCATCGGATGGAGGTCAAAGGGGTTGGGACAGATGCTTATACAGGAACAGTAAGGTGGGCAGCCACAGCAGCCTTTCGACCCTCTCTCATGCAGGCCTTGCTCAGAGTCCCAGGTGATCCACAGGTCCAGGGTGAACAGTGAGAGGGGTGAGAGGTGGAAGTCTCAGCGAGAGAGCAGAGGAGGATCAGCAGAGGTCATGAGAAGGCCAGAATCCAGGGTCAGACTGTCTGGAACAGGAAGTAAAATGGGCCGAGATGGAGCAACCCCCAGTACGCGTCCAAGACAACTCCCACCCCCCCAAAGCACCCGGCTCCTTATTGACCCAATCCCCTGCACTGTGTATGGGAACCTTCTCTTCCAAAGCCCCCATACAAGGAGGGGAGCTCCGGCTGAGACCCTCCCCTAGCGGCCAAGTGAGCACTTCCTCCCCCACCACCTTCAGCTGGTGTGGGAGGAGGACAACTCCTACCCTGGTCGAAGTTGAGTTTCTTGGCTGGAGGAGTTTCTCCTAGCCCTTCAATATCCACCAGGTCACTGTTGGCGTCGGAGTCATTCAGAGCACTGAGTGTCACATCTGGAAGGAGGGCATACACTAGGTTCTAGGTACCCTGACTGCCCGCCCCGACTCTGGCTTTCCAAAGCTTGGAGCTCTCCCTCCCTCCCCCATTCGAGACAGTCTCTGGGAACATTCACTGGAAGAGGAAGAGAGATTTGTCCTCCTTTGACACAAGCCCAATTCTCTCACTGCACCTCAGATGGAAGCTTTAACCCCTAGGCAGCAACTTCACAGCCCTCACCAGCCTTCTGTTTCTTTATGGGAGGAGCCCCGGCCTCAGGGACACTGGAGCTGCTTGGTGGAGGGGCAGCTGGAGGAGGCGACAAGACACCAGATGCCACCTTCTTGGGCCCTTTCTTGGGTGACTCAGCTGGAAGGGGGATGCCAGAGTCTTCATATACCTTTCGCTTCACGGTGGCCTTTATCTGAGCCCTGAAGAGAAGAGAGAGCAGGTTAGGAAAGGAGTCATCAGAGAGGCTTCGGGAAGAAGGGAGGGGAGGGGCAGGGGTAATGGGCTACCCTGAAGGAATACTGAGGAACCCTTTCATAAGAATCCAGGTTAGGGCCCCAACTCTTTGGCAGGGTTCTCATTTTCCTGAAGCTTTGCACTCACTTAGGGCAGATGGAGTGTGAAGAGTCCCTGAACTGAGGAGTAGAAAAGGCCCATCTCCTAATTCTCTTCTGGGAGAGATGTATGGATGTGCAATGCTACCAGGTAAGCCTTGGTGATCTACAGGTAGATTAAGACTTATTAGTAGATCCTGATCGATCAACTAATTCAGAATCACAATATCCCTGGAAACACTGCAGCAGAGTCTCAAAAGATCTGTATAAATAACCAGGGAACTCCCATTACCAAATTCAATTATTGGGTATCTCAGGCACCCTAAAATCAAATTCTTGGAAGGTCCTATTACCATAGCACTTTAGTAACTTCTGGCGAATTGTGACAATTCTTTTATTCTTTCAGTCCTGAAGGGGATGCTAACAAAACTTGCAACAAAGTAGGAAAGATGTTGAGCTGGGAGTCCTGACGAAGATGGAACAACGGGTACGCAGGAAGGAAGCTGCCCACCCTCCCTTTCTCTGCCAGCGAACCCTCCCTCACACTGTCCGTTCCTTGATGATACAGCTGATGTGATTAAGATCGTCCCCAAATCGCTTCACAGCAGCCCTCAGCATCTCTATCTCCGTCTCGGTCCATTTGGCACTGTCAGAAGGGGAGAGGGGAATAGCGAAAGTGGGAGGAAGAGGGGTGTGGAGCCAGCCCACAGGCATGCATTCCACAGCAGCCAGCCTCCTCCCCCAATCCCTGGGACCCCTTCCTTGGATCGATAAAGAGGTCCTCCTTAAAAAAAAAAACAGCTCTTAAGGCCCTGTGGGAACCCCAAGGACCCCCCAACCACATGATATCGCAACAATATTCCCACCTTAGGGAATAACCTCTCCCCCATCAACGTGAAACAGCTGCTGTAAACAGCCCACTGAAAGCAATTCAACAAGCCAGGGGTCTTAGCAAACAGAACCACTGAGTACATTCGGCAGCAGTCTGAGGAAATTTCACATAATTTGGGCTGGGTGTGTCGTGGCGGTGGTCTATAGTCTGCTGGTTCGCAGCAGAGTAGAGCTGTGAAACGAGTCCGGGTTATGAGCCTCAGTCTGTGGTTTTATCTGCCATTCATTCATTCATTCAACATCATTTATTAACACCTACTCTGCGCTGTGCCAGGCACAAAGGGAAACTAATGTCTGTCCCTGCCCTAGAGAGTGTCTGTGGTCGAGTCCAAGCGTCCGCTTTCCGCGTCCACGTCCCAGCCCGGGCTCACGTACCCCGCGGGGGAAGAGTCGGCCACGGGATGCAGCTGCATCGTCAGCTCCCCGAGCTTCGTGAAAGCGGCGCCCGCCGCGGAGAAGATCTCCCCGACCTGGGGGCGGGGCAGCATTACGGGGGGCCGGCGCACACCCCCGCGCCGGCCCGCCCGGAGCCCCTAGCCCCACCCCAGCTCGGCTCCCGCCCGCCCCCCGCCCCAAGCGGAAGAGCCGGGAGCCAACTGGGGGGCCCGCCCCGCCGTGGCCGCCAGGGAGCGCTGTCCGCGAGGGAGGTCGAACCTTTGTGGACGCTGACGTCATGGCTCCTTGCGCCTCCTCACGGAGACGCTGCCGCTGCCGCCACCACGGAGCTGGGACCACGGAGAGCCGGGCGACCGCACCGCTCCGGCCCCCGCGCAGGAAGTCCCGCCCATTCCTGCAGCTGATTGGCTCCAGCGCGACCGCTCACCGCCTCTCCAGCTGCAGCCACTCCGGCCGCCTGGCGCGCCGAAGGAAGGAGAGTGGAAGAGGCCGCCTCACTTCCGGCCCTGCTTCACTCCACTTCCGTCGAGGGGTCGGGGCTCCCCATCTGGAGGCCCGTTTGCAGCCCAGCTGCCCGCCCCCCAACCCAAACACAGACACAAGGCTTAAGAGTGCAGTTTCTCTTTATTGTGGTACGGGACAAGGCGACGGGGCCGGAGGGACAGGCAACGGCCAGCCCCAGCCTCCCTCCAGTGGGGCCGGGCGTCAGAGATTGGAGAAAAAGGAATTCAGCCTCTCGCCAGGGAAGCCCTGTCCCGCAGACGGCTCCAGAATGGGGTGGGGGGTGGGAACGGCTGCGGGGGGGAGTCTTTAAATAGAGGGGGGACTGGAGCGGGGAAACGCGACAGTGCTCTAGCGCACCATGTATTCCTTGCGCTTATTGAGCCGAACTTGGCAGAAAGAGAAGCCTCCGAGGAGGAGGTAAAGGCCCGCTGCGATGAAACAGTTGTAGCTGACTTGCTCGTACAGGCTGTATATGTTCTGGGGGCCATGCCTAGGGGTGGGGATTAGGCAGAGAAGTGTCAGAAACATTAGTAACAGCCAACACTTACTATGTGCCAGGTACCGATCTCAGCACTTTTATGTGTACTGTCTTTATTCAATCTTCTTCATAACAATATGGGGTGAGTTCTCTTATAGCATCTACTTTGTAGAGGTGGACGAGGCGCAGAGAAGTCAAGTAAAATACCTAAAGAAGCCACATCTAAAGTGGTGGGTTTAGGATGGCCGCTGAGGTCTGACTCCCGAGACCGCTCCTAACTGTACGCTAGAGAGCAGCTCTCCGCACCCTAGCCTCCGTGTCCCAAGCATCCAGCCTCCTGCAATTCCCCGCCCCAAATTCTGACCACAGGCTCAGCCACCTCCCACCTGCACCCAGCCCCGCCTCTCCGACCACACTACTTACTCAAAATCTTTCTCGGTGAAGGGAACGTCCTCTATTAGTACAGCGGAATGGACTTTGAAAAAGATTCCGAGCATTATCTGAAAAAAGGAAATTGGGTGGGTTGTTGAACTCAGGCACCTAACCTGGTCACTCCCTAAAGTCCTCCCACTTTTAATGTTTCCACAACACCTGGGTTTGGGTATCACCAAAATGAGCTGGGATTAGGGCTGGTTGTGCTAGATTCGGACTCGGTCACCCGGAATAGAGCGTGAGGTGGTGACAGAGAGACCACTTGGCTGGGGCAAGGGCAGAAATAGTGAGCAACCCAGATTATCCTCCTCTCCAGAGGCGTCATTATCACGGGACAGGGCGGAAGGGGTCAGGGGCAATCGGCACTTCATATTTCTTCCTGGAGTGGGGAAGGTAGAATCCTGGGGAAACACGGCCCCAGCTACCCATTTTTGGGAACAAGCGCTCCCTTTCCCCACTGCCCTCCATTCAGCTCAAGCATCTATCAAGAGCCCAGCTTTTCATCTTCCCTTGAGGGATCTCCAAATTTACCAGCCCCGGCTCCCATTCCAAGCTCCAGCTATCCCCGCCCCCTACCCCACTCCAGTTCCCCATTTCTCAATCTCAGTTCTCTCTTGTTCTTTAGCGGCTAATCAACCACCCTCTCCAGCCTGCCTGCAGCTTTCTAAGGCCTGGAGTCTTCTAGCTTTCCAGCCCTCCAACACCGGGGTCCCTCAGGCCCTCTCCGGTCCTTGTCGGGCAGTCCCCTCACCAACATGATCACTCCCCAGGCGCTGAGGACGATGCCGCAAGCAGCCAGCTTGGGCCCACAGCACAGAAGCGACGCCATGAAGAAGGGAGTCGGGGATCGCCTAGATGTGTGCCGAGGGGAAAGGCGAGGAGAGGAAGCCCAGAGGCGCCCGGCGAAAGCGAGCTGGGCTGGGGGGCTCGCACCGCGAAGAACTGAGGGTCAGGAGGGCGGCCGAGGGGGCGTGGCCTCTGGGCGCCACTATCGCGCCGGGGGCCGCCAGGCGGAGAAGGCTGAGCGCCTCTGGCTCCTCTTGGGACTTCGGCGAGAAGTGGCAGTGTCTGCAGTCCGAAGCAGCCCCTCCAGAATTCCTTATTGACCTATGTAGCTGAGGTGCGAGTATTGCAGGAGCAAAGGCCTCCGGTTTCTTGGCTCCCCTCTCTCCAGGTTGGAATGGAAGGAGCCGGCATACCACGTGACCAAGTTTGGCAAGTCACGTGATGAGGCACGGGCCGTAGCTACGCCTCGGGAGTCTAGCTGTGGCGGAGCTCCTGGTCACCTTGGAGGTGGGCTCTTAGGAGCAGAGGTTTGGAACTGTCTGATTTTTCTCTTAGATACCTTAGTTTCGGGTGCTATCCTGTGGTGAGAAAATGGTGAGTGAGGCCTAGAGGTACACACCGAGAGAGAAAGGTGCTATCTCCTTGCTACTCATCCCTACCTTATAAAGTAGATGTTCCGACGCAGTACAAGGAGACAGGAGCCCCTTCCCGAGGCCAAGCGTGCTGTTGTGGCTAGAACGCTTTAAAATTGCTGAGGGTTCTTGGCATTGGAAATACGTAAGTAAAGTTTTGTTACAAAGCATGGAATACTGGATGCCAGATCCAGGTAAAATATGGGCATTAGGAAAACTACAGGGAAAGCAGACTTAATGAGCGAGTCGTGAAGGTGAGTGATCCTGCTACATGTACTGGAGAAAGAAATAAGTACACAAAAATGTCACTTTGCTTCCCTACGGTAAACTAAGGAAACTGACGATAGGTTATTTGAATAAGAAAGGGTACAAGACTTTAACAATATGAATAGATCATCCTTTCCAAAGTAAAGGTTGTATACTTCAACGGCGAGAGACAGATTTGTAATAATTATCCAGGGAAATAGGGGTGTTTGAAGAACACAATTTTGCACTGGGCTTGTTGTACCCATTCTAGTGAGGACAGAGATCACAGCATAATTGAGAGGGGTCATTTCTATCCCAAGGCCCCAAAACCAAACACTGTCAGCAGTTAGCGTAAATTTGTGGTATTCTTCCATTTATTTTGTGCATGTTGTTCTTAAAAGGGTTGTGGAAGAGACCTTGGAACCTGGGAAAGAGACCCCAGGGTACTAAAGGGGCTGGGAAAGTGGCCTTGAGACATCAGTTTCATGTCTCTCTTGTTTGAGACTGTATGGGGAAAGAAGACATTTTGGGGTGAAGGTTTTTATTCTGCCCTAGGAGCACCATTCTTATTCAACGACTTTTGGGGTAGGTGTTTAAATAGGAGGAATAGAGGTGGAGGGAAAGTTGCCAAAGGACAGAGTCAGGAATGTTTAAGTTGGCCACCAAGTATGAAGTCTAGCTCCCGGGAAAGGAGAATTAGTTGAGGAAGTTGATTTTTCCAAGAAATCTTCCCTGCCCTCCCTCAGAGCTTTCTTTGGATGTTTTGCAAGTAGAGTCAGTGAGTCGGGCTAGTAGAGGGGACCCGTGTGCAGGTACTGCCTCAGATGGCCAAATCCAGCCCACGGCCTGTGCATGTCCCTCTAGCAAAGCGCTGGTGTTTTTGCATTTTTAAATGGTTGACTAAACCAAAAGAAGAAGATTTGGTGACGCATGAAGTCCCTGTTTCACTGTCTGTAAGGAGTTTTATTCGAACATAGTCACTTTCTTCTACATATTGTTTGTGGCTGCTTTTGTGCTACAGCGGGAGCGCTGAGTACCCGTAGTTGTGATAGAGACTGTGTGGCCTACAAAGCCTAAAATATTTTTTATCTGGTCCTTTACAGAAAAGGTTTGCTGTACCCCTTGGGCTAGTGGGATACGGATGTAGGGGATTTAGTTGGGGGAGGAGATAGAGCCTTAGCAGCAGAGACTTAGGAAACCATGAAATTCAAGATGGAAATGTCAGTCCTGGAGCTGAGCTGAAAGCCTTCCAGGTGGGGGTAGCTTAGAGCTCAGATAGTGACACTGTTCTCTATGTGGCTGGGCTTCAGATATTCATAGGGCAGGTCAAGTTGCTCATTCCGGGCTGTAATCTCCTTTTCCAAGTTTTCCAGATCTGTTTGGAATTGGTTTAGTACAGCCTTGGCCTTGGGACCTGAGAAATACTTTTCTTTGTGATGCCCCAGAGGCACCTAAGAAAGAACAAAGGATCGGTCAGTTTCTAGTCCAAAGGCAGAAGCCCCAAGAGCCTAACCCCTCACTCTGATGTCTCCCTTCCAACTGTCACTTCCCTTTCCCCAGAGCCCTCTCTTACCATGTCTGGCTGTCGGCGACCCAGATGCCAGGTGATGGTCATCTGAAGACAGGCCTGTCGGACGTCAGGTAGTGAGCCCATCACTGTGGCCATTGTCACATCTTCCTTGGTGGTGGGTGGGGGCATCCGCATTGTGCATGGGGCGTTAGGGACCCAGGCATACCAGTCCAGCTGGGGGAAGAAACTAGCCCTAGGATCCCGCTACTTAGGGTTTGAACCCCCTCTCTCTCGGGCATCCCAAGGTCCAGACACTTGCCTTCAGGGACCTGGGCTTTCAGCTATTCATACCTGGCCCTGGTTGATGGCCGCGTGCTGGGCAGTGCACGTGAAGACACACATAGTAAGGAAATGGCAGAGTTGATTCTGGGACTGGAAGGAGACAGGGAAACCTGGGCAGGAAAGGAACAAGATTTAGAGGTTACAGCATGAGAGGAGAGAGATAAAGGCTGATGTCTTGGGATATCTATATTTTGGAATTGAGGGGTGTTCGTTCATTTACTCATATATTTAAATATGTTTGTATCAGACATGGGTTTCAACTCAGGCTCAAGCAATATAGTTTGGTCACTTTAGGCCAATCACTTAACCTCTCTGAACCTCAATTTCTTCACCTGTAAAATGTAGATGATACCTGCCTTATAAATGAGATAATCTATTGAAATCACCTGGTATGTAACAAGAGCTCAATAAATAATAATTATTGTTATTATGGAAGTGTCAGGGACTGAAGAGGTCTGAGTGATAAATATCCTCTGCCTCAATAAGTGGTTAAGGATTTAGGCATGCTTCCTCCTATGCCTAGATGGGGAATTAGAAGTGTCTGAGTAATAAGGTGAGGAATAAGAGAAGTCATGGATTTATAGTGTAACAGCCAAGAGAGGCTTTCCATGAAGCTTGTCTCGGGCCACTCTACAGTGGAGGTGGGGGCCCAGAGACCCCATAATCCTATAGTGAAGTAGAACAAATATATTCACCTCCTTTTTATAGATTAAAAGAAAAATCAAAGACCAGAGAGATTAAACTGTGTGTCAGGATTGAGTAGTTGGGAAAATGCAGAGGCTGACCTTGAACTCAGATTCCTGGCTGCTAATCTGAGGCTGTTTTTAATTTTAGCACATTTCCTCTTAAAAAGTCTGTTGGGGAAATTAGGCAAAGGTGAGCTTTGAGAACTGAGGGAGAGTGAAGAGAATGAGAGGTGGTTAGTGGAGGTTAATATTAACATGTGAATGTTTATTTTTATTTTCCAAATGTAGATACTTGTTGGGAAAAAGATGGCTAGGGAGAGGAAGAAGGGTCTTTTGGGGGCATATGGAGCGTAAGGAGCAGTCCTGAGAAGTACTAGAGAAAGTTTGATTCTGGAAGGGTAGGGATGGTGCGGCCACAGATTCCCTGGGGAGGGGCTCCCTCCAGAGTGCAGGAGTTGGTTTACTGCTCACTGCATCCCCAGGGCCTGACCATAAGGGCTCTCTATCCTCCCCAGGCTTCCTCTACAAATGTTTGTAGTTGCCCCACAGAGGCAGAGATGGTGTGAAGTGTGAGGGGCAGGCACTGAAGGTTGATATGAAGCAGTCCAGGCTGGCCCATGTGTGTTAGAAAGGGGAGGATGAACCTGGGAAGAGCTCAAGGAAAGCTGTTTCTTCCCCAGAGGTTAAAATGCAGCGGGGGGAGCTAGAGGTAGTGGCTAGATCCTAGCAGGGGTGGGGGGAGGCTGGATTGGCTAAAGAAACATGAACCCCAACGGGCAGGGCACTGAGTCTGGGTTTGAGCCAAAGCATGGAGAGTATTGGATTTGTACCTAGAATGACCTTGCGCTGTGGATGTGTGCAGAATGCCTGGACTATCTGTGTGTGCTGGATGGTAACAGGCAGGAGGAGAAGGAAGGGAAAGCAGAGTGGGTCATCATGGGCTTTGATGGAAAAATCTTCCCATTTATATCCTCAGGTAGGAAAATAGACAACCATAAAGAGAATGTGAACCCCAACAGGGCCTGGGCAGATCTCTCACTGTCTGTGGTTCTGGCCTGACTGGGTTCCGTGCTGTGGCAGGTGTGGGGCATCTGTGACTTGGGCTAGGGGGTGGTAGTAGAGGTTGATGGTCAGGGTCTCTGAGGAAGACAATTCTTGGGTATGTAGAATTGTCCTGGGTCTTAGGAGGTGGGAAGGGGATTCAGATGCTTCATGTATGGCTGGAGAGGGGGTTGAGATGAGGGGTCGGGGTCCTGAACCCAGAAGGGCAGGGCTGAGAAGGGGCTCTGGGCAGAGTCTCTGAGGAGCTCCTGTCTCTGGGGAGGGGTTTTACCTCGGTCCTGGGCCTGGCAGAGCCCCACCTCAGTGATCTCCCGACACCAGGCCTGCAGCTCAGGGTCCCCTCTCACGGTGTCATCCCTGTGGTAGAAGAGGTGGACGATCCCCTCCACGTACCTGCCCAGAGGAGAAGGGAGGGGAGCTCCTTGAGGGGGGAAGGCTCCAGCCTCCTTCCTCTAACTTTCCTGTGGTCTCTGTCCAACTGACTCTCACTGTGTCTGAGGATAGATTCTTCAACACATGCCTTTTGGGACTTTCCCTGGCTCTTTCTGCACACTAGTGTGGAAAGGAATGAAATGTGGGTCCTTAGTTCTGGGAATTCCCTACATGTGGTTGCTGGCCATTCTTCCGGACAAGAACCCTGATTTGTCCAGATCCCTCAGTCTCCCCCTCCACAGCTTTCCCGACCGAGGCTCTCTACTCCTATTCCACATTCCTCCTTTTCAGACCTCCCCACTGACTCCACACACTCCCTCATCTCCCCAGGATTGAATCCTCTCCTCCTCCTGTCTGGACCTTCCTGTTTTCATGTGTTTCTTTTGCCTCATGCTGACCTCAGGTCAGAGCCCCACTCTCCGTCTCCCCGACGCCCCTCCATTTCTCAGCTCCCACTCTCACCCACCGGGCAATGATCTCCCAGAGCCGCAAAGCATCGTGGGCATAGAGAGCACTTGGGATTCCCAGCAGACCTCGGTCAGCCAGATCGTCAGGAGGACAGAGGGAGCAGTAGGTCAGCTGGGCCATGGCCTGACGGACCAGCTGCACATGGCCCCCTCCACCTGTGCTCACTGCCTGGGACAAGAGAGATGAGAGGCTTTGAGGGAGAACATAGAGCAGAGTATATGAGGGGTCAGATGTGGGGTTTTCACATTTAAAGACATGGGTCTAAAGGGACAGGCTTATGGTTTGAAGGGTCAGGACATTCACACGGGTTGGTCTGGGATCTTGAAAGTGACAGGAAGTCATAGAGAGTTGGATGATTAGGCAGCCCCACGCCCCAGTCTCTCCTTACCTTATCAAATATACCACCTTCTGAGATGAGCTGGGTCCTTGCCCGGGTGTTGATTTCCATGGTGTAGCGGATGTGTGGGATCAGGAGCTGTGATGGAGATTGGAAGGGGGCAGTTTATGGAGGACATGCTTAGGTCCTTCCTTGTATGGAGTGGCACCCAGCATGGTGGTCTTCTCTCCTCTTTATGCTTTCCTCTCTGCTCCCGCCTTGACAGGCTGGTCTCCTCCTGCTTCTATGGTCACTCCCTCTCATGCTCTTTAATCTCCTCTGCTTCAGGCCTGGAGCTAGACTGAGCTCGGTTTCAATCTATACTTCACTACTCACTTTGATACTCATCCAAGGTAATGGACCCTCTATATGTTAATCTGTCACATCTCCCATCTAGCACCTCATCTGTCAATAGAGAGTGATAATAGGGTCTCTTATCTCAGAAGGCTGTGGTGATGCTTATGTGAGTGATGTATGAAGAGTGTTTAGTACACACAGAAGCTGTTATCATTTATCTTTATTATTTCCACCTTGAGTGTAGGTGTCCTTTAAGAATCAGCCCCTTTTGATTTTCTTTTATGCTTCTGTCATTTACATCCTCATAGCTTAAATTAGCCCCTGTATTCATTATCAAAGCCATACCTCCATCCTCTGGTTGCTTCACTGTTTGGTTTTTGTCAGTTAGAGTTAGTCACAATTAGAGGAGCCATACTGAGCTACCTGCTTAAGCAGCAGAGGGGCTCTTGTCAAATCTGCGTCCTCCCCCAATTGGGCTGTTAGGCCCCCTCTATTTTTAATAGCTTTTTTAAAAATAGCTGTTCCTTAGCTATTAAAAAAGGCCATCTGATCCTCACATGCATTTCTTTTTATCTCAGACTATTTTGTCTTCATTTTTACCCAGTTTATATGCAGGTTTCATGCAGTGTTGCTCTTTATCTGAACTGGTGATGCTGGACACAGGGAACAACCCAGGTAATACCTCTGGTGTCAAGATGTCAAAGCAGCTCAAATTGGTCTGACATTTCTCAGAAAGTTCATGAAAGATGCTGAGTGTCATAGAAAGCCCCAAGTCTGCATGAGGAAAGAAGGTACCTGAGGACAAACAACTAGTAATAGTTATAATAATTGCAAGAACTAATTTTTTCGTAGCTTTTAGCCTGTGTCACACTGTTGTGTTATGTTGTTTTATCCTCATCAACCCCACGATGGAGCTCCTGTCATCCCCATTTAGAGATGAGGACACTGAGCATGCATCTGGTAAGTACTGAGGCCAGGATTGAGGATTCTGACCCCGGCAATCTGAATCTGGAGCCTGAACACGTAGCCTCGGTGCCATTTGTAGGCTCAGCCTTCCTGTGTGTCCTGATAACAACTCAGCTGTTTGCCAGGGGATGAAGTTGTTATGGTGAGTGGAGATAGAGGGCTGAACTAGTAAAGTGTGAGTAGAGGCTTAACCTGTTCAAAGTGAGCAGAAGATGGTGATGCAGGAGCACCGTGAGATCAGTAAAATCCAAGATTCTGTTAATCACACTGGTCTCCATCTTGCCTGTGTTACCCTGGACTCAAAAGGCCACAGCTACTATTGGCCAGGCTTGGGGGGTTGGAGTAGAGATCCCCAGTGGAAACACAGTTCAGCTGTTCTCCTTACCAGCTACTCACTTGCGTATCTTGTCAGCATTTCAAACTCCACGTACTTAAACCTAAGTACCTTATCTTTGCTTCCAAACTGGCTTCTTCTGACTTTGCTGTTTCTGACAATTGCTCTGGTTCATTAGCTTGTATCAGTTTTGTCCCTTTTCTCCCATGTTCCCTATATCTAAGGTTTCATCAGGATTCTGAGAACATTTTTAAGCAAGCACAAGCCATGTTGCTGCCTTCTGCCTAGCAATAGATTCTGAACTCACTTTTTAATAAAATTACGGTATTTCTAGGTTGGTACAACCCACCCACCCCGTAGGGCTCTTAGGTGTTGCAGAACCTTAGACCTCTGACCTTTCCCTCTCCAGTCTTATACTCAGGCATGCTGCAGCTACTGTTTCCTCCCCTCACCAAGTCTTTGATTGTTTTCCTTTTCATTCCCGTCACCACCTTGCCAATCCATGTCCTTCTCCACCTCTCTCCTGGGCAGGTATAGGTAGCCTGCTGGGGTGCTCTCCTTGCCTACTTAGCAGACTCCTCAGTTAGGGTAGAACATTCTCCATCAATACTGTAGGGTTTATGGGCTATCTCTTGTAATTTCAAATTCTAGTTCCAGACATTGTTCTCTGGTTGGTTCTTATGCGCATCACTTGTCTGCCTGGCTCAATAGTAAGTCCCCTAAGGCAAGTATGGGGCTTTTGTTTTACTAACCATATTCCACCTATATACTCCAGGCCCATTGCTATATTGTCAGATCTCTGAGAATTTCAGAGGGCTACCTTAATAATATGTCCTGAAGAAATGTTAAGTGACTCAACTTAATTAAAATGTCTCAAGATATTGATACAGTCTTCCTTCTTTTCTCCTCACTTTCTTTCACAAATTGCAATAAGTATTTTTTGCTGCCGCAGCATCATTTGATAGTGGGCAGTTTCCTCTCTCTGGCATCTGAGTGAGATGGGACAGGGATGGTAGAGGATGTACCTTGAAGACAGGGTGTAGCCCTGGGAGGCACCTCATGGTGGCGACAGCGATGACCTCAGCCACCAGATGAGTGTTCAGCAAATGATATTGGAGCTGGTGCAGTTGGAAATCTGAATTTCGGACCCAGGACTTTGCCAGGAGCCAGGCAAGTGGAGGATCTGAGGGCAGGAACAGTGGTGGGGTTGGGGAGCTGGGGTTGGGTGGCTGGATCTGGGAAAAATAAATTAAGCATTTATTGAACTTCCAATTTATGTATGACATTATGGTCAGCATCCTTGGGGAAACAGAGATGAGTGACTAAGATGATTTCCAGGAAGTTATAACCTAGGAGGAGGAATGAGGACCCTTCCACCCTGCCTCTCACTAGCTGTGGTGCCATGCGAGTGCCATGATGGTCGGGTTGAATGCAGGAGAGTCAGAAGCAGGGAGTCCAGTAAGAGGATCCTAACAGTGGTTTGGGAGAAAAGTGATGGGGTCGAGTTAGGGTAGGTAGGGAAGGGAAAGGGGAAGCCAGATGTGTGAGATGATTGACAGTACTTGTTAACTGACTGTTGAGAACTGCGAGAGAAAAGATATTCAAGAGACGGTGGGTATTTAGAGTCAGAGACTACTGGGAGATTAAATAGTGATTCTCAAAGTGTGTTCCCAAAGTAGCAGCATCAGCATCACTTTAGAACTTGTTAGAAATGCAAATTCTCAGTCCCACCCCAGACCTACTGAATCAGAAAGTCTGGTGGTGGGACCCAGCAACCTGTGTTTTAATAAGCCCTTCGGGTGATTCTGATGCACACTAAAGTTTGAGAACCACTGGGTACAGGATGAGAACTCCAAAAGGTCATTATGACTCTTGAACAAGTACTTCCAGTTGGGTGAGTCAGAGGAGACCAGACTGCAAGCAAGCAAAGAGTGACATGAGGACAGGTCTCACTGCATTGAGGATGGAGTTTGGGAGCCAGGATCTAGGGGGCTAGGTCCCTGGGGAGCAGAGGTTGGGGTGAACAGACAGCACCGTTGGTAGGGGAATGCCCAGGGTGCCTCACCTGGATGACCATGGGTAGCAGCTTCCCATTGGGTTCCATCTTTAGCATGATAAGGGGTGCAGCCAGGTACTGCTTCTCTCCTCGGATCACATTGGCTGGAATCCCATCCAGAAGGATGAAGTCGGCCTCAAACAGGGAACTGTTCTGGGGAAAGGAGGAACATATCCATCATTAGAGTTCAGAGTCTACCTGCAGAGGGCCAGGGCAAAGAGGGAAGACATTTAAAGACATTTATGTAGTTTCTTGCCATCATCTCGTATCAGTACCAGAATCCTACTGGCATCTGGTCCCATTTCTGTCATTTTAAACAAGTGAAGTAACAGCCTAGTGAGGGTACATATCTTGTACAGGGATGTGGTAGCAGATCTGGATTTAGAACCAGGCCTGCTCAGGCCAGTTTGCATTACAGGCATTGTAAACTGTCGTGTCAAGACGTCCAGGCCCCTTCCCCATCATCCCTCAGTGGTCTGCTCCCTGTGTTTGGCTCCTACCAGCTCATCGAATGCTCTTTCACTCCCTGTCCAAATCTCACCTCTGCCAAGTACTCCACAGAGGCTCTCCTAACTACCACTGCCACTGAATCCAGCACACATATGCACGTGGACATGCTCATATCCCACCTTGCTTGTCCTCCTCATATCCAGCTCATCTCTTCCAAACCCAGATTTCCTCCTCCAGGAAACCTCCCTAATTCTCCCCACCTCGCAGCACATTGTCCACTTTTCTCCCTGCCCGTAAACACTGGTGTCAGGAGCACTGACAGGGACTATCATTATCCCTACTAACATCTCTGGCCCCATCTGTGCCCTGGGAATCCATCCTTTTTCCCTCTCCGTGCTGGGAGCTCCTTGTAGTTTTCCCTACATACTTCATCATCTCTAGATTTTTCTACACAGGACTCTGCACAAGGGACAGTGGGTTACCGCAGCCTCCCTTCCCTGACTCATCTTTGGTAATCCCCTTTCACCACTTCTTCTCCCCACACTGCCAAGAGAAGGATGGAGGGTAGGAGGATGTACCTCAAGTTCTTTCTCCAACTGGGCCCGAAGCTCCTCCATCCCCGTGGGCAGCACTAGCCGGGAGGGCAGAGAGGTGGAGCGTCTCAACAGCATGGGATTGGCACCGTTGAGGAACTGGTAACCAAAAAACTCATCATCCTGCCAGCGCTGGTGAACCTTCTCTGTGGGGTTGGGGTGGAGTGTAGGAGGAGAATATTTAGCACAGCCCAGATGTCCCTCTCCTTCAGGCCCTACCCCAGTGATTCAGGCATATGACCACCCTGTATCTAGTCCCTGGCTTTTCATTCTTGAGGCCTCTGTGAGATGATCAGGCACTATAAGGTCTCATCTGGCAAGGAGGAATGGGGAACTGTGGAGTGTGAAGTTCAGGGCATCGAAAGGGGTCATCAAGGGGTTATAGAGACCTTGGGGAACCACTGACCAGCCAGGGCGCTCTTCTGGCCCCAGAAGATCTGATCAAAATCTTCTAGGCGGTCCCAGGAGCTCAGGAAGGTATAAACGCGTTTGAGGACCATCTCCAGAGCCCTAGGACAGGAATTGAGGCACGAACCTGTTTGCTCATCCCTCAGGCCCTCACCATTTACCACCATTCTTGGATCTCCCAGGCCTGTTCCACTCTGAGCTCCAGGCATTTTCTCACCCTGCCTTCATTGTCCATTCAAAGTCCCGTCTCTTCTCCTCGTGGAATCTCATATTTGGAGGTAGATCATCCTTAGTCCCCGCAGCTATTGTCAGGGGCAACCCTTCCTTCCAGGTGGCCCAGCTAGGAGATGGGGACAAGGCTTCAGGGAAGGTGTCCAGGTCAATGATTGGGAGGCAGGGCCAGGGAAGGGGAGGGACCTTTGGGGGGGCCCACGAGTTGGTGGTCACCGGTATATCTGTTGTCTTTCCTTCAGTTCCTTCTCTCGATGTTTCTGGAACATGTCCAATGCATTGTCTCCTGCCAGGCGGGCTGGGGAGACATTAAGACAATTGGCCACACAGTTTTGTGTGGTCCTGTGCTCTCCCTGCTTGTCCCCATCTTCCTTTTTGTAGTCATAGTCCATGTGTTCACTCATGCTCTGTTGCTTTTATCTCTGGCTGTGCCTCACTTGATCCCCCAGACACATTTATCCCATCTTTGCCAACTTTCCACTCCTGGTTTCACTTATCTCAGCCCTCATCCCTTACTTTGAGACAAAAATCTCAGGTTTGCCACCCTTTCTTGTCCTTTAACTCATCTTTCCCTACCTGATCCTATTTCATCAATATTTACGGTTGGATAAATCACTCTAATTAAGGTGATAAAATCTTAGTCACCCATATGCCCACACCTGTTTTCTATTATATATTGCTTTGGTTAATTTCACGTCCTGAACCTCACCGGCCACACCTTCAGCTGTCCTCAAAAACCATTGAGGAACAACTGTTTGCTTTCTTTGCCTGACTTCATCTTTCCTAGACTTACCATCATAGTCTGTATTTTTGTTCCTGCTCTTATCTGTATTTTTACTTACCTGTCTCGAAGTCATATATTTTATATTTCCATCCTTATTGTCCTTGCCCTCGTTTGTCTTTGTATTCATCTCTCATTTCCCACAGTAACAAATTCTGTATTGCCGTCCTCATTCATTGCCATCCCCTGCCAGGAGCTCCCTGTCTCTCACAGTGATCTTCCTTGTTTTTCTAACTTTTCAGCTCTCCAAGGTTATATCATTTGCTTCCCTTAGCTGTCTCCTCTCAGGGGTCACTGGCCATCTCATGTGCCATGTGCTACCCTGCCCTGCCCTAACTTGTTCCCCATCACATAGCGGTCTCCTTCCCACTTTTACTTTGCTCTTCAGTTTTCCATCATTGCTGCAACTCCTATTCCCCGTCCTCCCCTTCTTGGAAGAGGAAACCTTCAGATCGCTTCTCTGTGTCCGCCTATTCTACATCCAACTTCAGGACTTTATACATTTTTTCTTCCGTTTCAAGCATCCTGCGTTTTCCACCCTTAACCTGCTGAGCACCCACTTTTTCTAGTCTCTTCCGACCTTCATCAGTGCCCCCTCTCCCAGTGGTTCCCGAGGCCCTGCCCCAGTTCCCCGCCGCTGCCCCTCACCGGTGCCCTCGGGCAGGCTCAGCACGCCCTCGCCCTGCACCCAGCGGTAACACGGGAAGGCGGCCTCCGCGCAGGCTCCAGGGCCCTGCACCGTGATGCGGTCGCAGAACCACGCGTCGTCCACCAGGGAGTGGTGTTTGCGCAGCTTCACGAAGTGCAGTGGCCCCAAGTCCTCGGAAACGTCTCGATCAAACTCTTCCTCCTGCGGAGGCCAGAACCCGGCGAGACTTAGTAGCAGGGACCCGGGAGAGGCCGTTTCGTCCGGGTTGGGAGTTGGGGGTCAGAGATGGGGCGGGGACGAGAAGAGGCGAGGATCTTTGTGGAGTCTGGGTTGACAAGGCCTCCAAAGATAGCATTCCCTCGTTCCCTCCTCGCGACACCTGCGGGCTGTGTCTCAGACGCCCGGTCGCAGAGAGGACGAGGGAGCGCGGGGCGTGGCCTGCGGTGTCTGAATTGACTGAGCATCAGCACCCGCATCGGTCCCTTTGCTGAGCTCTCACCCCGCCCACGCTCTCCCCAGGAGCTTCAGGTTTGACCCCTCATCCTATATTGATCCTATAGTGCCACTGGCTCTGGGGTCTTTTGGGGAAGGAGTTGGAGGCTGCGAGGACCTGAGTCGGGAAGAGAGAAGGGGGTTGAGCCCAGCCTGGCCCTGGCTCTTGACCCTCTTCGCACTCCTGGCGCGGGAGTCCCCACTCCCTGGGCGTCTCAGCCGGCGCGGAGGCGCTGTCGCTCGCCCCCAGCCTCCCGATTCCGAGCCGCCCTCCCGCCGCGAGCCGAGCCCGGGCCAGGGTCAGGGTCCCCGCTCCCGCCCGCTGACCTGGCCCCGCGCCGGCTGCAGCTGCAGCTCCAGCTCCGCCTCCCCGCGCGCCCCGACCAGCCACAGCTGCACGCGGTTGTGCGACCCGGAGAAGAGCGAGGCCCCGGTGGCCACGCGGATGCGGTAGCGGCCCATGGCGGCCCCCAGTAGCTTAGTTGAAGGGGAGCCGCGTCTTGCGCGCTTCTCGGGACCGCCCAGGGCCGCCGGCGGGTGTCGAGGTGCCTTAGGGCCAGTTCCCGGCCTTTAAAGATGGGTCTGCGTCCCCGCCCTCTTCACAGCTTTCAGGCGCTCCCTCCCAAGTCCCCGCCCCAGACTAGTCCGAACCTGCGAGCCGCAGAGCAGGCTGTGGGCAAGGGCCGTGCCTCCCCGTCGGAGCGTAGCTGCGGGAAGATTAAAGGGGCCCTGGCCTGGGCGAGGAGGAAAGGATGGATGCGCTGGACTTCTCTGGATCTCCGGGGTAGGCGGGGGCCCAGGTGCCTCGGGGTTGGAGGGAGCAAGGGTGAGGGCATTTCCTGAGGTCTTCAGGCCTTTGGGAGAGCTAGGAGGAAGAAGAGGTGAGTCGGTCTTCCCAGCCGAGGAAGAGTCTCCGCTTTGCTGGGCTGGGACCTGGGGAGGGCGGGCCTGGGAGGCTGCGCTGGGCTCCCGTGGATGTCCTGCTGCTAGACCCGCTATGGCCCTTAAGTCCTTCAGTTCCTGATTTCTACGAATTTGAGCCCAGTTCTTCAGTAAATGACCAGGAGTTCCCCAGACTGCAGAGAACCTGGAAGGGTAACAACTCAAAGACTCTCTCTGAACCTGGTTTCACACATCCAGGCATTAGGACCCTAGGTACCTCAGAAACCCAGAGAGGCCTAAATGAGGCAGGGCAGTGAAACCTCCTTTTTCCAACCTTCATAGTGGGTGCAGAAAATGTCAGAGGCCCAGGTGTTAGTGTGCAGTGTGGAGTCACATAGGGACCCAGCATACATGGGCAATTCCCATGAACTTTGTCCTTTCCAGGTGAATGCAGCTCCTGCCTTTTCACTATGTTCCAGATTGATTTTTATTTGGTCTCATCTCACTGACCCTGGTACCTACTTCCCCTACCAGAATTCTGTTTTCTCCTAAAAAATTATATGTAAACATCTTTTATTAGGCATGAAGTTCTGCTTCTTTCATCTCTCTTGTCCTTATCCCACTCTCCCTCCCCCTCACCCCAAGCTATTTCCTTCAAGGCCCCCAGGGCAGGAAACCAGGGAACATCTGTCAGGCCAGTGCTGATGAGGGACTTTGTAAACCTTACAAGGATGATTCAGGGCCCAGGCTTTGTCACCCACCCAGGAATCAGATGAAGCCTCCTGCAGGTCCCTGTCTAGATCTCCGTGGTCCAGATCATTATAAGCCTTTGGTTCACACTGCCTGTGTCTAGTGGCCTGGGTTGGGGCAGGGCAAGGTAAATCTGCTTTGTTGAGCCAGACCCTCAAAAATGGCCTGGCGTGTTGGTTATTGGTGGGGATAAAAGGGATTCTAGACCTGCCTTCCAGCCTCCAAACCTCGCAAAAGTGTCTGATCCTTACTGGGTGCCATTCCCCTTCTTATTTCATAGACCCACTCCGACCCACATCCTCTGTGCTCAGGACTGGTGTCTGCCGTTTGCCAGCCCCCTGTTCCTCCAGTTTAGGGGGTCACCCTATTCTGTAATATCCAAATAAAATGGCTCACAGTGCCCTCCTGTGTCGTAGCTGAATCTGGCCTTTTCCATGCATGCCCTTCAAGGATCACTTTTTTTTTTTCTTCCAAAGGTCACTTTTGCGTAGAAAAGAAAGTTTGTTTCATACCTACTTCCAAAATCAGTCCATCCTTGAGCCTGCTTCTCTGCTGTTTTGTGACACCTTCTCTGTCCACTCTAGGTACTTCAAGGTCACATGGCAGAGGGGGGGAATGAATAATTAAGAACAACAATCCAAGTTACTGCATATGCTAAATGAATTAATATGTTTAAAACACTTAGAACAATGCCAGTATGCATTAGCTGCTATTATTCTGTTATTTACAGACTGGAAACAATTTCCAATTGAATATCAGCATCCCTCCTCCTGGAGATTCCTCTGCCTTTCTCCAGCACATACTGTTTTTCCATGTCCCTCCAAAGCCCCCAGCCTCTCACTAGGGGTCTTACTCCTTAAGACCCTTCCTTCCACATTTTTTTTTCTTTCTCCTTTTTAAACACGTGCATTATGTTGGGGGAATGTAATTAAAAACAAAATTTCCCAACCCAGAAAACCCTCTCTACAAAGGTAGTAGAGAAAGAAAACAGTTTTGTTATTGAGTAAGCATTAAACCAGAATGTGACATGCCTCACAGGCAGTCCACTGAGAGACCACGAAGACAAAGACAGAAAGAAATCTTACTCTCTTATATAGCCAAGCAGATACAACCCATGACACACATGTTCTCAAGGTACGCAATAACTAGGCCTCAAGTAAGAGGCTTGACGGCACCATTCGTCACCCATAGTGCATCCTAACTTTACCTGGTAATTGGTGACCGTCTCTGTTATTAATAAGCTTAATCATAGGAAAAACAAAGTTCTCGAATCTTTATGATGGGAGGTAGTTTTGCAACTTGGGGCAGGGAGCCCCCCTAAGGCTCCTACCCTCCCACAGAAACAGGGAGAGAGGGGTGCTATCTCCCTTGATGTTGGCATTTCAAAGAGGTGGCTCCCACGTCATTGGGAAAGACATTCCTGGATCATAAAGCTGGCAAGATGCTTGTTGAGCTGCTAAAAAGATTTACACACATTTCAAAGAGACAGAGAAAGAACAATGATAAGTTTTCTAGAGTAAATGCTCTAAGGAAAGTGAGGGAGAGAGAAATCTCTTATTTTCAACATAAAGAATTAAGGCTCTTATTTTAACGTTTTTATTTGTCCTGACAATTACCATTTTGTTCTTATGTATGCCACAGGAGGGACCGAGGGCTTCGTTTTGCCTGGGCCCTTTGCAGTAGGAAGCCCACATTTGCCACATGTGCCAAAGCTAAACTCTCCTCTTCCAGACTCCCAGGGCCCTGTTCTCTGTGCCAGGAGCTGACTCCCACATTCCCATTACCTCTCTTTGCAGAACAATTTAACTTCTTGATCAAAGCTTCTCTCACCAGATTATTCTCCCCCTGGGGGTGTTGGTGAGGGGGATGGACCTTAAATTTCATAGCCAAAAAGGCTTGTTAAAGTGTTTTTCTAAACATAAGAATAACCATTTCTCCTATGCCAAGGTGGCTCAAAGCGCAGTTGGTGTAGGGGATAACTCTGGTCCTTGCTGCACAAGTGTTTGGAGCCCATAGTTGGCACGGGGCTATATAAATTTGTGTTTGTTCTTTGAAGACAAATTGGACATACAAATGTGGCATTATAAACTATGTAAATATAGGGTCTGATTTCAGGGTAGATGTTGTATCATCTGTTTTTCCAATTAGTAATTTCAGTACCCACCCACCCCTATTTGCAGGAAGTCCAGCACTTCCCTCTCTGAGTGCTCTCATTTGCTTCTCTCCTTGTTCAGTGGTGTAACCCAGGGAAACATTGTCCTGCAGAGTCTAATGGGTCATTTTCTAGGGCTGCAGGGATCCCTGCATAGGCTGCAACAATGACAAACACTTGGGCTTCCCAACTCTTAGTGCACACAGGCTCGGGCAAGGTCATCAAGTGTGACTGTGGTGCTAGCGGCCTGTGCCAGGGCTGTGTCCAGCCTCAGCCTCTTAAACCTTTAGGCCTTGGTGTTGACCAGAACACTTTCCTCACAGAGGGTTCCGTTTTGGGCCCCTTAGTGTTCTTTCCTGCCGGTGGATCTCTAGTAGAACCTTCTCAATCTTTCAGAGAGGACTTAATTAACATTGAACAGTGTCAAAAAAAATTCGTGTCTCAATCTTTTTTCTTCCAGGTGGTGTCTTGGGCCCTTTGGACAAATTTACCTCCTCGTCGTCCACCAACTCTGCATACCAAACGAGTATTGGGCTGGCAGTGGGAAAGGGGAGGGTGTGACAGGGAAGAGAGAGCCTTTGTGGGACCTCAAAAGGATGCTGGAGAGGTGACATTCAAGGCTCAGGGAAGAGTCAGAGTTTGCTCCCAGGGAGCTATGTGTCCCTTCAGAGAGAAAAAAACTGGCAGATGCTTGTCCCTTTGCTGCCCGTGCTCCTCTTCCTCCCATCTCTGCTGTTCCCATCCTAGCAGGTATGCCCAAGTCAAGCCCGAAGAGACTGCTCAGCTTTCTGTAGAATCATGGAAGCATCTACAATCATGAATACACTCCTAGGAGTGGTTGGTTTTGGTTGTTTAAAAAATCTGTGCTGCACTATATACATTTGCAGCTTGCTTTTCTCACTTAAGAAATGTATCTCATGGAAATCTCTGTAGTTCAATGGTTATACAGTAGTGCCCCCTTATCCGCGGTTTCGCTTTCGTGGTTTCAGTTACCTGCGGTCAACCATGGTCCGAAAATATTAAATGGAAAATTCCAAAAATAAACAATTTATAATTTTTAAATTGCGTGCCAGTGTGAGTAGTGTGATGAAATCCTGCTTTGTCCTGCCCAGGACGTGAATCATGCTTCTGTCTGGTGTATCCACGCTGTACACACTACCGGCCTGTTAATCACTTAGTAGCGTCTCAGTATCAGATGGACTGTCGTGGTATCACCTCAGTTATCAGATGGACTGTCGACGTATTGCAGTGCTTGTGTTCAAGTCACCCTTATTTTACTGAATAATGGCCCCAAAGTGCAAGAGTGTTGCTGCTGGCAATTTGGATATACCAAAGAGAAGCGATAAAGTGCTGCTTTAAGTGAAAAGGTGAAAGTTCTTGACTTAGTAAGGAAAGAAAAAAAATCGTATGCTACAGTAACTTTTGTTACAGTCTATTGTTATAAATGTTCTATTTTATTGTTAGATGTTGTTAATCACTGACTATGCCTAATTTATAAATTTAACTTTATCATAGGTCTGTATGTACAGGAAAAAATAGTACATGTAGGTTTTGGTACTATCCGTGGTTTCTGGCATCCACTGGGGGCATTGGAAAGTATCTCCCGCAGGTAAAGGGGGACTGCTGTACCTCTGGTTCATTCTGTTCAGCAGCTGCATGCTGCCCCACAGTGCATTCAGCCTTTCCTCTGTTGATGAGCATTCAGCAGTTTCCAGTTTTTGGACATATGATGAGTGCTACAAAGGCATGTTTGTACTTATAGCCTTATGCGCTTGGTGGTTTTATTTCTATGGGTTAGAGTCCAAGAAAAGGGTGGAAGGATAAAAGACCATCCGAATAAAAAAAAAAAACCAAACAAGCAAATAAAACACCAGCAATCAACAAAGCTGAATGTCTTTACTTGTCAGACAGAGGACTACACCAGACAAGCCATTGACTGAGTTGTTCAGAGCTGGGGATAAGTCAGGGATTTTTAACTGCTAGAAAGGGGGTGTTCATGATGTTTATGCTAATTAAAGGTTGAAAGCTTGTTCCCTGGAGAGGTTGGATTGAGTCCACACAGTTGGTTGAAACAAGACCCATTGTTCTTTAGTTAGAGTCGTCTTAGGTCCACTAAGGATTGGGCATACCAGTGTTACTCGGTATTCATGGTCATTTAGAATCTTCAGCTGGTTAGAAACATAGCATTCAGGTCTTATCTCCTGAGCAAGTGCTGCCAGAAGCTCTTTTACATGGGATTGCTGGGTGAAGGGGAATGTGTGTGAGGGGACATGCAGATCGTTTGTGATATTATGGAGAACAGGTTCAGAGAGATGGAGGCAGCATGCAGATCGGAGCGTAGCATGCCTTTCAAGAATTAAGGCCTTGAAGGGAACAGAGAGAGAGGCATAGCTGGAGATGGGTGACCAGTAGAGCCAGTGAGAGTGAGAGGTTAAGATGCAAGACAACAAGGATAAGTGATGAGGGGAAGACCCTAAGGGAGGAGATAAAATCCAAAAACCAGTGGCGGAACTGGCCTTGGATCATGCATTCTCAAAGGGGGCAGGGCAACAACATCTTAGATATTACAATGGTTTGTGGCCCTCCAAAGGGCCACGTACATAAACAGATATATAAGGTATTAACGTTTCATGAGATAAAGGCAGAAAGCAATTAGGACAAAAAAATGTCTTAAATCCTTTGTTAAGGGAACAATAGTGGAAAAAGAAATAGAAACATGGCTCAGGGGTGAGATTTCCCTAGCTGTACTCCCTGCTTGTTTGCTGACATAAGGCAAATAAAATGTTGGATTCATCCAAAACATTAAGGGGTAGAACAGGGATCCTGAGGCTCTGTCTGGCCGAGGATGACGTGAGCCCCTCCCTTTTTCTTATCTCTCCAGCATCAGTGGTGGAGCAGGTATGGACACTAGGCCCCATTTGTACATGTTATCGGTTTGCGTTTTAAGCCAGCATGGTGTCAAGACAAGCCTCCTAGACCCCATTTCCATGAGACTGGCATCTCTAAATTGCTTGGATTTACTTGTTCTGAAACTGGCTCTTCCCAACCTTTCTGCAAAGAGGTTTAGAGGTTAATCCTGGTCCCTCTGTCCAGCCCCCACTGCTAGTCTCTATCCCTCAGGGACCCAGCATCTAACTCCTGGCCTCCTCTCTTTTCAGGACTGAACTGTGAGGCCAGACTCACGGCATCTTGGGATTCTTTTTTCTTTTCTTTTTTTTTTTTTTGAGAAGCAAAGGTTAAAGGACAATGAGGGTCTACCAGAGGGTACAGGGGATGTGAAAATTCCACTCCTTCTCTGGGATCCCTGCCAGCACCTCCTAACCATCCCAGACTCTGTTCATCTTTCTCTTTGTTCTAATGTTTACCTTGTAAACCTACATTATTCAAATTTCTTAATCACACAGCTTTCTTTTTTTTTTCTCCCCAAACCCCAGTGCATAGTTGTATATCCTGGTTGTAGGTTGTTCTAGTTCTCCTATGTGAGACGCTGCCACAGCATGGCTTGATGAGTGGTGAGTAGGTTTGTGCCCAGGATCCAAACCAACAAACCCCAGGCCACTGAAGCCGAGCACGCGAACTTAACCACTACACCACTGAGCTGGCTCCCTCACACAGGTTTCTAGATAATTTTCATCTTGCCTACTGCTGATGATCTCTTTGCTCTACTCTGTGCTGAACCATCTTTAAAAACTATCATTGAGCCAAAGCTGTTCCATGTAACAGATTTGTACTGATGGTTTGAAAGGGTAATAGCCAGGGCAGGGGCTAGGGTGAAAGTGAGGCACTTACCTTGGGTACAACATTAAGGCCCCCCCCCCAAAAAAAACCCAGTAATCAAGATAAGTACTTTTAAAATAATATTTTAATGCCATATCTTAAAAAATCAACATTAAGGCAAAAAAATCCATGATGAACAGAATATCTAAATTTTGAATAAATACAGGATCAATTGTAGGACTTAATATTAGCCATCTATGTTCTTAACATTTTTTGCAATTGTTCCTGCCACCAGAAATTCCTCTCTGGCTGACCTGACCCTCAGTACCCCTATATCCAACCCATGGGTGCCTTGTTGTGGAATTGTCTTACTTATCTTCTTTCTCTTATTCTCAGGCCCTTTCACCTCCTCTCCCCACTTCCACCCTCTCTCCAGCAATGGCATACTTGAGGAAAGTCAGTATTCTTATCTTACTATGTAAAACAACTTATCTCTCATAGTCTCATCTCCTTTCCAAACACTGCTCTTCCTCCTGGCTTTCCAAGACGAAAATGGCTCTTCAAGGGCCAGCCCTGGTGGCTTAGTGGTTAAGTTCCGTGTGCTCTGCTTTGGTAGCCAGGTTCAGTTCCTAGGCATGGACCTACACCACTCACCTGTCAGTGGCAATGCTGTGGTGGTGGCTCACATACAAAAAGAGGAAGATTGGCAACAGATGTTAGCTCAGGGTAAATCTTCCTGAGCAAAACAAAACAAAACAAAAACAAAATGGCTCTTCTAGGTGTTTTGTAAATAATAGGCCATCCACTACTTAGCAACATAAAGAAATGATTTTCCAAGATCAGATTCTCAGGCATCACTGTCTTTTCGAGTATCTGTAAATTGAAGAAAGCAGAGCTTGACTGTCTTAAGATTCATACACTGCCATCCCCATCCCCAAAGAACACTTGGCTACAATCAGGTGTGTGTGTGTGTGTGTGTGTGTGTGTGTGTTTGATGAAAGTAAGAAAATGAATGTATCTAATTTAATCCTATGGGCATTAAGCACAAAGAGGGGAAGAGATTTCTTCAAAGTCACACAGCTAACAAGTAGGTGGAATAGCCCAGAAAGTGTCATGGAATTGATTCATATTCTTATCACCCATTCTCTCTTTGACACTTCAATGTCACCTTCTGCCCTGATCACTATAATGAATCCACTCTCAGAGCTTATTTATGATCTCTTCATTCTTAAATCCCTAGGTGATCATTGTTGTAAAAGTCTCTGCTGCTTTGACTAGGACTGTCCCTAGGATGTACAGGGTCTCAAGCAAATAATTTTTTCCAGGCCCCGTAACTCTAGAAGCAGTTTGATTAACAATGTATTACAGAATTCATGGGCCATATGAGGGATGGTGATTTATCAATGAATATGTAGAATAATGGTTAGTGGTGTGGTACTTACATATTTATTGTGCATCCAGTGCACAGGGAGCCTGGCATGGGCTTTTGCTCCATTAGTTTTCTGAGAAGGAATGCTTAAAAGGTACGTTTTGAGATCTTGCATATTTGAAAATGTCTTTATTCAACTCACACTTGCTTGATAATTTGCCTAGGAATAAATCCTAGGAATAAATTCCCTCAGAATTTTGAAGGTACCTTTGTTAGTGAAAGTATAGGCTAAGTTCCGTATCAAAGAAACCCCAAAATACAGTGATTAAACATCTGATTAATTTAGTTCCTATATTGCCTCTTCTAATTTTCAGCTCTTTTTCACTGCTTTCTTGGAGATTTCCTCAACTTCATCGCCACCTCTTTTATTGAATTTAATTTTTTCTGCTATTGAATCTTCTCTGTCTTGTTCTTTGTTTCTTTTAGAAAGCTTGCTCTTGTTTCAAGGATGCAAAATCTTCTCTAATATTTCTGAACATGATAATTACAGTTAAAAAAACACTTCTATTCTTACACTGTTCTGTTTTCTTGAATCCTTTTCTCTTTTTAAATGTCTGGTTATCTTGGCTTTCTCTTCATATTTAAGAGTGAGTCACTAAAAAAGGTGATTGTGCCCGTTGGTGAGGCTTTTCAAAGGAAGGGGCAGAAGTCTAGCCCTTGGGTATGGGACCCTCAGTTCCTTTACCTCAGTTCAGTACGTTTAGGTGTGTCCTGTTGTGATGCTTGGTTTCTCCAGAGACAAGAGTCCAGTTTCCTGTTCAGAATGTGTAAGCCTCAGCATTCTTGGTGGCATTTGGAGAAAGAGGACTAGACGCTCACTGTTTAGCATATTGGCTTTCACTTAGAGTTTTTTGTTTTCAGTAGGACACATCCACCTGATATCCCAAATCCAGAGTCCCCTTGCTCTATCAGAGGATAAACTTTTAGTCTTCTACTGGGGAGGAGAGAGAATTGCCTGAGTGGGTTGATAAAGGAATATGGGGGTCTTATGCTTGCTTCTCATACAGATTTTCAATCAGTTCTACTGTGTTCAGTCTCATCTGCACCCTTGTTTTCAGGAATCATTCGTACTCCAGTTCCTGAGCCTTTCTGGGCATCTGTGCTGATTGGCCCACCCACACCCTGTAGGCAATTGACTTTTAACTTTCTCTGGTCTGCTGAATTAATTACCACTTGTCCATCTGCTTTCAGCTTCCAAAATATAATGTCGTCTCTTATCTACTCTTGTATCATCTCCAATTCTCTTTATAATTATGCTTTTAAAAAAATCCCTTAATGCTCATACACTGCTAGTGGGAATGCAAACTGGTGCAGCCACTATGGAGAACAGTATGGAGATTTCTCAAAAAATTAAAAATAGAAATACCATATGATCCAGCCATCCCGTTACTGGATATTTATCCAAAGAACTTGAAATCAATGATCCAAAGAGATTTATGCACCTCTATGTTCATTGCAGCACAATTCACAATAGCTAGGATGTGGAAACAACCCAAGTGCCCTTCTACAGATGAATGGATAAAGAAGATGTGGTGTATATATATACAATGGAATGCTACTCAGCCATAAAAAAGGGCAAAATTGTCCCATTTGCAACAACATGGATGGACCTGGAGGGTGTGATGTTAAGCGAAATAAGCCAGAGAGAGAAAGACAAATACTGCATGATTTCACTCCTATGTGGAGGATAACAAATGCATGGATAAAGAGAACAGGTTAGTGGTTACCAGAGGGGGAGGGGGCTGGGGGTGGGTGAAAGGGATAAAGGTGCACATATGTATGGTGATGGATAAAAATTAGACTACTGGGGGTGAGCACAATGAAGTATATTCAGGAATTGATAAACAATAATGTACACCTGAAATTACACAATGTTATAGACCATTACAATCCCAATAAAATTACTTAAAAAAATCCCTTAACTGGCATTTAAGTGGAGAGGAATGAAAGCAAAGAAGGGCAGAGGTTCAGTTCTTCATGATTAATTGCAAGAACAGTTTTTCTTTAAATAGTAGCCACTCGTCCATTTTTTTCTAGTCTCTCCTTCTTGAACTTTTAGATGGATGTTAGAACTTCTGCATTTATTCTTGATGATCCTCAGCGTTTCTTCCTCACTTTACAAAGCCTTGTTTCTGTGTTTTGTACTTTGAGAGAATTTCTTGCCTGAGTCTTCCAACTCACAAATTCACTCTTTCGCTGTGTCCACCCTGCCATTGAGTTTTAATCTCAACAATTATAGTTTTTTATTTCCTAGTTCTTTAATTGCTTCATTTAATAACTTCCAGTTCCTGTTTTATAACTGCATTACCCATCCTTATCTCTTTGAAGATATTAATTGTACTTATTGTAAAGTCCTGTTTCTGATATCTTATTAATTCTGTTTCATTGTATTTAAGTTCTTGCAGTTTTTTGAGTTTGTCTCTCTCCTTTGATGTCAGAGACTTTGCAACTGTCTGGGAATTCTTTTTTTGTATTCTTCTCTTCATAGTTAAAGTGTTTACTAGACTGTCTACCGTCTTGGCTTTCACAGCCCAATTGGGGAGGGAGCTGGCGTTACTGTCAGGGTTGCCCTCTGTATTTGTCGTCATTGAAAGTTGGAAGTGGATGGGATGTGCTGCTGACATGTGAGGTACATGGGAGGTTGGAGTACAGAATGTGACTGCTCCTTATTCCCTGTGGATGGCTTCCACGTGGCTACCACACCTCAGGGCGTTGGTCTTGGTTCCTCCTGAGAAATGTTCTAGGCTATCTTCCTGCTGATGTTCTAGGCTATAGTTTTCCCTGTCAGTCTAATCTAGTATGATTTCTTTTAGCAAGTTCTCTCCTTCTATTCCCCCAAGCATTCACTTTCTAATTTTGGAGCATAGTTATTAATTTATTTATAATATATTTCTTATGGTTTCTGTAGAGTCTGGTAGAGGAGGGCAGACTCCAGTATCTATCTGTCCACCATCTTGTAATCAGTAATGGGGATTTATTCTATACCAAATCTCCTTGTAATGGTGACTGAAAAGCTATTTTAAAACAGTCTTGTGATTCTCAAACTATGAGTCAAAGAAGCAAAAGTAGTTTAACCAAGATGTCCTGCCTCACCAGTTTGTTACAGAATTAGGCTACGCTCCTTTCAACATTCAGATTAAACTATTCTTTACCTCCACCCCGCCCGATAGGATGTGTTCTTTTTCCTTCTCCAGGATCCTTCTTCCGTGATGATAGTTAACAGTTCTATAGTACTTACTTTGGGCCAGACATTCTTCTATTAACTTGTAATAACTCCAGACTTCTCAGGGAAGCTTATTAAGTTTAACGGTTTAGTACTTGTTATTATTATCTTGAGCAGAACGAAATCTTCTCAGTGTGCCAGAGATTCTTAGTTTTTTGGTTTGCTTTTTTTTCCACTGTTGTTGCTTTCATTTGAATATAGATTGCTGGTGAATCTCAGGTTGCCTAATGATTTTGCTCCTTGTCAACTGATAATGATCCATTGTATGCTGGTCAGTGAGAGAAGCACATCCTCTTGGACAGTGATTGGTTAAGAAGTGGACACGTGGCCTAGGATGGGCTAATCAGAGCCAAAAACACTTATTTCTGGGGCTTCGATGGAAATACAGAGAATGAAGTCTGTGTTTTCACTGTGGCTGCCAAGCTTGTAGACTGTAGGCCTGGTGACTCCAGTGGCGTCCACTTGGAGAAAACCTATCAGAGAATAAAGCCAACATAGAAGAAAGCAAAGCTGGGTCATGGAGTGGGGGAGAGACTGAGTCCTGATGATGTTGTTTGAACCCCTAGAACCAGCCTCATCTGAGGTCAGGCTACTCCTGACTTTTTTAAATTACAGGAACCAATAAATGTCTTTTCTTTTTTAAAAGCTGCTTTGAATTGACTTTCTATTACATATGAACAAAGAATCCTGAATAATGCAAGGGGCAAGGCAGTGGCACAGTCTCTAGGCTGGAGCCCCTGGACACCTGTGGTCTGGGCCCAAGAGATAGTGACTTAAAACAATGTGTCAACCTGTGAGCGGCCTTCGCCCCTGGCAGCCCAGGATCTATGGAGGTGAGTTTGGATGTGGAATGAATTTCTCGCTGTCTTCCTAGGGTCCTTTTCCAGATGGTACTCTTCTCTTAATTGCTGGGACCTTCTCCTCTCAGAGGTTGGAGCGTGGCATCTCCTGGCTTTTTTCATATTTCAGCAACCTCTCTGAGTGACTCAGCTGGTTTAAAGGACAACTGATATGGGTGTGGGGGGACTGTTTGCCCAGTGATTGGCCTTATATGTTCACTTTGACGTACTATTTAATATTTCTTTTTTTTTTTCCTTATATGGTTGGAAGTAGAAATCCTGTTTTTTGCGGGAGAATTGTTTTTTGGGGGTTGAGTTTTGTCTTGGTGTCTGCCTACTAAGCTTAGGAGGGCTGGCAAGACAGTTCCGTCTACCGGTTCTCCTGGGGGAGGTACTTTAAAGTAAGTCACCTTGAATTGGCCTCTCCTATTCAATTTGTGTTTATTCACAAATAATATTCCAAATCTTTCCATCGCTAGATGGAGAGTACCTGTCCACTGGCCAACTGGTTTATGTTAATTTTATAGTAAGATTTGTTATCTTTCCCTTAGTTCTTGGCATCTGGAAGTGTTTTTGTGAGCAGTGGCAATAGTTAACCAAATACGTGTTGGGGGGTATATTTTGGGTGCAGTTTTCTAAATCTCCCTTCCACAAATCTACTGTAAAGCATTAATCTGTGAGAAATTGTGGTCTCCACCTAACGTCGAAAAGTGGCATGTAAAGCCAGTGACATCATCAAGGTATCACTAATCATGTTGCAGAAAGGTCACCACTCTTGCTCAGGCCTCAGTGTCACCAACATTAAAAAAAAAATTCAGTGATTTATTTTACAAAGGAGTGTTTCATTTTCTTTAAATAAACTTTTAATTTTAGAATAGTTGTGGATTTACAGGAAAATTGCAAAGATAGTACAGAGCATTTGTCACCAATATTTTGAAATTTGTTTGGGAATTTTGGGGTTGGAGGTTCCCTCTGAGGTTATTTGGTGGTGACCCTGTACTTTTGTCTACTGGCTAAGTAAATATCTCAGGCAGTAGCTGGATCTCAGTCTCTCTCGTGAATCTGAGTGAATCATCTCAAGAAACCCTTATATTGAAGAATCAGTTCCTTCTCGTTATATCTGTGCAACCATTGTCACTTTCTAGTTTCTGGTGGGATATGCTTCTGCACGGTCATTGAAGTAATTGATCAAATAGGCCTTTAAGTTTCCACCTGTCAGTCTTTGAGGATAATAAGAGGATATACAATTTATGAATATTATTTCGGAGGGCATATACAGGCAAAATGTCAACGTTAGCAAGGCTTTTGTGTACATATTGTGTATTATAATTGGATTTGACTTTCTCAGCCACCTTATACTCATATGGCTAACTATCCCATATATATATATATATATATATAAATAAATAAATATATATATATTTTTTTTTGGTGAGGAAGATTGGCCCTGAGCTAACATCTGTTGCCAGTCTTCCTCTTTTTGCTTGAGGAAGATTGTCGCCAAGCTAACATCTATGCCAAGCTCCCTCTATTTTGTAGGTGAGATGCTGCCACAGCATGGCTTGATGAGCAGTGTGTAGGTCTGCACCCAGGATCCAAACCTGTGAACCCCGGGCTGCCAAAGCAGAGCACGTGAACTTAACCACTACACCACTGGGCCGGCCCCTATGCCATATTTTATAACAAAAATGTACAATTAAATATTTTGCTGTGTATTAAAATATTTTTTATTTTCTTATTCATAAAATTATATGATTTGATTATCTTTTTTTGTTGTGAAGTGATTTTAAATCAACCTTAGTGAGGTATAGTTTATATACAATAAAATGCATTCATTTTAAATGTGCATCCCCATGAGTTTTGATAGATTTATACATCTTTATATCTATAACCACATAAATATATGGAACATTTTCATTACCTAAAAAATGTTCCTTTGTGCCCCATATGAGTCAGCTTCCCTAGCCCTAGGCAACCACTGGTTTGCTTTCTGTCACCACAGATTAGAGTCATCTTTTCTAGAGTTATATGTAAATAGAATCATACATGATATACTCTCTTGTATCTGGCCTCATCCACTCTGCATAATGTCTTTGTGATTTGTCTACTTTATTATGGGTATCAGTAGTTATTCCTTTTCATTTTGAAATATGTATAGATTCACAGGAAATTGCAAAAGATAGGACAAAAAGGTCCCATGTACATCTTAATGTTAACTACAGTGCAATAGCAAAACCAGGGAATTGACGCTGGTACGATGGGTGTGTATAGTTCTGTGCCATTTTATTACGTGTAGATTTGTGTAACCACCATTGCAAGTGAGATGGGAAACTGTTCCCTTCCCACAAGATCTCCCTGGCTTCACACTCTCCCCCCCCCCCCCCACTATCCCTAACTCGTGACAACCACTAATCTGTCCTCCATCTCTATAATTTTGTCTTTTCTAGAATGTTAGAGAAATGAAATCGTACGGTATGTGACCTTTTGAGATTGGCTTTGTTTCCCTCAGCATAGTGCTCTTGCATGTAGTTGGGGCATGTTTTTTAATCCACTCTGCCGATCCACTTGGCCTCCTCTGACTCTGGTGAGGACGGAGAGTACTGCTGGGTGGGGATAGGATCTAGGACCCCCTGGTAGTCTCCCCTGACATTTTGGAAGGGAGGCCTCATCAACCGCAAGTGGGGATGAGAGTCCCAGATCTCCATGCAGTCTTCTCTGATACTACCCCGGCAAGAGCATGTTAGAGGTGCCTTGTTACAGCCAGGCAAGAGAGGAGTCTGGGTTCCCCCTTCAGCATTTGCTGATGGGGGTGGTGATAGGCTGTGGGTCTTTCTGTGCTGTTTGGCTGGGACAAAGTGATGATGTCTAAAAGTTTTCTGTCTTGCTAGTTTGCCCCTTTCCTCTTCCTTTGGCCAGAGAAATTTCTTGGGGATTCTTTTGATTGCGCCCATTGGTGTTCCCAGATTGGCAGCTTCTCCAGCATCCAGACCTGGAGATAGATGAGGCAAAAAGAAAACCCAGGGAACTCACTGCCGTGTCATTCCTGAGGTCCCAAGGTTCCTAGCTGGTCTCTCTTCTTATCTCTACGTTTTAGAGTCTTCTTATGTTTGTTTTATAGATAATGTCCACAGTTTTTAGCTGTACTTAGTGGGAAGTATAGAGGAAAGTGTATCTAGTTCATCTTCAGTTCATTCCTTTTTTTTTTGATTAGTAATACTCTGCTTAGTAATATTCCATTGCACAAACCACAAATTGTTTATCGAGTTACCTGTGGAGGCACAATTGGATTGTTTCCAGTTTTTGGCTTTGTGAATAATGCTGCTTTGAACACGATTTACTACTTCTATGAACATCAGGTCTTTGTGTCGACATATGTTTTCATTTCTCTTGGATAAACACCTGGGAGTAGAACTGCTGAGTCATATGCTAATTATACGTTTGACTTTACAAGAAACTGTCAGACTTTTCCAAAGTAGTTGTCCCATTTTACTTTCCCACTAGCAATGTTCCAGTTCCTCTCCGTCCTCACCAATATTTGGTATTGGCAATCTTTTAAGTTTTATTCCTTCCAGTTTTAATTTGCATTTCCCTGGTGACCGATGATGTTGAACGTCTTTTCATGTGCTTGTGTGCCATTAATTTATCGTCTTTGGTAATGTGTCTGTCAAAATATTTGCCTATTTTGTTTTATTGGGTTGTTTGTCTTCTTATTATGGAGTTGTAAAAGTCTTTTTATATTCTGGATACAATTCTTTTATTAGATATATGTTCTCCCAGTCTGTGGCTTGACTTTTCATTTTCTTAACAGTGTCTTTTGAAGAGAACAAGTTTTTAATTTTGATGAAGTCTCGTTTACCAATTTTTCTCTTTTGTAGTTGATATTTTTTTGTCCTAAGAAAACTTTACACAAACCAAAGTAAAAAAAATTTTCCTATGTTTTTGTCTAAGAGTATTATAGTTTCAACTCTTGTATTGGGGTTTATAATTTATTTTGAGTTATTTTTGTATATGATATGAGGTAAGGGTTGAGACCCATTCTTTTCCATATGGATATCCAATTATTCCAGCACCTTTTGTTGAAAAGGCTGGTCTTTGTTGAAAAGACTATCCTATATTACCTTGGAACCTTTGTTGATGATCAGTTGACTATGTATGTGTGGCTCTATTTCTGGACTGTAGTCCATTTATTTATATGTCTATCCTTATGCCAGTATCACACTGCTAATAATATATATTACTATTTCATATATTAATATGTAATAATAGAGTAGGCTAGCATTATGTTTAGCTAGTTCTGCAGTAAGTCTTGAAAGTGAGTTAGTATGAGGCCTCCAACTTTGTTCTTATTTATCCAGACTGTTTGGATATTCTAGATCCTTTGCTTTTCTCTTTAAATTTGGGACTCAGCCTGTCCATTTCTACAAAATAGCTGTCTGGTATTTTTGTTGGTATTGAATTAATCTATAGATCGATTTAGGGAGAATTGACATTTTAACTATACTGAATCTTCTGATCTATGAACATGGTATAGTTCTTCATTTATTTAGGTGTTCTTTGATGTTTCTCACAGTTTTGTAGATTTAAATTTTCAGTTTTGGTCATTTCTTGTAATTTTGAGAACAGTTTTCCCACCTTCCCTCCTGACTCCCTCTATTCCTCTTTATCTCGCCCTTCCTTCCTCCCGACTCTTTCTTCCCTTTGTTTATTTATTCATCCATTTCTTCCTTTTAGTCCGTCATTCTCTTTTCCTTTTTAAAGTCAGTCATATAGTACATATCTTGAATCCTGTGGTCATTCCATGAATTTATTAAAATTTAAAATGTGTTCTGTAGATAAATACATTTGGGAACCTTTGAATAGAGTTAGCCAGAGGTTGCAGCCAAGCACACAGCGCTCCTCTGTGAAGAGGTGGTCTAAAATAGACATTAAGAGCACAGGCTGTGGAGCTAGACCACTGTGTTTGCAATCCTGGCTCCACCATTACTAGATGTGTGACCTTGGGAAAAATTCTTTCATCTCCTTGGTGCTGCAGTTTCTTCATTTGTAAAAATTGCAAAAATAATAGTATCTGCACTATGATTTTTTTGAGGATTAAAGATCAATATGTGTGAAGTGATTAGAACAGCGACTAGTAAGCACTGGATTCGTGTCTGATGCTACTATTATTTTGACCCATTGTCTACTGAGAGAAGCAGCCCTGTAGTGACAATAATAATAAAATGCATAAGAATTCTAACTGAGCCCTAGGAACACAGAGATTGGAAGGGTCAGGGAAGTCTTCAATGGGGAATTGATATTTGGACTTACTCTTGAATAATGAACATAACTCAATAAATATATAAGGAGAAAGGAGCATCCTAGGCAGAGGGAAGTCCAAGTACAAAGGCAGAGAAGTCTGATACATCAAAGTGCTTGTGGTGAACAGTAAGTAGTTTGTGGGGCTGGAGTGTAGAATTCATGGAAGAAGACAGTGGGAGGGTGCAGTTGGAAAGGGAGGCAGGGGCCAGATTACCATGGGCTCATATGTATAGTGAAAGCCATAGAAGAAAATGCAAAAGTTGTGTTGAGCCTGCTCATTGAACTTTGGGAGGAGATGGTCCCAGTGAAGACAATGAGTTGGTTCTTTTCTGTCTGAGCGGAACTTTAGACATGGGTTCATCAATAAGCAGTAGCAGAACTATATACCAGAGAATTTAGGAGTGATAGAAGAGCTGAGAGGTAGAGGCATCAGTAAAGATATGTATGGTAGCACTTTGTGGGACAGACAATAACAGGAGTAACTTAATGTGGAATGAGCCTTGTCTTCATTCATTCAACTAATATTTGCTAAGTATCTACTTGTGTCACATACTCCATTGCTTGTAGATGTTGAGGACACAGCAGTGAGCAAAGAGACAAAATCTCACTCTTATTCTGTTATCTACTATATATTTACTATATTATATGTATTTTTTTATGGAATATTTTAAAGCAAATCTCAGACATATCATTTTACCTTTAAATATTTTAGTATGTATCTCTTACTGATAAGGACTTCAAAAAACATAACCACCATATTTTTATCACCATGTCATTTATCATACCATGCTGTATAATAGCATCATATCATTTAATAGTCAGTACACATTCATATTTTCCCCAGTGTCTTAAAAATGTGCTTTTTAAAGTTGATTTCTTTGAACCCAGATTCACGCAAGGGCTGCACATTGTATTTGGTTGACTTGTCTCTTCCATTAATCTCTAACAGCTCTCCATACTCCCTTTTGCAACCTTTCATGCCACTTAAAATTTTCTTATTTTTAAGTTATCATACAGTAAAATTGACTCTTTTGAGTACAATTCTATAAATTTTAACACATGTATAGGTCCATGTAACTACGACCATAATCAGGATATAGAACAATTCCTTCACCCCCCGAAATTCCCTGGTGCTATCCCTTTTAAGTCACACCTTTTATGCTATGAAAATTGAGTCATTTATTCTGTAGAATTTCCCACAGTCTGGATGTGGCTGATGGCATTCTTACAATGTGGTTTAGCGTGTTTCTCTTTCCTCTATTTTCTGTACACTGGCAGGCAGATCTAGAGGTTTGATTAGATTCAGGTCTAATTTTCTTTTGGCAAGAATACTTACAGGTGGTGCTGTGATTTTCCTATTGCATCATATTTGGAGGAACATAATATCTGGTTGAATTGCTTTTAGTGATTCTGAGATTCATCATTGGGTTTACTTGTTATCAGCTTGACCCATCCATTACAGAGCACCCCATTGACCATTCACCTAATGGCTGTTACCTGATCTGTTATTTCATTAGGGATTACAAAATGGTGATTTTCTGAATCTGTTATATCTTTTACATTTATTAACTGTAATTCTTCTATTCCAGTCTACATTTAACAGAAGAAAGGGATTCATCAGGAAGAAAGTGTGCAGTAATTTCTTTGAGGAATTGGTGACCCAATATAGCCAGGTTAGGTAGTACTGAGAGAACCATTTATAAAGATTTACGGTGCTTTCCAGAAGGAGAGACCAGCCTCTTCTTCCCAGCTGGATGCTGGTTGAGCAGCAGAAGCAAACCTGCCCTGAGCTGTTGACTGAGTATGAAGAAAGTATGGTGAAAGACTTCTTGGGACAACTGGAGCTACACCATCTGGAGATCGGGGAGGTACACAGAGAGGGGCCTGCTCTTTCACCTCTCATCCTTTCTCTCATCTTGGGGGAAAAACAAGGAAGAAAATATTTAAAGACACTGACCACTCCCTCCATTTTCCCATTTGTAGGGTTTTTGAGTCTCAGTCAGGCCTGAGCTGGGGGAAAAGGAATAAGCTTTGAATTGGATGAGAAATGCAGATTTGATAATAGATTAGACTAGACCTTTTACTATCCGAAATTATCATTATTCTAACAGGCAAAATGACACAAAAAGCTAAAGGATCTTAAATGCTAATTGTGCAAATCTGTTGAGTTTGTGAAAATTCATTGAACTGTATACACAGGATACTTTTCTATATGTATCTTATATTTCAATAAAAATTAAAAGAAAGCTACAGATTGTAATACAATGCAGAGTACAGAAGGGAGATCACACAGCAGGTTTGAGGATGGTGGAGAGTTAAAAACAAAGAGATTTTCTGATTGTGCCCCACTGAGTCCTGCCAGTTTATACCAGTGACCCTCTACTGTATCCACAGTCTAATGTAGCCAGGGAAGCACCAGGTATGTGTGCCTTGCTGGGACATTTTATCGTGCAGTTAATGGAAAGGGTTTCAAGCTGGGGAATGACATTTTGGAACATTCACTGTAGTCGATGTGTCAGTAGATGGGAGACCAGTGGAGTTAGGCAGGGTGGTCAAGAGGCTGTAGTGGAAGTTCAGGCTGGAATAAAAGTGCTCCATGGGGATGGGATTAGGATCACATTTACACCTCCAGCCTGTACCTCTCCTCTGAGGATCTCTGTACACAACCGCCTCTCTGTATCAACTTTTAGATATTAAAAGACACCTCAGTCTCAACACGTTCAACTTGAACTCGTGATCTTCCTCCCAAGACCTGCTTCTATTCCAGTGTTCCCAATCTCTGTGAATCAATGCCACCATATATCTAGTTATGCAAGCCAGAATCTAGAAGTCACTCTTACCTCCTCCTCCACTTTGCCAAGCCCTGCTGATCTTATCTCTTAAACGTCTCTTAAATCCTTTAGTTTCTCTACATCTCCGTGATCTTTACCCCTGTCGACGCTGTCTTGGCAATTGCACTAGGATCCTAACTGGTCCACCTTTGCCCTCTCTGACCTGGATCCAATTCATTTATCATGCGAAAGCTGATTGATCTGAATTATTCACGATTCTCCTGGCTGGATCCATTCTCAAGAAGGTTTTTCCCATATGGTAGCCTCCAGTGCCTCCAGGCTTACACGCTGCTAGATGAGTGACCCCACTGTCAACATAGAGATGGTATTTGAAGGCATTGGAATAGATGAGCTTCGCCAGGGCTGGTTATGTGACGAGAAGACGACAACAGATAGAATTCTAGGGGCATTGGGCTGCACCTGGTTGCTAGGTTACAGAAACAGCCAGGATGCTTGTTGCTCCTAGGACCCAATCCAGCTTCATCTGCCCAAAAGGGAATGTCTAGAATATTTGGCCAAATCATGAAATCTGCCCCTTCCCACTTTTTTTTTCCTTCTCTAAGTTTTATTTCTGTGAGGCTTAGGGGTTCTGAGTCACCCAAAGGAATCACTTATCTATTGCTTTCTTCTCATCCCCAGGTTTCTCAAAATTTCCTCTCCTTCCTGGGTGTGGTTGATTGCTCTGGAGATAAGCACCTGACTGAGGCTGGACCAGTCATTGCCAGGAATTTGGAAGTAAAGCTAAGAGACTTCAGCTCAGACTGATAAGATAGATAAAGAGGACTTCCTGTGTTCCCCAAAGTGCTCTAGTCCCGAGTTCTAGCCTTTTCCGAGCCTGTTTATGAGGCCCAGCCATATCTCTGTCCTTGGGTTCTGTGAGAAACCCCAGGTTTCTTACAATAGGATTTCCCCTACAAATTTGAAATGGCTTATGTGGGTTTCTGTTACTGGGACTCAAAATAATCCTACCCGATGACTCTCAGAGAGCACTGTTTAAATTCTTTTTTATGAGCCTAAAGACTGCCTGACATTAGTCATGACATTGGGTTTTTTCCCTCCTGGAGAAAAAGATGGAGATAACACTGTATATATTAAACAAATTACCACAAAATTCTTTCTTGCAAGATAAATGCTGTAAAAGATAAATGTTGCCATACAGGAAGAACTTCAGGGTGTGCAGAATTCTTACTTGAACGCTTTCTTTGACTATAAATCCTATTCAGCTCTACCTACTTACACTTTATTGTTGCTATTCAAGAATAAGAGGGAGTGCCCTTGAACCTGCCCTCAGTTTCTCTAATGAGAGAACAGAGTTGTGAACAGATGTTCACACATGCAGTGAGGTGGCTGTCACCGCTGTCTGTCATTTCTGTCCCTTTGAAGGATTTGCATGCTTGTTCCTCCTGAGCCCAAGGGCAGTCTTCAAGAAAGTGGAGCATCAAAAATTCTTGAAGAGTTGAAAAAAGAAATTTATCTCAGCAGTGGGGGGTTAAAACTTGTGTGGATATTGTTCGAATATCTCTTAGTTCTGATTTAGCTTGATGATAAAGGGGAGAGAATATTAGAGAGAAAAAAGACTTTGATTTTACCTGTCCTTTTTTGTTCTGAAATTTAGCTCCCACTCAGGGAGAGAGATTTTCTTGTTTTAGGAAAAGTCCTAAAAGAAATTGGGGTTGGGATTGGTTGTGGAACTCCTTCCGCTGGGGGCTTGCTGGGGCCGAGAAGATAGTATCAGAAGGGTGGGGGGAGCGCTGAGAGAGTTTACCCGCCATGGTCCCCGCTCTGTGTTTTGCTGTGGGAGACAGTTGAGTTCCCTTTCGTTGGAGCCCACAGTTGCTGGGAAGTACAGTCAGGAGAAGCCCGATCGCTCTTCAGTTTTACTCCTCATTTATTTCTTAACATTCTTGTCCTGTGTATCAGATGTTGGGGTCTTATGATTATGCTCTGGGGTGGTTTTAGAATGTGTCCCCAGGTGCTGGCCCCGTGGCAGAGTGGTTAAGTTCACGTTGTCCGCTTCACCGGCCCAGGGTTTTGCGGGTTCGGATCCTGGATGTGGACATGGCACCCGCTCATCAGGCCATGCTGAGGCGGCATCCCACATAGCACAACCAGAAGGACTTACAACTAGAATATACAGCTATGTACTGGGGGGCTTTGGGGAGAAGAAAAAAAAAGAAGATTGGCAACAGATGTTAGCTCAGGTGTCTATCTTTAAAAAAAAAAACATAAAGGCAAAAGTCTTGTGTTTGTGAGGGGATGGGGAGGTAGAATTAAAAAAAAATAAAAAGAATGTGTCCACAAATTCTTTGACCCCCTGTCCATTGAAAGGTGGGGTCTGTGTCCTCCCCTTGCCCCGAACCTGGGCCGGTTTTTAACTCACTTGTAACCAATAGAGTGTAATGCAAATGGTGTGTGAATTCTGAGGCCAGATCAGGAAAGATGCTGCAGTTTCCACCTTGTTTCCTGAACACCCTTTTTGGAGCCCTGAGCTACAAGGTAAGAAGTCTGAGCCCAGGCCGTATGGCCAATGGCTCCAGCAGAGGTCTCAGCAGACAGCCAGTGGCAAAGTCAGACATGGAAGTGAAGGCACCTCCATGTGAGTCCAGCCTCTAGCAGTTGGGTCTTCCAGCCGAGGAGCCTTCCCGGCTGAGGCCCCAGAGGTCATGGAGCAGAGACAGGTCTTTTCTGCTGTGCTCCCATCTGAATTCCTGACCCCCAGAATCTGTGAGCAAGGTAAAATGATTGTTTTAAGCCTTTACGTTTGGGTTAACTTGTTATGCAGCAATAGTATTCAGAACATACTCCCAACTTAGCCTCCTGACCCCTCTGTACAACTAAAAGCTTGGAGGGCAGTACTTGAGAACTCACGGTCTCTGTAGGCCAGCTGGCTCCCAAGAAGAAAATAAATGGAGGAGCCGAGTCAAGCATTCCCATTTTATTCTTCCCATAATTACCCACGAGATATGTCATTCCATTGCCCCTGAGACTGGAACCTTACATGGGTTAAGGTTCCTCTTTATCAAAGAAACATCAGGAAGGGGGAACAAGTGTTCATCTCTGTCAACAAGGTATTTTAAAGAGTTTCTTCTGCATCTCCCCTCTCCAAATTAGTTGAGTTTATTCTTTTATTTCTTTTTGTTATAGTGTAATAATATAAATTATAGTAAAGTTAAATAAAAGTATAGTTATGATAAATTTTAATAAATTTATATGTTATATAATTATGTAATAAAAAGTTGTAATAAAGTTATAATACAATATAATAAAAGAATAGAAATGCTTTTATTTGTGTTACTTTGTTCTCTCTGTCTCTTTTCTTTTTTTGGTGAGGAAGATTGTCCCTGAGCTTACATCTGTGCTGATCTTCCTCTATTTTGTATGTGGGATGCCACCACAGCATGGCTCAATGAGCAGTGTGTAGCTCCATGCCCAGGATTCAAATCAGTGAACCCTGGACCACTGAAGCGGAGCATGTGAACTTAACTGCTACGCCACTGGGTAGCCCCTGTTCTCTCTCATTTTAGAGGTTCTCTTCAAATGTTTTGTGTTCCTTGGCTATCTCTTCGCACAAACGTGAGGCATTACCAAGCTGACTGGAAGCTCCAAGTACGAGTATGTGGGCAGGGTTTGTGGCTGTGCAGGCCTCACACAGGGAAACTGGGAGGTGAATGTGCTCTGTCATTAGGTATACCTCCAAATGTTAGTTAGAACAAGGAGGCCTTTTCTCTGGAGTGGTTTAACTCTGCAGAAAAGAACTGCCTGGGCTCCTGCTTTGGTAGTATGAGCTGCTCGCAAATCTAAGAGCAGGTTGAAGAAGGACTGAGGTCCTCATCATTCAGTGTTAAGTTTCACTTAATCTCCCTGTTTTCAGTACCATACCTCACCCCACTCCCTCTACCCTACCTGTTCTCCCCAGGTCCAAAGCACCTCATTGCTTCAAAGGATAAACCTCCCGTGTCTCGCTGTGTGAAAGGGTGCTAGCCTGCATATGTGGGTACGAGAGGATGTAGTGGTCTGATCCCTCAGTGACACACTTTTAAGCACCCCCTCCTTTTAGCCTCATGTCTCACCCACAGCTTCTGTGGTGCCTTGACTCTCAGGGCTGAGCCTTTCCAGGTTCTGTGGGGTTTAATTCCTCACTTCCCATTTGGTACCCCTCTTCAGGGTTAGGAAGATTAAATTGCCCAAAGTTACACATCTAATCGTGGAACTCAGGTCTGCCCATCTTCAAACCTCTGTATTTCCTTCTTTCCTTTTTTTCTTTTTTAAAGATCGGCACCTGACCTAACAACTGTTGCCAATCTTTTTTTTCCCCTACTTTTTCTCCCCAACACCCCCCCACCCCCTACATAGTTGTGTATTTTAGTTGTGGGTCCTTCTAGTTGTGGCATGTGGGACGCCGCCTCAGCGTGGCCTGATGAGCGGTGCCATGTCCGTGCTCAGGATCCAAACCGGTGAAACACTGGGCCGCCCAAGCGGAGCGCATGAACTTAACCACTCAGCCACAGGGCTGGCCCCCCCAACCTCTGTATTTATTAATTTATTTTATAAAGCTAGACTAAAGCCTGATAAACCTGAGAAAATAGAGTAGCAGAAGAATCAATTTCAGAATATAGATGCAGGATTCCTAAATAATATGTTAACAAACTGAATCCAGCACGATATTGAAAAATCTACACGAGAGACAACTTGATATAGAGTTGCAAAATGAAATAAGATACCACTTTTGTTCGTATGTGATTAACTTGGCAGAGATTGTTTTTTGCTGAGGAAGATTAGCCCTGAGCTAACATCTGTTGCCAATCTATCTCTTTTTTTTGCTTGAGGAAGATTAGCCCTGAGCTAACATCTGTGCCAGTCTTCCTCTATTTTGTACATGGGACATCACTGCAGCACAGCTGATGAGTGGTGTAGGTCTGCACGTGGGATCCAAACCCACAAACCCAGGAGGCTGAAGCAGAGTGCACCGAACTTAATGACTATGCCACAGAGCTGATCCCTGGCAGAGATTTTAAGAAAGATACCACCCATTTCAGGCAATGGATGGAGGAAATAGGCATTCTCATGTTTTTGATGTGAGAATAACTTCACCTCACCTTTAAAGGGGTCACTTTTACTGTATGTAACAAAAGTCTTAATATCCCACACAACTTTTGACTCAGAAGTTCCAATTCTAGGAATTTATTTTCAGGAAACATTTGTGGTTATGTACAAAAATTTAGCTATGGGGCTGTTCATTTCAGTGTTATTTATCATATTGGAAAATTAATAGCAATTTGTCCACTAATATGAGCTTGATAAAATAAACTATAATATTTGACATAAAATAATGTTGAAGAACAATTTTAATAAAATGAAAATATGATAATGATATATTAAGTGTAAAACAGGTCAAAACAGTATGTTATCAATCTTTTGTATTATAAGGGATTCTTTCTGTTGCAAGTGACAAAAACTCAAAGTGGCTTAAGAGAAAGAAAAGGAATGTATTGATTCATAATACTGGAAAGTCAGGGAGCATAATGCTGTTGGGCAAGTTGGATCCAGGTGCTCAAGGATCATCATTAGTAATCTGTTTCCTTCTCTTAGCTCAGCTTTATTTTATGTTGATTTTGCTTTCACATATAGACTCTCCACCAGTGTTGTTAAGCAGGGTATATTAGTCAGGGTTCTCTAGAGAAACAGAGTCAAGGAGACCCAGGAAGGCAGGTGGTGTAGTTCAAAGGCCTGAGAGCCAGAGAGCCAATGGTGTAGATTCCAGTCCTAATCTGAAAGCCTGAGAATCAGGAGCTCCAAGGGCAGAAGATTGGTGTCCCAACTCATTCAGCCCAAGAACAAATTCAACTGTCCTCCACCTTTTTTTTTTTTTTTTTAAGATTGGCACCTGAGCTAACATTTGTTGCCTATCTTCTTTTTTCTCTTGTTCTTCTTCTCCCCAAAGCCTCCTAGTACATAGTTGTATATCCTAGTTGTGAGTGCCTCTGGTTGTGCTATGTGGGACACCACCTCAGCATGGCCTGATGATCAGTGCTAGGTCTGTGCCCAGGGTCTGAACCAGTGAAACTCTGGGCCGCCGAAGCGGAGCGCACAAACTGAATCACTCGGCCATGGGGCCGGCCCCTGTCCTCCACCTTTTTGTTCTGTTCGGGGGCCCTCAATGGATTGGATGATGCCCACCCACATTGGGGAGGACCATCTGCTTTACTCAGTCCCTTAATTCAAATGCTAATCTCTGTTGGAAACACCATCACAGACATACCCACAAATAATGCTTAACCAGCTATTTGGGCATCCTGTGGCCAAGTCAAGTTGACACAAAAAATTTACCATCATAAGTCCACCCCTTGTCAACTTGGCACCCAAACACATCTCCTTAGACCATTACTGATCTCCAAGTAAAGACAATAACAAGGTCAAAATTCCACCTAACGCGATACAGTTGTCCTGCATACAACTGAAAACATACAAACTCATTCCCCAGAAGAGTTCCCCAGAAGGATGTTTACTCTTCTCCTTGATATCCTGTAACTTAAATACTATGATGTTAAATGAACAATACTTAAATACTATGATATGAAGTCAATATATCTTATGTTACATGATAAGGGAATAAGGGAGGAAAGAAAACAAAAATAGATAATACACACATACTCAAATATATTCATAACAAAATGAGGAAATAATTATACTTAGGACAGTCACAGTCCTCATTTCTCTAACTGGTTATGTGGCTGGTGTTTTTAATTAACTTTCACTACCCATTCTTTATTCCCTTTGCCTTCAGCAAGTGCCTCAATTGCTCGTTGTTCTTTACCTGGTGGGGTGACCAAACCTTCATTCCTGAAGGGTCTAGGCCATTAGTAGTCCTGTGCGGATTAGATTGTTGTAATTTTCCATTGACCTTAATCACAGGGCTTGGTAATACTAAGAGATACACTAAGGGATCTCCTCTATTGCAGCCATACTCTTCCCTACCTCCATTGTGGAGTAATAGTCCAGTTTCTCCTCTAGTCAGGATCAGTCACCCCAGCCAGCACAGTAACTCTCTTCTTTGCCTGTTGATTCAGAGGCATGAGGAGCCCAAAGTGGCTGGGTGGTAGTCTTCACCTCCAGTAATGGAATCATTGTATCTCCTGGTGGCAAGCATTCTTCCCTCTGGAGCCAAGACCTCTGGGTCAGCCAAAAGTAAGCAGTAAGCAAAAATTTTGCTAGTGGGTCACTAGGGGTAATAGTGATGGTGCCACTCCCATTTCCACCCCTGATTCCTGGAGCTGTGAATCCTGGCTATTGGAGAAACAGCTGATTGGATGCTGATGTATATTGGATGCTGATTCAGAGCATTCAAAGCCTTCTGGAGAATCTTGTCTAGCCCTGCAAGTTATTGCCATCTAGCTGGTGCTGCCTCTTCCATGATGGAAGTTGTCCAATGTGATCAGCATGTCACCAGGTAGCTGGAAGATCACCTTGGAGGATGGTGCTATATCCAGGGCTCAGTGTTGGTCTCTGCTACTGGAAGATTGGGCACTCAGCAGTGGCCATAGTCAGGTTGGCCTTGGTGAGTGGAAGTCCATGTTGCTATGGCCATGCGTAACCTCCATCCCTGCTACCATGGTCACTTTGTTCATGAGCCTGTTGGGCTGTGGAAAGAGGCTTACTGGTATCCACAGAATGGGTCATCCTATTCACTTGATTATTAAAATACCCCTCTGCTGAGGTCCCCCTTTGGTGAACATTCACATGGGACACACATATCTTCATGTTTTTTACCCATTCAGAGAGATCTATCCATGTATCTCTTTGCCAAGTTTCCTTATCCCCAATTTTCCAGTCATGTTTCTTCCAAGTCCCTAACCATCCAGCCAAACCATTGGACACATAAGTCGGCATATAATTACATGTCTGGCCATTTCTCCTTCTAAGCAAAGTGAACAACCAGGTACACATTTGAAGTTCTGCTCACTGTGAGGATTTCCCTTCACTGCTGCCCTTCAGGGATGTCCCAGAAAGGGCCTGTAGTGCTGCAGCTGTCCACTATTGAGTAGTGCCTGCATGTTGTACAGAACCATCTATAAATCAGACCTGAGTCTTCTCTTCCTCTGTCAACTGATCATAGGGGACTCCCCAGGAGGTCATAGGAATAGGCTGGGAGAGAGAAGGCCGTGTAGCAAGAGTAGGATCATATTTGTGCCACTTGTTCATGTAATTTACTTGTGCTTTCAGGGTGTACTCAGGCCTGATCATATACATACTACTTGCATTTGATGATGGAGTGGTGCTGTGCATGCCCAACTTTATGGCGTGGTGGGTCACACAATACCCAGCTCACGATGGGCAGCTCAGCTCACACGGTAACTTGAGGGTCCATGGTCAAGCATTAAGTTTCTACTAAGGTCCAGCAGCAGGCCAAGAGCTGTTTCACAAAAGGAGAGTAGTTATCTGCAAGGGATGGCAGGGCTTTGCTCCAAAACCCTGTGGGCCTACACCACGGTTCACCTATAGGGGCCAAACAAATGCTACAAACAGCATCCCTATCTGCCACTGACACTTTGAGCACCACTGGAGCACTAGGTCATATGGCCCAACTGGCAGAACGGCTTACACAGCAGTCTGGACCTGTTGCAGAGTTCTCCTATTCTGGCCCCAGTCGAAACTAGCAACTTTTTGAGTCACTTGTTAAATGGGTCAGAGTAACACACCTAAATGAGGAATTAGTTGACTCCAAAATCCAAAGAGGCCCACTACGCATTGTGCTTCGTTTTTGGTTGTCAGGAGGGGCCAGATGCAACAGTTTATGAAGGAGATATTCCTTACCTTAGAAGGAATATCTTGACATGCCCTATAGCACTGGACCCCTAGAAATTTCATTGAGTTGGAAGGTCCCTAAATTTTTGTTGGATTTATTTCCCACCTTTTGGCATGAAAATGTCTTACCAATAAGTTTAGAGAAGTTGCTACTTCAGCATAATGTCATCTGTGTAATGGACCAGTGTGTTACCTTGTGGAAGGGAAAGGCAATCAAGATTCCTGCGCTCAATAGCTGCATACCAGGTGCCAGGAGGATGTGTTACTTTGCTCAGGGAATGAAACTGCATCTGGTACAGCAGCTGCAATTGGAATCACCACTTGGTTAAGCTGATGGTAATTCACTGTCATTCTCTGAGACCCATCTGTCTTCTGCACAGGCCAGATAGGCAAGCTGAATGGGGATGTGGTAGGAATCAACACTCCTTGCATTCTTGATGTCCTTGATCGTGGCACTAATCTCTAATCCCTCCAGGAATGCAGTATTGCTTTTGGTTTACTATTTTCCCAGGTAGAGGCAGCTCTAGTGGCTTCCACTTGGCCTTTCCCACCACAATAGCCCTCACGCCACAGGTCAGGAAACCAGTGTGGGGACCCTGCCAGCTGCTGAGTATATCTATCCCAATTATGCATTCTGAAACTCAGGAAATAACCACAAGATGGGTTTGGGGACCCACTGGGCCCTTTAAGTCAGAGCTGAGCTCAAACTCCATTGATCTCCTGACTTATATTAGCCTCTACTCTGACTGGTGGGCCACAGTGACATTTTGGGTCTCCTGGAATTAGTGTCAGTTCAGAGCCAGTGTCCAGTATTCCCTGAGAGGTATGATTATTTCCTTTTCCCCAGTGCATAGTTACTCTGCTAGAAGGCTATAGGTCCCTTTGGGGAAGGCTAGGAGAAAGATTAACAGTATAAATTTTTGCTAGTGTATCAGGGCCCCTCCGCAAGGGGACCTGGCCTCCTCTTCATTCAAGGAGTCCTGGGTCTGTAAACTGGCTCAAATATGGGAATTGACTGAGGGACAATGACTCTCTGTGTTTATTATTCCAGTTAGACTTTTGTGCACTTGACCTAGAACTTTAATGCTTATATAAATCAAGTAAGAATTTAATAGGCTTCCTATCTATTTCACTTCTAGAACATCATGATCAACTAGCCAAGACCATAGGTCTGTGAGAGTCAGACTATACTGATTACTGCGTTGACTCTGCTTTCCATTACAACCTCCATGTCCACCTTGCCTTTGGCAGTTGAATGCTGCTACTTGGCCTCTTCCACCCTGGGATCCAATTACTCCCATTGCATTTAGGTTTCCTGATTCAGTGGCTGCAGTTTCTATTGTAAAGGAACTGGCCTACAGAGCAGGGCAATCACAGAGCTCTTCCAGGATGCCATACTCTCCTCACAAATTTATTTCTCACAGTAGTGGTGAAAGGTATGTCTTCTGGATATTACCAAGGTGGGTGACAAATCCACTCTAACATTCCAATCTCCCTAAGCCTTTGAATCCTTTTCTCTACATCAAAGCAAGTCATGTCTGGCATTTCCACTTTGCTCACCATGGGCCACCTTTTGGTCCATGTTTCAGCCAGCCAACCAACCAAATTGTTAGAGCCCTTCTTAACTCCCTGAGCTGCAATATTAAATGTAGGTCTCCACTTAGTGAGCCCATTATCAATAAATGTGGCCTGATCCAACTTTATATTTCTTCCACTATTATCTCACACCCTTAGTGTCCATTCCTACACATGTGCCCTGGATTTCTGTCTACATAAACCAGAAAACTCAAGTAGTTCTTTTGGAGTTAGCACACCCCCTTATGGGCCACACTTTACCTCACCTTTAGGGGTCTGCTGGGACTTGAGTCTAGTTATAGATCTAGAAGCAAAGAAGGGTCCTGAGGAGAATCAGCATTATCTTGCATGGCAACCGCATAACAGTTTCCTCGGGCAAGGAAGGGTTAATCCCCTTAAATGGAGGTGGAAAGGCTGGTAGTGCTGGGGTGGAGGGCTGCTACCACTGCACGTGGGGAGACCTCTTCCCCTGGCAAAGAAGACTCATCAGAATTTAGAGGCTCAGTGTCTCCACCTTCATCAGGGTCTTCCCACATGTCTCCATCCCAACAGGATCCTAATTAATGACCTCACTTTAATGGTAGACACTTTGCAAGGTTGGGAGTTCAACTTGGATTGTAATTCAGCCAGCTGCAGGACAAGATTCTGTGTTTGCTTTTAAGGACTCTCAGCCCTGTGGCTACAGGAGATAAGGGTCTCCTTCAGGTCATTTATACAGCATTTGAGTTGGGAATTCAAACAAAACTGGGGCCAACTTGCTGTAACTATACTTAGTTGTTTGGTTGCAAAAGTAGTTAGATAATGCATGCCTAAAACCCACCCTATAGATTACATCTCTAAGCCTTGGGTCACCATGGTAACGAGTGAGTGCTTGCATTTTTCAGGAACTGAGAGGCAACCCCTTGTCCAGTTCAGGCCAGTTGAGACCACCAACCCATCAACTGCGCCTGCGCAAATGCTCAAGCGAGACAAGCAACCTTTCTGACGTCAAGGAGCTCAAAACTCCACCCTTGGATCATGGTAACATTTTGTGAACGTGTGTCCTATGAAGAGTCTTGAAGCTTGACTACACTTGCACAGATCATCAATTACCTCACTTCTCCTTACCTCCAGTCGTCTATTTCCACACTTCAGCCCCACCCCCTTATCCCATAAATATCTCTGAGTCTCCATTTTCTTTCAAGGTGGTAGATCTGAGATTGATTCTCCCACTTCCTTGCTTGGCTGCCTTGTGATTAAATCCTTTCTCTTTGCAAATGTATGGTCTTAGTGATTGGCGTAATCTTGCAGCAGGCAAAACGAACCTATTCGGTAACAAAATCCCTGAGCTTATCATTTTCTTTTACCAGTTTGTCCAGTGACATTAGGAACAATCAGCCAACCTTATTATATTTGTTAGTTTTCCAAAAAGTATCATATGCATAGTCACCCAGCTCCTTGTTTTTATAAGTGATTGATTAGGAGTATCCAGTGCAGATGTTTTGTATGTCTCTATTGCCAGATCATGCCATGGACTATTAGTGCTCTCTTTACTGCTGGAAATAGAATCATTAGCATCTTTAAATCTAATCAGGTTAGAAAGCCAATTCCAAAAACCCGGAAAAAACTCAGAAAACTCATCCTTATATTCTGTTCCTCTAGAACCATTCCTGGTACCAAAATATGCATTAGTCAGTGTTCTCCATAGAAACAGATCCAATAGGTATTGGCGCATGTGACTGCGGAGGCTAAGTAGTGCCACAATCTGCCATCTGCAAGCTGGAGACCCAGGTAAGCTGATGATGTAGTTCAAGGGCCTGAGAGCCAGAGAGCTGACGGTGTAGATTTCAGTTTGAGTCTGAAGGCTTGAGAACCAGGAGTGCTGAGGGCAGAAGATTGATGTCCCAGCTTAAGTAGCCAGGCAGAGAGTGAATTCAACTGTCCTCCACCTTTTTGTTCTATCTGGGCCCTCAATGGATTGGGTGAGACCCACTCAAATTGGGGAGGGCCATCTCCTTTACTTATTCCACTAATTCAAATGTTAATCTCTTCTGGAAACACCTTTTCATACACACCAAGAAATAATATTTAACCAGCTATCTGGGCATCCTATGGCCCAGTCAAGTTGACACATAAAATTAACCATCACAGAGGTTTACTAGCCGCTCTGGGATTATGTTTTACCAATTTAATAACCTAACAGAAAAAGTCTTTCCTTCCAAACCATTCTAGCAAAAATCATAGTGGCAAATCTCTTTGGCCAAGCCTAAGTCATGTATTCTTCTCTCCAGCTGAGAGGAAGACTGTAATAATGAACTATGTAATAGTGATGATAGCTGAAATTTATTGAGCACTAATTAAGTTTGAGATTATGAATCTGAGTTTGAGTTCTATGATTAGATGTGTAAACTTGGGCAATTTAATCTCCCCAAGCCTGAAAAGGACACGTAATCAGTGTCCTCTCTATTATTTAATTTAATCCTCTTGACAACCCCAATAAAATAGATTCTATCATCATCCTCATTTTCAATAGATGAAGAAAGCAAGGCTGAGGCAGGTTAGGTATATTATACATGACAAAAGAATTAGCAAATGGTGAGTCTATTCATATGGATTGAGAATGTGTGAAGAGGCAGTTCCCCAAAGAAGACTCAGATGCTGCTGCTTCTGACATTGAAGACAGACCCCCCAAACAGAAACAAAACAAACAATCCCACAGAATACAAAGGATATAAAAGCTTTAAAATCTATCATTAATATACTCATAAAAGCAAGAGAATATATTGCACTCATATTATAAGAACAGGATGATATAAGTATTAAGAGAATAAAAAAGAGCCCTTGAAAGTAAAAGCAGGATAGTAGACCTGAAAAACATAATAGAAGGGTTGGAAGATAAACTTGAGGAAATCCCTGAAGAAGATGAACAGTTGGAAACTGGAAGAGAAAAGATAAGATTAGAGAATAATCCTGGGAGGTTCAATATCTGAGTAATAGGAGTTCTGGAAAGAGAGGACAGAGAACATTTAGAGAGGCAGTCATAAATAAACAACACAGAAAAACTTACTAGAAGTGAAGGACATGAGTCTCCAGATTGAAAGGGTCCTTCAAGTGCCCAGAAAAACAGAATGAAAAGAAACCCACCAAGACACATCATCTGGAAATTTCAGAACACCAGGCGAAGGTGATCCTAAAATCTTTGAGAGAGAAAAAGAGTGAGAGCGAGTGAGTGAGTGAGAGAGATTGAGCATACGCACACACAAAGATCACATACAAAAGATCAGGAGTCAGATCTGGCTTGGCATTTTTCAACAAACAACACTGGAAGCCAGAAGACAACAGAGCAATGCCTTCAAAATTCTGAAGAAGCATGATTTCCGACCTAGAATCCTGCACGCAGCTAAATTATCAATCAAATATAAGAGTAAATAAAGACATTCTCATACAGGCAAGATTTCAAAGCATTTACCTCCCATGCATCCTTTCTCAAGAAGCTACTGGAGGCTGTGTTTCTTGAACAAGAAAATAAACCAAGAGGGAGGAAGGCAGGTCTGGCCCAGTAGTGCAGCGGTTAAGTTTGCACGTTCTGCTTCAGCGGCCCGGGGTTCGCTGGTTCAGATCCTGGGCGTGGACTTATGCACCACTTGTCAAGCCATGCTGTGGTAGGCGTCCCACATATAAAGTAGAGGAAGATGGGCATGGATGTTAGCTCAAGACCAGTCTTCCTCAGCGAAAAAGAGGAGGATTGGTGGCAGATGTTACCTCAGGGCTAAACTTCCTCAAAAAAAAAAAAAGGAAAGAGGAAGGCATGGTATATAACAAATAGAAATCTGACAAAGGAGAGAAATGAAGGGAATCCTCAGGGTGAGGGTGATGGGAGATTCCAGGATGACAACCGTGCACTAGATGCAGAAGGAAACAAGTTCAGATTGAAGCAGTGTGACTCCAGAGAGACACTGAGGGCTGCCACCACCATTACCCCCACTACCAAGCTAAGTTTTAAATCAAGGACAAAATACCCAAGAGTCGGGCCCAAGTTTTCTCTGTACTTATCTTATTTTGCCTACGTCCTGACAAAGTTCCTGCTCACTCCTGCGTGCCCTGCTGCCTGATTTGCTGTGGATATCATCTAGAGATGTTCTGCTTTGGTCTCTCCTGGGAGTTGGAGGGGAAGTCATGGTAAACAGAAAATACAGAACAGCCTCTGACCATTTCCTGGACAAACATCTGAAACCTGGCCCATGCTACGGAGCTGCCTCATGTCTCAACTGTGCTTAGCCCAATGCCCAGTGTTACTCATCATCTTACTCAATGATTTTCCCATAAAAGCCTCTTGTAAATGCTCAGGGAAGCTGAAGCCAGACAACGACCCAGAGACTGTTCAGCTTATCCTCTCCCCTTGAGCCTTCCTCCAACAGTGGCAGCATCACCCTCTCCTTACCCTCCTTGATTGGCACTTGCTGCTCACATTTTCAAAGATGAGTAATGTTTAGGGATGCGTAGGTGGGAAACTAAAAAGGAAAAATGGGAATGATCAACATGAAAGTCATCACGGTTACCACTGGAGGTAGAAAAGAGACTACGATTAAGGAGGAGTGAACAGAGGCTTTGAAAGGACTGGCTCTGTTTTACATCTCAAACTGGGTGGATGATTGTTTACCATATTATATTTAAACTGTGCAAACAATTTTATTCCCCCTTCTATTTGTATGATGCATTTCACAACAAACCATTTAAAAAATCGATGCTGTTACTCAATAAAAAGGGAAATGAATGGGGACAAGCAGAAATAAGAGATGTTCGTCCAGAATTTTTGGAAAATGAAAACACCTACAAAGAGAAAAGACAGGAAGGGACATTTGCGTGTGGCTCTTTTTGTTGCAAGGGATGGAGACCTGCTAAATTTAACTGAAGAAAGGAGTAGGGGTTGTTTTGAGCCTACATATGGAATGAACCGGAACAAGAAAACGCAGGTAGTTTTTCACTCTCCCTACAGGCATCTCTGGGTGTCTGTCTGGTCTGTTCCCTATTGGCTATATGATAAACCTCAACAAAATTCATTGCCTTAAAACAACAATCACCATTTATTTATTGGCTCATGATGCTGTAATTTGCGAAAGGATTGGTATGAATAGCTCATCTCTGCTCCATGAAGTGTTGGCTGGGCCAGCTTGACTGGGGCTGAAGGATGCGGATGTGAGCCACTCACATGTGTGGCTCCCCAGCTAAAGTGTCTAGAACAGCTGGGGGCTGGCTGGGCCAATCTCTCCAGCAGGCCTTCTTTACATGGTGGCTCAGGGTTCCAAGAGAAGTCGAGCAGAAGCTGTCAGGCCCCTCAAGCATTATGCCCAGAATTGGCAGCGTGTCACTTCTGCTGCATTTTGTTGGTCAAAGCAAGTCCACATCATGGGGAGGAGAAATAGACTTCCCTTCTTGTTGGGAGTGGTGGCATTTGCTTACAGAGATGGGAAGAATACTTAGTGGCTATTTTTGCAAACAATTTGCCATAACTTTTCTCCTACCACACAATTTTGGTTTGCATATAATTTTAGCTTGCTATTGCCTTAACTCCCTCATGTTTTTCTGTCACCTCCAAATTTACTGCCAACTAGCAAATTCTTCTTGTTTTTGGGTTCAAATTCCTGAGAACTGGTTGGTTCAGTTCATATTTTTACCTCATGCCAGTGATCAAAGGTCAGAGCCTAGCCTATTTTTTTTCTCAAGTTTTTAGTTTGAAAAACATTAAGTCGTCGGAATAGTTGCAAGAATAATACACTCAATGCCTATAGACCCTTCACTTAGATTCACCAATTTTAACATTTGCCACATTTGTTTGGTCACACCTTCTCTCTCCATTTATATATGTATGGAGCTGGTTGGAGACATCATGACATTTTACCTTTAATTCTTTAGCATCCATCTCCTGAGAACAAGCACATTCTCTTTCATAACCACAATCAAATGATCACACTCAAGAAACTTAACAATTATATACAGCTATAATCTAATGTACTACCCATATTCATATTTCCACAATTGCCCAGTAGTGTCCTTCACATGTGATTTTTTTGATCCAGTGTTCAAACTATGATCACACATAGAAATTAGTTGCCATGCTTCCCTAATGTACTTTAATTTAGATAAGTTCCCTGGCTGTTTTTTATCTTCTATGACACTGACTTTTTGAGAGTCTAGGCCAGTTGTTTTGCACAATATCTTTCAATTTGGATTTGCCTGATTATTTCCTCATGATTAGATTCAGCTTAGACCTTTTCGGTAGGAATACTACATAGGTGATGTGTGCCTAGCCAGTTGGTTGGCTGCTCTTACTCCTCCCTTTTCCCTATCCCCTCCCCCATCATTTCCCAGGCTCCTTAGCCCAGAGGCTCTGGGTGGGTTTGGCCAAGGGAAGGTAACGGTGAATGACTGGAGAGCAGAAGCGAAAAGGCGAGGATATTTCTCTCTTCCTGTTAGGTCCTTGACTGTGGCTGCTTCTCTTGTGTGAAGTCTCCTGTCGCCCCCAAACAGACCCTCCCCCTATGGTCCCAGCTCTCTGGAATCCCCCTTCTGGTTTCTGGCTCCTTCTGGCAGGCCCCAACTTCTGTGCTCGGATCAAACCTCCCTCTCCTGTTGTCGCTTCAGCTGGCGGGTAGCAGTTGCTTCTGGCTGTCGCTGACTTCTGTTACCTCACCATCCTGTGTTTGGCCTCTCAGCTTTTCCATTTCCTGTGTAACCATTTCCTTTATTTGGTTTGAAAAACCCAGGGTGGTGTCTGTTTTCCTGACTAAACCCTGACTAATATAGTTGCAGTGCTCATCCTTGGTCTAATCCGAGTGACTTGTGGAATGGGGTTACATGGTATAAACTAAGGCAGGATTAGCAGCAGGGGCTGGAACAGGGGAAATTCCCCTGGAAGGAGGCGTGACCACTGTAGCCCTCCTCCCTGTTACACAAAAAGGAAGTGTACAAAAGTTTACATTTCTGGGTCATAGAATTTTGGGTGATATTTATATTATGTTTTATTCTTTTTTGTTTGTCAAAATTACCTATATTTTCTACAGTGGGCATGGATTGTTTGGGCATGAAGAAAAAATTGCCAGTATGCCATGTTTAGTAAACAAATGAAAGAGAATGGTGAACATGTTGTACACAATAAGATATATTAGAGAACATGGAAGTGGCTAACCCCTAGAAAAGTGCTCTGGCCCCCAAATCTTGTTTTCAGCTTTATTGAGGTATGATTGACAAATAAAATTGTGATATATTTAAAGCGTACACCTTGATGATTTGATGTACATATACACTGTGAAAGGATTCCCACAATTGAGTTAATTAACACACATCACCTCACATATTTACCTTTTTTTTTTTTTTGGTGTAAACACTTGAGTTTTACTCTCTTAGCCAATTTCCGTTGCACGATGCAGTATTGCCAACTACGGTCACCATGTTATACATTAGATCTTCAGACCGTTTCCATCTATGACTGAAAGCGTGTGCCCTTTACCAGCCTCTCCCCATGTGTCCCAACCCCCAACCCCGGCTACCACCACGTTCTAGTCTCTGTTTCTATGAATTCAACTTTTAAAAAAATTTTTTAGATTCCACACACAAGTGCTACCATGCAGTATTTGTCTTTGTCTGGTTCCCCAAATGTTTTAAAATAAAAAAAAAAGAGTCATTCAATGTAATATAAGAAGATATGAGAGAGTAACAAGAGATTTCTCTTGTAAGATTTATATAAAATGCTTATACTTTTTTGTATGTCTGATATAGTTTATAATATAATTTAATAATTTAATAAATCTGGTGATGTAACCATAAAAAGGGGAAATGGCTTAGTTGTTGAGGTTTTCACGTCATCACTCAAGCCCACAAACGGGCCAGTCTCCAGTGATCAGAAGAAAACCACGCTGGTTCATATGGATGTGTTTACATTTAAGAAGTGACTTGTGTGATTGTTTATAAAAATCAGAAGCATTTTTCTGTGTTTAATTACTTAAATAATCTTGGAAGTTTTGGGAAATTTATTAACTGAGAGAACGAAGGATTTAAACAGGTTTTAAAATAGCTGGGGCTTAGGTTAGAATTCTGAGAAAATGAGTTAAAAAAGGCTAAAGAAATAGTAGTGGAAAGATTAAATAGGATGCAAGGTTAAAATAAGACTGCAACAAGGAGGACAGACAGGAATCACTGGAGATAAAAGGAACTATTGGAAACGAGAAGACCAAAAAAAAAAAAAAATTATAGGGTTAACCAAATTGTGCTGGATTTGAATAACTAACAAGCTGTTTTCCTGGAAGAGCTTAATGCAGCAATGTGCATCACAAGTGAGAACACAGCAAAACCTGCTTCCACTCTACATGTAATCCAATGCAGTCTCGGGCGAAGAATTTTAAGAGTCAAAGAAGACATTTTCCTAGATGTTTAACTGTTTCAATGGCTATCAGTGAGTCATAGCAACACACTTTTGACTTCAACCTGCTACTACCTGCCAAAACCTGTATGCAGTCAGGGTCTAATCACAGCTCTCTCAAGAGTTTATTCACTGGACAAAGTGCTGTAGATGAGAAGAATAAGATTGTTAATTCTGTCTGAAATGAAGCATAGGAATAAATAAATGAGTTGACATTTTATATGAATTATTGTGACCTCTTGGTATTGCATATTTTAATGTTGCTATCTTTTATGAACATAGAAGAAAGTGTCAAGTCAGAGATAGACCTGTTTGTCTTTACCACCCACGCTGAGAAAAGAATTTACGTTGAAGAAACAACTCTGCCTCTGAGAATCTTCTCCTTTAGGATTTTCCACGGACAACCCACACAGGCTGCGAAACTTCGAAAGGTGCTGATATGGATCTAGGGAGAGGTCTCTTGATTAATTATTCCATTAATTATTGTTTCATCTTGAGTGAATGTTTCATTAGGGCCATATTTACTAATTGAAAGAGCCTTCTGGAAGTTGCTCAGCTGCCATGACATTCTCCTGAAACATCAGGAAATTTGAGCAAACAGGTCTAGGAGGAGAAAACTCAGGCCTGTGATGCCTTCTTGGTGTGCCTAACACTCCCTGAATAATAAAAAGAACCTAGATTGCATAACAACTCATCTTTATTAACTATGTGACTCAGGCTTTTTGTTTTAAGTAATTCCCCTCTCTGTTTGCAGAAATTCTAGGTCATGATTATCTTTCACATTTCCAGAGACACTGTAAAGTAACTGTTATTAGATTTTTAGTTGTAAGTAATACATAAAATAGTTTTTGCAACATTCAGAGCATGGTAACTGGTGTTCCTGGAAATATCTAGGACAACTGTCATTTCTGGAAATATCTAAGGGCTTAAGGTATCGAACAGGCATCAGAACAGAAAATATATCTGAACTAAGGTCAGTGGATGGTTGGCATTCTTTTGAAAGCTATTGACTTGCAATTGTGTCAAAAATACAACAGCCATTCATGCCCATGACCTGCTTGAAAGTAATCACACACATGGTCAATACCCTAAACTACTTTTCCATTTAGTGCATTTTGATTATGTTAATTACATAAAAGTCAAAATTATTTTTAGAGCAAGGCTGCTCCCCCAGCAGTGAAACATCACCAGGTCCCCTCATTGCTGTGCGTTTCAGTCACTTTCAAGTGTCCCCAGAAGGTGCATCTCTTAAAGAACCTATTTTTTTTTCACGCTCACTCAGTTGAACTTCCTCTCCTGATTTATCCAAACCGGGAACATAATTCATCTTCATTTTAAGAAGCACATGGTTCACAACTTAGGTTTCCTTCCGTTCTTTCTGAAGACAAAACAAATATAGTTTAGTTTTGTTTCTAAGAATTAAGATCACAAATGCTATCACTGATATTACGTAACTGTTTAACAAAGAACACCCTGATTCCAAGGGGTTTTTTTGTTTTTTGTTTTTTTTTTATTTTTAAAGATTGGCACCTGAGCTAACATCTGCTGCAAATCATTTTTTTCTTCTTCTTCTTCTCCCCAAAGCCCCCAGAAGCTGAATATTCTAGTTGTAGGTGGTTCTGGTTGTGGTGTGTAGGATGCCGCCTCAGCACGGCCTGATGAGCGCTGCCATGTCCGCGCCCAGGATCCAAACCAGCAAAACCCTGTGCCACTGAAGTGGAGCGCACACACTCAACCACTGGGCCACAGCCGGCTCCTCCAAGTTTTTTTTAAAAAAGAAAATTGTTCATATTCAGAGTATACATTTTTTAAATTAACATATTTTATTTTTTTAGAGCAGTTTTACGTTTACAGAAAAATTGAGCAGAAATTCTTAAGAACTCACGAAGTTCCAGGGCTTATCACAGTCCTTGGGCTCCTGTTCCAGTGAGCTTGTGGTAATATAACCAGTAAGCCAATAGCCTACAACCAAGTGCAGATTAGCACCCCTCAAAAGTCCGTAAGTGATATATTTTGCTTTAAACCACAAGGCTGTAAATTACAGGTTTTATATACCTGTATCTTTTACCTTGCCATTTCCATACCATAGTTGCTGTTATCCTCAATCCACTATCTCTAAAAATGTCCACATTACCTTTGGTATTGTTAAAGCAAGATCTAGGAACTGCCGCACGCCAAGCTCACCACCATTTCTCCTAAGAACAGCGGGTTATGCAAACTGCAGTGACGTGATCGGTGCCCTTTGAAATCAGCAGGATCATAGCCCCTTTGGTTTCATTGATGAGCTGCTGAGTGGCTTGGCAGCCATCCCCAGGGTCTGACTAGAGGATTTTACCCTTTTCAAATTCAGAGCAGAATTTCCTTTACTACTGTTTCCCTGAAATGGTTTGTGAGCATCTCTCAGTTCGTCACTTTCAGGAAGGTTTCTGAGGTAGTCTCCAGTCTTTTCTGTGCTATTTCTGGTTTCAGAAGCCTGGTCTTGGGGTGACTCACGGAGGTGTGCTGACCCAAGAGACTTACTTTGTGGCCCAGGAGGCTGTGGTGTAAGCACGTTGGGCCTGAAAGAAAAAATGTTGGACTGTTGGTTTTCAAGCCTGTGTTCTTGTGAAATTTTCCCTTAGAATGGGGACGTTAAACTCAGATTCTACAGCAAAGATTCTTAACCTTGGGTCCACACACCCTCTGGTTCATGGTTGAGCTTTAGTGGGTCTGTGAATCCCTTGAAATGGCATACAAATTTCCTGCAAATATGATTTTCTGGAGAACGAGTGCTTAACTTTCATCAGGTTCTTCAGGAACTGGTGGTCCCCAAAAGCCTAAGAGCTACTGGTCTGTCCTGTTACCTTAATCTGACTTGCTAGTCACAGTTCCTTGTTTGTGTTTCTAAGCAGTAGAGCGTGAACTGGTGTCACCAAGCCCTCGAGGTCCCTGGCTCTGTGTGTCCCTCTTGTTCTTTTTGGTTGTATTCTTCTGGTTGGACATCCAGTTTCTGGGTACTCTTAAATATTTCTTGGGAGTTTTAAGTTATTCGATGATTCAACTTATGCTGGCGGTTATCTTTAAATATGTCATGATTTTTTCTTTTCTTAAACTTTTTTAGTGTGGACTGTATAAAACATAGAAAAGAGCACATATGCTGTCTGCAGCCTCAAAGGGCAAGGAATGACAGGTAGCGCCAAGGCTACTTGGTTGTTTAAGCAATCCAAGCTTATTAATAAAGGGAAACAGAACCAGGAACGACAAATCGGTACTTACAATATCCACACCACAATCAGCCAGGGAAGTCCCAACGGTTTGTACAGCGGGCGGGAGTGCCGATTGTCTGGGTCTGAGGCAAAGCGCCCTTTCCTCAGTGAGACTTCCAGTTGTTCTATGCCTGTGACTGCCTTTTATCCTAAGGTTTCTAACTCGGGGTTTCAGACATTTGGATACTTTGAGTTATTTCTTCTTGTTCCCATGGATGGGATGTCTCTATAGTCTGGTCAGGTGCCCATCGGGGTGGCCACCCCAGACAAGGAACACAAGGTAGGACATTGCCTTAGTAACTTGTGCCTTGGGGTCAGGGTCGAAGTGGCCATCTTTGGCCCCAACCCCAGACACATTCTTTCAGGTAGGCCGCAGATCCTACCAGCCCAGTGTCGCTGGAAGGTGGGGAGGTCAATGAACTCTGTATAACATATACATGTGGAATTTAAAGAAAAGATTAAAGCAATTAAAAAACACCCAGGCAACCACAACCCAGTTCAAGAATTAGAATATTGCCAACATCCCATTATCCACACCCTCCAAAACCTCTCCTAGAAATAACCACTCTTCTAACTTTGTGGCAGCCATTTCCTGGGCTCTTTTTATGTTTTTTTGGTGTATGTATGCATTATTTAGTTTTGCCTATTTTTAAACTTTATATAAATGGAATCATACTAAATTATTTTTAGCTTGCTTCTTTAGCCCAATATTATATTTGTAATATTAATTCACATTGCTGCATGTAGCTGTAGTTCATTCATTTTCATTGCTTTGCAGGGCAGTTTTATATGAATATACCACAATTAGTTTATCCATTTCACTGTTGATGAACAGTGGCTGGTTTCCTGTTAATAGCTGTTAAGAATAATGTAATGGTCTTCATGCATGTGGTGCATATGGACAAGAGTTTCTCAAGGGTATGTACCTAGAATTGGAATTGCTGGTTTGTAGGGTATGAGCAAATTCAACTTTATGAGAAAATGCCAGTGATTTTCTGAAGTGGCTCCAGGAACTTAAGGTCTCACACTCAGGGCGTGAGAATTGTTCCATATCCTTGATAATCTTTGGTATTAGGAGTGTTTTCATTTTAGCTATTCTGGAAGGATGTAGTTGTATCTCATTGAAGTTTTAATTTGCCTTTTTCTGATTACTAATAAGATTGAGAATTTTAAAATATGCTTATTGACCATTTGGATCTCTTCTTTTGTGAAGTGCCTGTCCAAGTGTTTTGCCTGGTCCTTACTAGGTTGTCTCTTACTTACTGATTTATTGGAGTTCTTTTTGTATTCTAGATGCTAGCACTTTTTTGGGGGATATATGTGCAGAACCATTGGTTCTCTTATAATTTTCTTTATGAGCCTTTTATAAAAAATCTTTTTAGTTGTCATTTTAAGCATACACAAAAATAGAAAATATAACTCACCATATTCCAATCACGCATCTTCAACAATTGTGTAATTTTTTTGATGAACAGAAGCTCTTAATTTTAGTGTAGTTCACTTTATCAATCTCCTTCTTTAAGGTTAGTATTATTTGTGTCTTATTTAAGAGATCTCTCCCCAGGGTCTTGAAGATATTCTCCTATATTTTCTTTTGAAAAATTTGTAGTTTTACCTTTTACATTTAGACCTTTAGTGTACTTGAAATTGATTTATGTGTGATATGAATAAAGATCCAGTTCTTTCCATACGGATACCTCCCTGTCTCAGCATCATTTATTGAATGGTTCCTCTTATCCCAGCTGGTTAATACCGACACCTCTGTCAAAAAGGACCAATACGCCTGGGTCTGGTTCTGGGTTCTCCATTCTGCTCCAATTGCTCCCCCCAATGCTAACACCAAGCTGTCATCATAAGTGGGTTTTTGCTCTTGGTGTCTGGCTTGATTGCTTATAGTAGTCATGATATGTTTTGCCTGATCGCAATCTTCTAATTTTGTTGAGACTTGCTATATTGTCCAGTGTGGTCAACTTCTGGAAGGTTCCGTGTGTTCTTGAAAAGAATATGTGTTATGCAACGTGGGGTGCTGTGTTCTACAAAAGTCCACTTGATCAAGTTTGTTAATTGTGTTGCTCAATCTATATTCTTTTTTATTCTGTTTATTTTTTTTCAGTTTCAAATCTGCATTCTTACTGATTTTTCCTCTGCTCGTTCTATCAATTACTGAGAGAGGTGTACTGAAATTTCCTGGTATAACTGTGGACTTGTCTGCTCCTCCAGGTAGTTCTGTAAGTTTTTATTTCATTTAGAGATTATGTTACAAGGGTCATATAAATTTAAAATCATTATATCTTCCTGGTGAATTGAGCATTTTATCTTTAGAAATGCTGCTTGCCTTCAATTTTTAATTTCTGTAATTAATAGAGTGACAAATATTTGCTGGATATGTGTATGTGTGTATGTGTATATATGTAGATATATAGATATGTAGATATATATACACATACACACATTTTAAAAAATTTTGTGTGTGAGGAAGATTCGCCCTGAGCTAACATCCATTGCCAATCCTCCTCTTTTTTTTTTTTTTAAAGATTTTGTTTTTTTCCTTTTTCTCCCCAAAACCCCCTGGTACATAGTTGTATATTCTTCGTTGTGGGTCCTTCTAGTTGTGGCGTGTGGGACACTGCCTCAGCGTGGTTTGATGAGCAGTGCCATGTCCGCTCCCAGGATTCAAACCAACGAAACACTGGGCTGCCTGCAGCAGAGCGCGTGAACTTAACCACTCAGCCACGGGGCCAGCCCTGCCAATCCTCCTCTTTTTTTTTTTTTTTGCTTGAGGAAGATTAGCCCTGAGCTAACATCTGTGCCAGTCTTCCTCTACTTTGTGTGTGGGACACCTCCACAGCATGGCTGATGAGTGGAGTAGGTCTGCACCCGGGATTCAAACCTGCGAACCCAGGCTGCTGAAGTGGAGCTTTAACCACTCGGCCACAGGGCCAGCCCCTACACACATTTTTTATTGTGGTAAAATATATATAACATAAAATTTACCGTTTTAACCATTTTAAGTGTACAATTCAGTGGCAGTAAGTATATTCACACTGTTGTGCAGCCATCACCACTATCCATTTCCGGAACTTTTTAATCATCCCAAAGAGAAACTCTGTACCCATTAAATAGTTCCCCATTCCCTCCTCCAGGAGGAGTTCCTTCTATTACCTCTTCTCAGTACCTAATATCATAGGAATCATACAACACTTGTTTTTTGTACCTAGCTTTTGTACCTACTTAGCATAATATTTTCAAGGTTCACCCATGTTGTAGCATGTATCAGAATTCCATTCCTTTTTATGGCTTAATAATATTCCATTGTATATATACACCAAATTTTGTCTATCCATTCATCTGTTGATGGACACATGGACTGTTTCCATCTTTTGGCTATTGTGAACAATGATACTATGAACATTGGTGTAAAAGTAATCATTTGAGTTTCTTCTTTCAATTATTTTGGGAACACACACATTTTTAATACAATATTTTTCAATTTAAACATTTTCAAGCCTTCTAAAAACTTATATATTATATGTTTCTCTTAAAAATCAACTTGTCAATCTTTGATTTCAACTGAAGCATTTAGGCCATTTACATTTAACAAAATTGTTGATATATTTTGTTTTATATATATCATCTAATTTTATGCTTTCAATTTGTCCTGCCTGTTCTGTGTAATTTTCCCCTGTTCTTTATTGGCTTTTTTTGGGATTGATTATTATATGTTAAGTCACTCCAGTTCCTCTGTCAGTTGTTTGGAAGCTCTGCACTGTTTCACTTTCTTTTAGTGCTTACTTGGAAATTACAACATGCTTTCTTAATGTATCAAAGTCTAAATTTAATTAACGTTTTTACACTTATCCCAGATAATACAGTAACCTTAGAATATTTTAAATTAAACTTATTCTCTTTCCAGACTTGAATGTTGTTGTTGAGTGTTTTCATTGAAAAAAAATCCTCCTTACTACCAACATTTTCTAGAATCCATTTTTTTTGTTGAAGAAGATTCTCCCTGAGCTAACATCTGTGCCAGTCTTCCTCTATTTTGTATGTGGGTCGCTGCCACAGCATGGCTGATGAGTGGTGTGGGTCCGCATCCAAGATCCAAACACATGAACCCAGGCCACCAAAGTGGAGCATGCTGAACTTAACCACTACACCACAGAGCCAGCCCTTATAGAATCCATTTTCATTTATATTTACTCACATTTTTACAACTTTCTGTGTTCTTTATTCCTTCTTGAAATTCTGACTTTCCATCTGGGACCATTTTCTTTTTCCCTGAAGTATATCATTTGGAATTTCCATTATTGAGGGATTGCTAGTGGCAAAATAAATTCCTTTATTTTGCTCTCATTCTTGAGGTAGATTTGTACTGGTCTTAGAAGATGTCATTTCACTGTATTCTGCTTTCTATAGATGTTTTTGCAACAGCTACGAAATCAACTGTTAGTCCAGCCATTGTTACTTTGTAAGCAATCTAGTTTTGTAAAAACTATTTACATGAAGAAGTAGACAAATAGTATAATAATTCCTGTTTGCTCATGATTCAACTTTGATAATTATCAGCTCATGGCCAATCTTGTTTCATCTATACTCCTACCCACTTTCCACCCTCCTGTTTTATTTTAAGCAAATCGAAGACATCACGTTATTTCATAGGTCAACATTTCAGTATGTAAACATAAAAGATAAGAGATTTTTCTGAAAAGAAACAACCACAATACTGGTACTGGCCCTAAAAACTAACAATAATTTATTCATATAATCAAATATCCAGTGTTCAAATTTCCAGTTCTCATAAATGATTTTTTTTTGTTTGAGTAAGATGCTCACATTGCTAGTATTTTTTATATTTGTTAAATTCTTTTAATCTGTATGTTCTTTCCCCTCTTTTTCTTTCTTTCCAATTTATTTGTTGAAGAAACAAAGTATTTTTCCTGTGGCACTTCCCACAGATCGCATTCTCATAGTGTCATTTAACATGTTCTGTGACTACGTGTAAGAACTTCTCTTTGTTTTGGATGTTCTGTGTGAAATGAATAAGAGAAACTTCAACCACATTGGAGTCAGGAAGTTCTGTAGGGAGAGCTCTCATATCCTATCATAGATTGTCGATTAGCCCAAACAGGAAGAGCTGTATGCTTGCCTCTTCCACAGGAGGTACAACTGCTTTACTACTGAGGGAAGATTTCTGCCCCGACCCGGCAATAGCCCAGCCAGTGAAAAAAGCCGCAGCTCAGCCAGTGAGAAGCCATTGCTGCCCTGAACTGTTCCTTTCCCCCAATGGACTTTTGTTTAGAACACCCCTCGCTTCTCCCCCTTTTTCTCTATAAAAGCAGCTCTCCTCCTTTGTTCTCTGGATTTGCCTGTGGTTTGCCACAGCATGCACATCCTGAATTGCAATTCTTTGGGCTGTTCCCAAATAAACTCATTTTGAGCGTAAAATAACAGGCAAATTTACTTTTTAAGTTGACATCTACATTTCATTATGGTGTGTCTAGGTGTAGATTTCTCTTAAACTTTTAAGACTTTTCTGCTAAAGAGTCTCTAGGATTTTTGAATTGGTGGATATGCATCCTTCCTCAGTTCTGAAATATTCTCATCCATAATATCCTCAGATATATTTTCTGTCCTGTTTATCTAGAACTCTGACTGGGAGAACTCTCACTGCTTGTCTCATAACTTTTATCTCATATTTCCCATCTCTTTGTTCCCTTTGGTTGCATTCTGAATAATTACTAATGTTTTATCTTCTACTAATTTTCTGCTAAACTGTGTCTAACCTGCTGTCAAACATATTCATTGAGTTTTAATATCTTGTTGTATTTTTAAATATGTTATATTTGTTCTATTTTGTTCCTTTTCAAATCTACTGTTACATGACATATGTGGGTTAGGCCTATCTCTTTATGTTTCTTAGACAAACAGACCAAATTGTAACTTAGAACAATATTCTACAAAGGGTTTTGGAATATTGGAATGGAAGTTCCAAACAAGGAATTATTTACACCTCCTGCTAGGTGTGGCCACGCACAGAACCCTCAGGCCCAGGAAAACCCATCTTCAAGAGATCGCTAACAAATTCCTCTCTGCTTTACTCTCAGTCAACATGCACCTCAAAGAGGCCATGTCATCTTCCTCACAATGGGAGTGTCCACCAGTACATCTGTCTTATCTGGAATCTGAGCCTCAATAAGTACAGGTTCTGAGAGAAAGGTGGAAACTTCCCCTGAATCCAAGTTCTGTTTTGCCAATCATCATTTTTCTGGCTAGATTGACCTTTCCTAGGAGGCACTTTGCTAAACTCTTTCTGTACATTATTTCATCTAATTGTCACAATAAACCTGTGAGGTTATGATGTTACTTCCTTTTTCCACATGAGGAAATGGTACTCAGAGGGTTTAAGTCCATTGCCATGGTAACACAGCTCGTGAGTAGTGAGAGAGCCTTGAACACAGCTCTGTCTCATGTCTATACCTAAGCACTTTCCTTTCCTAAATGATCTTCAGACTCTTCTCCTGACCCTGAGGGTTTAAGATCCAGATCAAGCCATGAGAGGCTGATTCACATACCTGGAATAAAATAGTGTCAATAATCTGTATCTCATTTTATTGATGTCAGGATTATATAAAATAACATTTGACACTAATTCAGGCCAACTCACCATCTTGCAGTATAAAAAAATACGATCACACTTTTTGGTGTTATTTGTGGTGTATTTTACATTGAGTGAAATGCACAGATCTTAAATTTGATCAGTTTTTTTTTTACATATTTATACACCTGTTTACCACTATCCAAATCAAAATATAGACTATTTCAGGGTCCGACCCCGTGGCTGAGTGGGTAAAGTTCCACATGCTCTGCTTCAGCGACCCTGGGTCACAGGTTTGGATCCCAGGTGCAGAACTACTCGACTCACCAGCCGTGCTGTGTGGTGTCCCACATACAAAACAGAGGAAGACTGGCACAGATGTTAGCTCAAGGTTAATCTTCCTCAAGGAAGGGAAAAAAAGGAGGATTGGCAAGGGATGTTAGCTCAGGGTGAATCTTCCTAAAAAAAAAAATTAGACTATTTCAATCACCCATCAGCATTCCCTTCTGTCCATATTCCCATTTCCAGACACAACCATTGCTCTAGTTTCTATCCCTTTAGATTAGCTTTGTCTGTTCTTGAACTTCATATAAATGCAATCATACTATATATACTCTTTTGGTCTTGCCTCTTTTGCAGTACAATATTTTTTTAGATGTATTCATGTTATTGCATATAATTCATGGTATTCAACCATGTGACAGACTGGGAGAAAATATTTGCAAAAGACATATCTAATAAGCTCTGTTATTCAAAAGATACAAAGAACTCAACAATAAATATAAAATATACAAAACACTCAACAATAAGAAAACAAATCCAATTAAAACATGTGCCAAAGACTTTAACAGACACCTCACCAATAAAGATACAGCTGTCAATAAGCATATGAAATTACACTCCGTATCATATGTCATTAGGGAATTGCAAATTAAAACAATGATGCTATACCAGTACACCTACTATAATGGCCAAAATTCAGAATATTGACAACAGCAAATGTTGGTGAAGATATGGAGCAACAGGAACTCTCATTCATTGCTGGTGGGAATGCAAAATGGCACAGCCACTTTGGAAGACAGTTTGGCAGTTTCTTTCAAAACTTAAACATACTCTTACCATATGATCCTGCAGTCATGCTCCTTGGTATTTACTCAAAGGAGTTAAAAACTTATGTTTACACAAAAACCTGCACACAGTTTATAGCAGTTCTATTCATAATTGCCAAAAGTTGGAAATAACTAAGATGTCCTTTCATATGTGAATGGTTAAGTAAATTGTGGTAGATCCAATGAAATATTATTCAGTGCTAAAGATAAATGAGCTATCAAGGCATGAAAAGATGTGGAGATCCTTAAATGCATATTACTAAGTAAAAGAAGCTGATCTGAAAAGGCTACATACTGTATGATTCCAACTATATGACATTCTGGTAAAGGCAAAACTATGGAGATAGTAAAAACATCAGTGTACCAGGGGTTGTGGGGAGGAGTGATGAATGGGTGGAGCACAGAAGATTTTAGGGCAGTAAAAATACTCTGTATGCTACCATAATGATGGATACATGTCATTATACATTTGCCCATACCCAAGAATGTACACCAAGAGTGAGCCATAGTGTAAATTATGGACATTGGTGCTAGCTGGAGGCATTCATAGGACAGGTCCAGCACCTAGGTCCTGGACTCCATCTCTGTCCAGGCAGGCAGCTCCACTTCAGCACAGCCTTGGTGAGAAATACTCCTTGATGTACTGTCCCAGGGCCACTTAGGATGCAGAGAAGAGGAATCTCAAGCTGCTGGAACCTTTGAGCCCCTACCCTACATGTTCTCTGTAGCTGCCTCCTTCTTAGAGACTCAAGTTCCAGCTTTCACTGCTTGTGTGGCCTTGATATCTGGGATCAATAATGTCCCCTCCATCTTCTCATCTCTCCTACATCCTGTATCTCTACCCTAGAGTTAGAGAAAGTTGAACAAAGAGAACCTGGATGTAGACTTTTCAGAACCCTGTCAGATGGGGAGGGAAATAGTGAGCAGGAATGTTAAGGGAGATCTGGTCCCCAGTCAGGGGCTTTGGAAGAAGGATCCTGACCTAGGACTCAGTCCTCCTCTCCAACCCAGATGCAGAGATCCAGGGCGCCCCATACACACTGAGCTTACTTGCTGATGGGTCTCAGCCTCACTGCTGCCTCCTTACGGCCTCATTTTGGGATTCCCAGGGCTCAAGGGGACCAGCCTGGGACCGAGCTACACAGATGCACAGGCCTTGAGAAATAGGGGTATGGGAAAGAGATCCATATCGGCATCCAGACCTTAGTGACCTAGACCACCCCATTGTATTTGTACCTGCTGCACGGCTTCACACAGGTCTTTGAATACAGCAGCCCCTTCAATAAAAGTTTGAAATGAAAACCAAATCAAATGAAAGCCTGCGTTTTTCTTGGGAAGGAGGCAGAAGCAATGCCATTTCAAGCTCTTGGGAAGGAGGGTGTAGGAGCCATTTCTTCAAAGAGCCCTAGATTCTTTGATTGGAGGATGGTATTTAGAACCCAAGATCTGGGTGTTAGACGTAGTTATGTGGCTTTTTAAACTATGATTTTCATTTGTTTATTCCATTTAGTAGATTACAATGATTAATTCAGTCACTCTGAATTTTACATTTAGCAGGAATGATTTTTAGTGTTAAAAAATCATTTTGCAAACTTTCCCTTATTGAGTTCTTTCTGGATAGTAAATTTCCAGGAGAAGAATTAATGAGGAAAAGGTCATAAGTATTTTTATGTTTCTAAATACTTGCAGGCAAACTGATCCCCAAAATATAGTACTAATACATACTGTCTCCAAGAACTTATAAATGCACAGCTTCACTTCAATTTTTAGAATAAATAGAAAGGTGTAGAATGAAAAATCTTCCTGTCCCTAGCTTTCCAATTCCCTTACTCTTCCTTCCCAAACACCATGGTATTAGTTTCTTGTATGTTCTTTTAGAGTTTCCTTATGAACCAGACACCAAAATGAATGCATGCAAAAGAGGGAATACTAAACACACTGTTCGTAATCTTACTTTTTTATTTGTATTTTGGAAATATTTCTGTATAAACACAGAGAACTTCCTCATTCTTTTTATAGCCGCAAAATATTCCACTGTATGTGCAAAGGATCCCTGGACCCAATTCCAATCTGTGTGTGTGTGTGTGTGTGTAGGCTTCCCTACACCAACAAACAGTTCTCAGATGCCAGCAGGGTGTCCAGGAATTCAACTCAATTCTGACACTATCCACCCGGAGATAGAATCACATTCCATAGGTAAAGGACTCAGTCCCATAGGACCACCCTTGACTTCAGACGCCAATCACAGGCCCAGGTTGTTATCTGTGCTTCTGACTGACTGGCTATAAACTGGAGGCTCCAACAACCCCCTCCAATTCAGGATGCCAATCACAAGTCCAGGTTATCACCTGTACTTCTGACCAACTGGCTATAAACCAGAGGTTTCCATGACCCCCTCCTCAGTTCGACTAATTTGTTAGAATGGCTCACAGAACTCAAGAAAACCTGTTTACTCGCTAGATTACCAATTTATTATAAGGGATATTGTAGGAGAGGAAGGCATATTCCTCTACCCTCTAGGTTCTCCTCGCTGGTCTAAGAATTAAATTGACATGAGACAGAATAACGGGAGAAAATAAATCGAATTTAACAACATGTATAATTGGGAGAAACCCAGAAAACCAAGTAACTTTCTAAAATGGCTGAAACCACCACTTTAAATACCATCTTCAGCTAAAGTCAAAGGACAGTGTTGGGGGCAGTGATTTGGGGCTTCAAAGGGGAGGAAGGGAGCCAGCCCTAGTGGCCTAGTGGTTAAGTTCAGCATGCTCTGCTTTAGTGGCCTGGGTTCAGTTCCCAGGCACAGACCAACTTGCTCTGTTAGCGGCTATGCTGTGCTGGCGGTGGCCCACATACTAAAAAATAGAGGAAGATTGGCACGGATGTTAGCTCAGGGTGAATCTTCCTCAGGAAAAAAAAAGGGGGGGGGGGGAAGGCAATTTAGATGGAGATGGAAAAGCAAATGTTTGGTAAACAAAGGTTTGCTATACCTTGCGAAGACAATGAGACATGGGGAGGACTTCGATTAAATGGGCCTTGCTAGGTTCCTCCCTGTCTACCACACCTAGTTTATTTTATATTATGGTTATCTATGGTGATAGCACCTTCCTGAAACAGGCCTTCTATCTTAAATTCTTTTAGGCAATGAGAGGGAAGGTCAGAGATTCTTTCTGAGTCTTTTGTTCTTAAAAATCATCAAACCAAAGAGACACATTTTGGGGTGGCAAATTCTGATCCCCCACAACATTAAAGGATGTGAATCCACAGCCACATGAAGAGATACATAGGACAAGGTGCCCAACAAAGGAGCTTCTGTCCCTGTGGAGCTTGAGGCCCTGCGCAGTGGCACATGGAAGCCTTCTGGCTGCCCAAGATGGGAGCTCTCTGAAAAAAGGGCCTATGAGCTATCCTTTTGGGTTTTTATGGAGGCTTCATTACATATTCATAATTAATTAAGTCATTGGCTGTTGGCAATTGATTCAACCTCAAGCCCCCCTCCTCTCCTCAGAAATCATGGGGTGGGGCTGAAAGTTCCAATCCTCTGTTGACACGGCTGGTTCTCCTGGCAACCAGCCCCCACACTTGGCTGGGATCCAAAAGTATCCTTCATTAGCATAAATCAGACACCCATTTCACCTTTATGGCCCTGAAGAATTTCCAGGAACTGAGGACAAGAGACCAAATGTCATAACAAAAGATGCTCCCATTGCTCTTGTCACTCAGGAAATTCCAAGGGTTTTGGGAGCTATGAGCCAGGAACTGTGGAGGAAGACCAAATATGTCTGAGAAATATATTTCGGTCATCTGAATGACCAAATATATATACTTCTTATAAACCACAATACTGCAGTATGAATTTACTGTAATGTATTTATCCAGTCATCCACCGATGAACAGTTAGATTTTTTTCCTAATCTTTTACTAAAGCAAACAATGAGACAATGACTAACCTTCTACTCACATAATTTCGCCTGTGTGCAAGTCTATTTGAATAAAGAATTCTCAGAAACATTAATGCTGGATCAGAGGATGTTAGATATGACCAAATTGCCTTCCACAGGGGTTATATCCAATTTACATACCCACTAGCAACATATGAGGCTGTGATTACCCTATTATCCTATTGCACACAAAAGAGTGCGCCATTAAACACTTCAGTTAATGTGTCTAAAGCACTTAGAACAGCGTATGGAACACAGCAAGAGAGTAATCATTACTTTTACTGTTGTTATTATTAGATTTTTGCAATCCATTTGGTGAAAAAAGGTACCTTCATGTTTTTTCATTTGCTTTTCTCTTATTATGAGTGAGGCTGGATCTCTTTTCATATCTTTTCTTATGTTTAAAAGCTATTTGTCGTCCTTTTTGTGATCTATCTTTACATGTCTTTTGCAATTTGTCTATTGGGTTGATGATCTCTCTTCTTCTTTTTTTTTTCTTATTTCATAGGAGCTCTGGAAATATTAGGGAGATTACCCCTTGGTGATATGAATGGCAAATATTTATTCCCAGTTTGTCATTTGTCTTGTCCACCTTTGCTTTTATGGATTTTGGATTTTGAGTCATATAGTTAAAGTCTTTCATGGTTTCCATTTTTACATTTAACTATTTTATCCTTTTGGAATATATCCTGGCAGATGGTATGAGGCTTGGAATGTTTTAAATTTTTGTTAGCTTAATAGCTGTAAATTAGTACCTTGATGATATTTTTCTCTTCATTTATTTAATTATTGGTGAGGTGAACATATTCTCTGCATTTGTTTTATTGTATTTTATCTCAAGTGAATGGTTTGTACCTACTCTTTCATACATTAATCTTTGGAATCTCAATAATTTTTCTTACCAACCTGCAAGTATTCTTTATATTATATAGACAGTATTCATATATTTATTGCAAATATTTTTCCCAGCCTATTTTTGTCTTTTTATATTTTTTATGTTCCACACAGTTTTAGCTTTTTATACATTAAATATTTATCCCTATGCCTCATTTTGGATAGTTCCTATTGCTATGTTTTCAAGTTCATTGATCTACAGTGTCTTATAGAACCAAACTAAAATGGAGTCACTTATGTGAGGGACAAAGTGGAGATGGTCAACAGCAGTTGCATAAAGGAAACTTAACCTAACCTTAGAGGAATTTACAGCTCTTCCAGGACACCAGCCAATCCCCAAATGCCACGTCTGTTCACACCATCTCTGGACTTCCTTGTTCCCCTGACTCAGCTACCATGGTTGAAGTAAGAATGAAGACCACTAGGCAACCAATCAGCTGAAAAAGCCAAATAACTTCCGTATCTATCCCATAACAATCCCTTAGCCTGTGAGCAACTCGGAACTCATTGCTCCCCTAGCCTTGAGTTTCCCGGCTTGCAGGTCAAAACCCTTGCAATAAACTCATCCTTCTGCTTTGTTTTATTCAGTGTGCAGAGTTCGGTCTTTGACAGTCTCATCTGCTGTTAATTGCATCCAGTGAAATGTTTATTTCAGATATTGTATTTATTATCTCTAGAAGTTCCACTTGATTATTTGGTATATCTTTCATTTCTTTTCTTAATATCTTCTTATAATATTTGCAATAGCTGTTTTAAAGTCTTTGTCTGCCAATTCCATCATCTCTGTCATATCTGATCTGTTTGTATTGACTATATGTTCTTCAGATTATGGGTCACACTTTCCTGCTGCTTCTCATTGCTAGTAATTTTTGACTTGATGCCAGATATTGTGAATTTTATATTGTTGAGTGCTTGATTTTGTTGTATCCCTTTAAAGAATGTCATATTTCATTTTGTCAGATAATTAATTTACTTGCAGTTCTGCTTGATCTTTCTGAGGCTTGTTTTTAAGCATTTTTAAGGATAGTTCTAGAGTAGCCTGTACTTGAGGCTAATTTAGCCCCACTACTGTAGGAGATTCTCCTGGGGTCTTTGATGAATGCCCCATGTTTTTAATGAGGTCTCTCCACTCTGGGTAATGGGCATGTAAAGAATTTCCAGCCCTGTGTGAGCCCAGGGAAGTTTCAACTTACAGATCCACAAGTAATTGTTCTCTTTTTGACCATTCTTTGCCCAATCTCATGGAATTTCACCCTTGCTCAGATTAGTATGCAGCCCAACACTCAAGGAGACCCCTGTGCAGATATCTGGAGCTCTGTCTCTGTGTATATCCCCCTCCCTGGTATTCTGCCTCCTGATTCTGCCTGGGCCTCCCTGAACCCTGGTCTCCATTTCCTCAGTTCAGTGAACTCTGTTTGAGATTCCCCTCCTTGTGTTGCAGTCCAGAAAATGCCTCTAGGCAGAAAGCCTAGGCAATTATAGAGGTCATCTCATTTGGTTCCCTTCACGGTGCTGCACTCCCTGTTTTCCAATGTTTTAAAATAGTTGTTTGCATGGATCTTGTCAAGATGGTGGCATAAGCAGACTCTGAACTCATCTCCTCCCACAAACACAACCAGGTTACAACTACTTTTGGAAAAATTACCCTGGATAGAAAACTGAAAACTGGATAAAAAGAACCCCCACAACAAGGGACAGTCCTGACTAAGGTGGAAGAGGCAGAAATTCCTTCTGGAGAGAAAAAAAGCCACCTTTAGGAGCAGCGGAGTTTCTCAGCCAGCCAGGTGGGAGCCACCCTATGGTACACAGCCCTCCCTGGAGGAGTGAGGTCCTGAGCGGGGCCGATACTGCTATAAGCCAATGGTGCTGAGGCTCCCCAAACTGGATGTACAAACAGCTGGCAAGGGAAGGAAAGACTAGACTCCCTGGGTACCTGAATTATGAGCAACCCTGACACAGCAGAAGGACACAAGTAGCCCACAAAGGGGTCACTCCTGGATCATTTAGTCTGGTGACGAGAGGGAAGCAGATTGCTGGGCCTCAAAAGGCATCTTTTACAGAAGGCCACTTCTCCAAGATCAGGAGACCTAGCCAACTCACCTAATACATAGATATAAGCACAGAGAATGAGGCATAATGAGAAAACAAAGGAATACATTTCAAGCAAGGGAACAGGACAAAATACCAGAAAAAGGACTAAATGAAACAGAAATAAGCGACCTACCCAATAGAGAGTTCAAACAAAACTCATAAGCATGCTCACTGATATTGGGAGAAGACTAGATGAACACAGTGAGCTCATCAACAAAGAACTGGAAAATATAAAAAAGAACCAATCATAAATGAAGAACACAATACCAGAAATGAAAAATTCACTAGAAGGACTCAATAGCAGAGTAGAGGATACAGAAGAACAGATCAGCGAGCTAGACAAAAGACTTGAGGAAATCACCCAAGCTGAACAGAAAAAAGAAAAAAGAATTAGACAGAATGAGAACAGTCTACAGGACCTCTGGGACAATATCAAGCAAACTAACATTCGTATTATAGGTGTCCCAGAAGGAGAAGAGAGAGACAAAGGGGCAGAAAATTTATTTGAAGAAATAATAGCTAAAAATCTTCCTCACCTAAGGAAGGAAACAGACACCTAAGTACAGGAAGCACAGAGAGCTCCAAACAAGATAAGCCCAAAGAGGCCTACACGAAGACACAGAATACTTAAAATGTCCAAAATTAAAGATAAAGAGAGAATCCTAAAAGCAGCAAGAGAAAGGCAACAAGTGACATGCAAAGGAAAGCCCATAAGGCTATCAGCGGACTTCTCAGCCGAAACCCTGCAGCGAGAAGAGAATGACATAACATATTTAAAGTGCTAAAAGGAAAAAACCTACAGCCAAGAATACTCTATCCATCAAGGTTGTCATTCAGAATGGAAGGAGAGATGAGGAGCTTCCCAGACAAGCAAAAATCAGAGGAGTTTGTCACCAAGAAACCAGTTCTACAAGAAATGCTGAAGGGACTTATTTAAGTGGGAAAGTGATGACCACAAATAGGGATAAAATAATTATCCAACGCCCCCTCCCCCCAAAAAAGGCAATAAAATCACTGGTAAAGGTAAAAATATAGTAAAGGTAGCAGATCAACCACCTGTGAAGATAATATGAAGGTTAAAAGACAAAAGTACTAAAATTACCTATTGCAATGGTAAGAGGGTAATGGATAGACACACACGAAACAAGAGATTAGATATGATTTCAAAAACATAAAATGTGGGAGGAGGGGAGTGAAAAAGTAGAGCTTTTTAGAAGGAGGTCATGCTAAAGAGTCTATCAACTCAATATAGACTGTTATATATATAGAATATTATATAGGATCCTCGTGGTAATCACAAATCAGAGACCTATAAGAAGTAAGCAAATAAGTAAGACAAAAGAAATCAAACATATTACTAAAGAAAGCCATCAAACCGCAAGGGAAGAGAGCAAGAGGAAAACAAAGGAACAGAGAAGAACTACTAAAACTCCCAGAAAAAAAAAAAGCAACAAAATGGCAATAAATACATATTTATCAATAGCTACTCTAAATGTCAATGGACTAAATGCTCCAATCAAAAGGCATAGGGTGGCCAATTGGATAAAAAACCAAGACCACATATATGCTGCATACAAGAGACACACTTCAGACCTAAAGACACTCACAAACTGAAAGTGAAAGGATGGAAAAAGATATTCCATGCAAATGGCAAAGAAAAGAAAGTGGGGGTAGCAGTACTTATATCAGACAAAATAGACTTTAAAGCAAAAGCTGTAACAAGGGACAGAGACGGGCACTACATAATGACAGAGGGAACAATCCAACAAGAGGATATAACACTTGTAAATATCTATGCACCCAACATAGAAGCACCTAAATATATAAAGCAATTATTAGCAGACATAAAAGGAGAAATAGACAGTAACACAATAATAGTAGGGGACATTAACACTCCACTTACACCAATGGATAGATCATCCAAACAGAAGATCAACAGGGAAACACTGGTGTTAAACAACACATTTGACCAGATGGACTTAGTGGATATATATAGAACATTCCATCCAAAAACCACAGAATACACATTCTTTTCAAATGCACGTGGAACATTCTCCAGGATAGATCACATATTAGGCCACAAAACAAGTCTCAATAAATTTAAGAAGATAAAAATAATACCATGCATCTTTTGTGACCACAAAGGTATGAAACTAGAAACCAACTACAGGAAGAAAAGCCACAAAAATGTGGAGATTAAACAAAATGCTACTGAACAACGATTGGGTCAATGAAGAAATCAAAGTAGAAATCAAAAAATTCCTGGAGACAAATGAAAATGAAAATATGACACGCCAAAATCTATGGGATACAGCAAAAGTGGTTCTAAGAGGGAAGTTTATAGCAATTCAGGCCTACCTCAACAAAGAAGAAAAATCCCAAATAAACAATCTAACAGCACATCTAAAGGTACTGGAAAAAGAACAAACAAAGCCCCAAGTCAGCAGAGGGAAGGAAATAATAAAAATCAGAGCAGAAATAAATGAAATAGAAACTAAGAAAACAATAGAAAAAATTAATGAAACCAAGAGCTGGTTCTTTGAAAAGATAAACAAAATTGACAAACCCATAGCTGGACTCACCAAGAAAAAGAGAAAAGGCTCAAATAAATAAAATGAGAAATGAAAGAGGACAAATTACAACAGACACCTCAGAAATACAAAAGATAATAAGAGAATACTACAAAAAGTTATACGCCAACAAGTTGGATAATCTAGAAGAAATGGATAAATTCTTAGAAACATACAACCTTCCAAAACTGGACCAAGAAGTAGAGAATTTGCATAGACCGATCACCAGTAAGGAGATCGAAACAGCAATCAACAACCCTCCCCCAAAATAAAAGTCCATGACCAGATGGCTTCCCTGGTGAATTCTACCAAACATTCAAAGAAGACTTAATACCTGTCCTTCTCAAACTCTTCCAAAAATTGAAGAGGAGGGGAGGCTTCCTAACTCCTTCTACGAAGCCATTATTATCCTGATACCAAAACCAGACAAGGACAACACAAAAAAAGAAAATTACAGGCCGATACCACTGATGAACATCGATGCAAAAATCCTCAACAAAATACTAAAAAATCGAATAGAACATTACATTAAAAAGATCATACATGATGATCAAGTGGATTTCATTCCAGGGATGGTTCAACATCCACAAATCTATCAATGTGATACACCACATTAACAAAATGAAGAATAAAAATCATGTGATCATCTCAATAGATGCAGAGAAAGCATTTGACAAGATACAGCATCCATTTATGATAAAAACTCTAAATAAAATGGGTATAGAAGGAAAATATCTCAACACAGTAAAGGCCGTATATGACAAACCCACAGCAAATATCATTCTCAATGGAGAAAAACTGAAAGCTATCTCGCTAAGAACGGGAACCAGACAAGGATGCCCACTTTCACCACTCTTATTTAACATAGTATTGGAAGTCTTAGCCAGATCAATCTAGCCAGAGCAATCAGGCAAGAAAAAGAAATAAAAGGGATCCATATTGGAAAAGAAGAAGTGAAACTGTCACTTTTTGCAGATGACATGATTTTACATATAGAAAACCCTAAAGAATCCACTAAAAAACTTTTAGAAATAATAAATGAATACAGTCAAGTCACAGGATACAAAATCAACATACAAAAATCAGTTGCGTTTCTATACACTAACGACGAAGTAGGAGAAAGAGAAATTAAGAATACAATCCCATTTACAATTGCAACAAAAAGAATAAAATACCCAGGAGTAAACTTAACCAAAGAGGTGAAAGATCTGTACACCAAAAACTATAAAACTTTGTTGAAAGAAATCAAAGGAGACACAAAGAAATGGAAAGATATTCTGTGCTCTCAGATTGGAAGAATTAACATAGTTAAAATGTTCATACTTCCTAAAGCAATCTATAGATTCAACACAATCCCTATTAAAGTTCCAACAACATTTTTCACAGAAATAGAACAAAGAATCCTAAAATTTATATGGAACAACAAAAGACCCCGAATAGCCAAAGGATTCCTGAGAAAAAAGAACAAAGCTGGAGGTATCATACTTCCTGATTTCAAAATATGCTACAAAGCCATAGTAACCAAAACAGCGTGGTAGTGGCACAAAAAGAGACACACAGATCAATGGAACAGAATCGAGAGCCCAGAAATAAACCCACACATTTTTGGACAGCTAACATGCGACAAGCGAGCCAAGAGCATACAATGGAGAAAGGAGAGTCTCTTCAATAAATGGTGTTGGGAAAACTGGACAGCCACATGCAAAAGAGTGAAAGTAGACCATTCCCTTACACAATGCACAAAAATCAGCTCAAAATGGATTAAAGACTTGAATGTCAGACCTGAAACCATGAAACTTCTAGAAGAAAACACAGGCTGTGCACTCTTTGACATCGATCTGAGCAGCATATTTTCAAGTCCCATGTCTGACCGGGCAAGGGAAACAAAAGAAAAAATGAACAAATGGGACTATATTAAACTAAGAAGCTTCTGCACAGCAAAGGAAAGCATCAACAAAACGAAAAGACAACCTAACAATTGGGAGAAGATATTTGCAAACTATATATCAGATAAGGGGTTAATATCCAAAATATACAAAGAACTAATACAGCTCAACAACAAAAAAAACAACAATCCAATTAGAAAATGGGCAAAAGATCTGAACAGAGATTTCTCCAAAGAAGATATACGGATGGCCACAGGCTTATGAAAAGATGCTCAGCATCGTTAGCTATCAGGGAAATGCAAATCAAAACTACAATGAGGTATCACCTCACTCCGGTCAGAATGGCTATAATTAACAAGACAGGAAACAACAAATGTTGGAGAGGACGTGGAGAGAAGAGAACCCTTGTTCACTGCTGGTGGGAGTGCAAACTGGTGCAGCCACTATGGAAAGCAGTATGGAGTATCCTCAGAAAATTAAGGATAGATCTACCATATGATCCAGCTATCCCACTGCTGGGTATTTATCCAAAGAATTTGAAAACACAAAGGCATAAAGATACGTGCACCCCTATGTTCATTGCAGCATTATACACAATAGCCAAGACTTGGAAGCAACCTAGGTGCCCATCGAGGGACGAACGGATAAAGAAGATGTGGTGTATATACACAATGGAATACCACTCAGCCGTAAGAAACTATGACATCCATCCATTTGTGACGACATGGATGGACCTTGAGGGTATTATCCTGAGTGAAATAAGTCAGAGGGAGAAAGTCAAATACTGTATGATCTCACACATAAGTAGGAGATAAAAACAACAACAAACAAACACATAGCAATGGATATTGGATTGGTGGTTACCATAGGAGAAGGGGGGGGAGGGCAAAAGGGGTGATTAGGCTCACATGTGAGGGGATGGACTATAATTAGTTTTTGGGTGGGGAACATGATGTAATCTACACAGAATTCGAAATATATTACAATGTACATCTGAAAGCTATATAATGTTATAATCCAATGTTACTGCAATAAAAAATAAATTAAAAAAATTAGAAGTGAAAAAAAGGAAAATAGTTGTTTGCAATATGAACAAGTATTAGGAACTGGTCATTGCACATGTTGTATGTGTGTGTGACTAAAAATAACACAATGTTAAAGATGACCTAAAGTTATAATAAAAATGGTAGTTACACTGAAAATAAGACTTTCAGCCAAATGAGAAGATGTTGTCCTCATCCCTCATCTTGAGGTAACATCATTTATTATTATTATTTGTTTACAATCAGAGTAAGAAGATGAAGGTACATATCCAAAGAAAACACGACAATATTAAAGCAATAACACTATCTAAACACTGAGATGTTATATAAAAAGCACTGAACTGGGTACCAGAAATTCTGGGTTTTAGTTCTCGTTCTATCATTGCAAGCTGTACAGCCTGTAGCCTCTCTGAATCTTAGTTTCTTTGTTCCATGGAAAAAAATACCTGTCATGCCCACCTCTAAGGAGAGGCTCAAATGAAACAATACAAGTGAGAGTGCTTTGTAAACCCCTTGCATGATCCAGAGGTAAGATATCACCGTATGATTGTTATTATTTTGCCTGGTAATTATCAAGATGCAGAAGGTCAGAGTAAAGCTTTGATCAAAGCCAGATAGTTGTAATCTTGGAGATGTCCCTGTAGGAAGTGTCATTAAAGATAGAAATAATAACTAGGTAGGAAGGAACCAGTATGGGAATCACCATAAACAAAACTTTAGAGGCAGAAACAAGCTCTCTTCTTATGTTGGCCCCTGGACAGTATACCCTCCCTCCACAAAGATTAGCTGACTGACACTTTGAGGAAATTAGAAGACAAAGCTTAAAGGCTGGAGTGGGGAGATTAGGGGTGTGCTGGGGGAGAGGTGAGGACACTAGCTGAGAAGGAGCTAAGAGGGATGGCTGGAGAGAGAGATAGAAAGATGTGGGAGAGAAAAGTGGTTTATCACCACTGTTCTTTGGCTGGAGTAGGGGTGAGTGTAATTATAAAAGTAACAACTACTAATTGTAAAAATTCACGCACAACAGAAGGGAACTCTTTTTCCTCAACTCCTCCACTCTTTTTCACTTAGGAGAGGTGACCGATCCTAATAATTTGGTGTAAGTCCTTTCACACCTCTTCCAACGCATACAAAACACATATAATACAAACTTACATTCACACCAGATGATGATTAGTTCCCTAAGCCTTGAACCTCTCTGCCATTGGCTTGTTAGTCGCTGGGCTGGTTCTTCTCCTAACCCCCAGATTAGCTTTCTTCCTTTCTTTTTCTCACCCTTAAGAGGAGTTGTATCTCAAGGGTCCTTCCTCCCTCTACATTCTTTGCTCTTGAAGATCTCCATGCTGATAACTTCCCAATCTCCTCTTCAATACCTGACTTATCTCAAGAGTTCCAAGTCTGTATTTCCTACTACCAGCTAGATATCTCTTCCTTGATCTCTCACTGGGACCTTGTCTACAACCAAGGTCAACCATTTGTCTCAAAAGGGCTCCTTCTTCAAGCTTTCCTGTATTTATCATTTACATACCCTTAAAGTCATGTGCTCAAAACTGTGGCTTTATCTTGACTTCTCTCTTTTACTGGTATCCAGCTCCAATTGTTTCTTCTCTCATAATATCTTTCTCCTCCATCCCATCTTTTCATTTTCTATTTTTACCGCCTAGACCATGACAATCATCCAGCCACAAATCTCTCCCCACTCCAATACATCTCCTCATGGCTGCCATGCCAACCTTTATAAAACATTATTTACATCTTAATCATTTGTTCCTCCTCAATGTAGAGTCCTCACCTTCTTGCTTACCTGCCACTGTCCCAATTCCTCAGCCTGGCAATTATACCTGTCACAGTCTAGCCCCAAATAATCTTTCCAATCTTATCTCCATGACTTTTCTACACACCCCTTTCCATGCCAGCCCAAATAATTTAATTTTCGTTCTCTTAAAACACCTTGTGCCTGCTGACTCCTGGATCTTTACTCAAGCCACCGACTCAATCTGAAATTCTGATTACCTGTTTTTGAACTTGTCCAAGAACTTCTCTTCTCAGCTCAAAACTCCGTCAAGCCCTCCAAGAAGCATTTTCTGACTGCCTCTACCATCCATGGTACTGCCCCTTCCAAAGCCTGAGGACACAAATTATTGATAAACTGGATTGGTCTTTACATATTATATCTTTAGATATATATTTGGCCTCTCTGAGTTTCCCATGTGCAAAGACTGTGCCGTATTCCTCAGTTTACCCTCAGTGCTGGTACAGGGCCTGGACATCATTGATATTTGATAGCTTTTATGTATAATGACTGTGCTTAGGGATAGGACGATTAGGTTGATGGCTTGGAGACAAAGAAGATAAAGTATGGTGGATAAAGAAGGAGGATATTATGGGAAGAGATGAGGGATAAATTGTGGTAGGGGATGAAGGGAGAAGGTTGAAGGAGTGGTGGAAATGGGTATTTGGAATACAAGCATGGAGACTGAGTGAAAGTCACTCTCCTACCTGTCATTGGTAGGGCCTGAGTTAGAGGCTCCATCTAGATGTGGTCATGAGGTGGCTGAGTGAGGGCCCAGGCGGGCCTCAGACCAGGAGAAATTATGGAGTTGGGCTCCTCAGCTCTACTATGGCAGGCAACCAATGAATTATTTAATTCAACTCTTACAGAAGCTCAAAGAAGCCCCTGCTGGAAGGCCTGGTTGCTTGTTTCAAAGAAAAAGAAGGGTAAAGATAGGAAAATAGTTTGTTTGTCTACTGGATTCATTAAAAAGTATTTATTGAGCACATCTTAAACACTGGGTGCTGAGAATACAGAGATTTGCTCTCAAGGAGTTCTGAATCTAGTAGAGAAAACAGACATAAAAATAAACACAACCGTGTGTTACTTGAAGAAAGAATTCTCTAAGGGGTGTTGTGGGGCACAAAGTGGGGAGGGGTCAGTTTGCCTTGGGGAGACAGAAAAGACCTTTCATGGGAAGCAACTTGAATTGAGTCTTGAAATCTGAGTAGACATCTGCCAGGTTGGTGGGAACAGAGGAGAGTTGGGGAGAATGTGGGCGTTCTGGGCAAAGAGGCAGCAAGACTTGCAGGGAGCTGGTGAAATTTCAGGGAAATTCATGAGATTGGGGCCAGGAAGAGATAAGTAATGCGGTTGCAGAGAAAACAGACCCATGAGGAGACTTCTCTGGTGTGCTGGTGAGAAATGATAAGGGCTTGCAGCAAGGCAGAGTTAGCAGGAATAGAGATGGGGGAGGGTAAAGAGATGCTAAGGCAGTAGAATTGTCAAGACTGTTATTCAACTGGTGGTGACAGGGAGAAAAGAATGTGAATGAGAGGGAGAGAAACAGAGAGATTGATCCAGTATGACTCCCTGGTTCTTGGCTAGGGCAACTAGGTATATGGTGGTGTTATTTACTGAGATGTGGGACACATAAGGAGTGGAAAGATTGGGAAGTATGATTAATTCAGTTTTTGACAAATCAAGTTTGAGGTTCCTCTGGGAATTGTAGAATTGCTCCACTTCACTGGCCGCTGCTTTGCATATGTAAAAGCTCTGGTGTCTGTGAAAGGTCAAAGGAATTGTTGGTAGAGGAACTGTAAGCAAGTGAAATCCAACTCAAAATAAGTTATTGAATATTTACTACATGCCAGACATAGTGCAACACACTCTAATCTCCAAGGAGGAAGGGACACTATCTGACTTGCATCCCAGTACCTGGTACAGTGACTGATACACAGTGGACATTTCGTTAATATTTGTTGAATGACTAACTGAATGCATGAATGAATATGCTTGGTAATGGGAATACAGCGATGAACATCTCCTGAATCCCTCTTTTTGGGAGCTTGCTGTCTGGTTGGGGAGAAAAATGCAAAGACAACAGGTGTCAAACAGCATATTAAATTCTTGAATAGAGGATGTAAGGGCAATGAGGACTCAGGGGAGGGAAGAAGTGACTTACTCAGTGCTTGTGCTGGATTTTAAAGGACATACACAAGTTTTCTAGGCAGAGAAGAGGAAAAGACATTCCAGGAAGAAGAAATAGACCATACGATGGCTTAGAGGGGTGAAAGTGTATTGTATGATTCTCAGACTAACAGTTTAGTGCAGCTGTACTGCACATGGCAACTGTTATGCCTGCCATCACCTTATCAGGAAGTCTGCCCCATCCGCAGCTCCTGCCAGGGGAAGCTCTGGGTATACTTGCCTTACACAAAATGGAACTGCTGTTCAGCCACAGGTGGCCACTTACTCAAGGACAGACAGATCATAAGCTTTTTAGCAGCCAAAGCGTTATACTTGAGTGGAACCATTGCCCGAACTGGAAGGAGCAGGGCCAGTTTCTCACTACGATGTGTGTGTTTGTGTGTGTGTGTGTCGATCTGGAAAATAGAGAGAGAATCAGGCAGTTAGCCATAGGAGCAAAGATGGAGAGAAGCCAGGAAGCCAGAGGGGCCAAGACGGTCACAGGAAAATGAAGTTACAAAGAAGTAGAAGCCACATGGTAGAGAAAAGACATGCCGAGCAGAGGGAGAAGAAGAAATTGTTTTCAGAGCGAGTAGCAGATGGACTCAGAGACCAGCCCATTATATCACATCTGCGTATATAAAAAACCCAGTAGTAATGTTATATATTTCCTGTCAACCATCAAACCTATCTAATGATTCATTAGGAGAGAATAGTCTATTATATTTACCCAGATATTTAAAGTTTATGTTGTTCTTCCTTCATTCCTGGTGTTTCAAGTTTCCTGCCATCATTTTCCTTTTATTTGAAGAACTTCCTTTAGCAATTCTTTTGGAGCAGATCTGCTGGCAATGGATTCTCTTAGGTTTTCTTCATCTGAGAACGTCTTTATTTCACCATAATTCTTCCAGGATATTTTTGTTGGATATAGAATTCTGAGCTGACAGTTCTTTTTTTATCAACACTTTAAAAATATTATTCTACTTACTTCTGACCTCTGTTGTTTCTGATGAGAACTCTACAATCATTTGTATCATTGTTTCTCTATAGGAAATGTGTCTCTTCTCTGATTCCCTCAAGATTTTTTGTTTTTCTGTAGTTTTCAATAGTTTGATTGTAATATGCCTGGATGAGGATTTTTCGTTTGTTTAATCCTATTGGTGATTTGCTGAGCTTTTTGAATCTGTATGTCTATGTCTTTTATGAAATTTGAGAATTTTTAAGGCATTATAAAAATTTTCTTAAATGTTTTTTCTGCATCACACTCTCTTGTCCTTCTTGGACTCTGATGACATAAGTGTTAGACCTTTTGGCATTGTCCTACATATCCTTGAGGCTCTGTTCACTTTCTTCAACCACTTTTCCTCTATGTTGTTCAAATTGCATAGCTTCTATTATCTATATTCGAGTTCACTGAATGTTTCCTTTGTCATCTCCATTCTGTAGTTGAGCTCACTCAGTGAATTAAAAAAATTTTACTCTTTGCATTTTCAGTTCTAAATATTCATTTACTTCTTCTTTATATTTTCTATTTCTTTTCTGAGACTTTCCATGTTTTCATTCATTTCAAAAGTGTTTGCCTTTACTTGTTGGAGTATTTTATAATCACTCCTTTAAAGTCTTTATTTATTTTTTTTGAGGAAGATTAGCCCTGAGCTAACTACTGCCAATCTTCCTCTTTTTGCTGAGGAAGACTGGCCCTGAGCTAACATCCATGCCCATCTTCCTCTATTTTATACGTGGGATGTCTACCACAGCATGGTTTTTGCCAAGCAGTGCCATGTCTGCAACCGGGAGGCAAACCAGCAAACCCTGGGCCGCCAAGAAGTGGAGCATGCGAACTTAATCGCGTGCCACTGGGCCGGCCCCTAAAGTCTTTATCAAATAATCCCATATCAGTGTTACCTTCACATCGGCATCTATTGCCTCTTCTCTTGTGAGTTGAGATATCCCTGGTTCTTCATATTATGAGTGATTTTGGATTGTATTCTGGATATTTTCAATATTATGGTATGAGACTCAATCTTGTTTACATCCTATAAAGAATGCTAGTATTTTTGTTTTATTAGGCAATTGAGCTGGTTGACTTCAGGTCACAAATTCCAACCAGTCTTCTGTGGTTGTGGTTTCAATGCCAGTTCTGTTTTCCAAACCTTTGAAATGCTATTTGGACCTGTCCCATGTGTGTGCCACCCAGTGGCCAGTCTGGAACCTGGGCGGTGGCCTGTCTCTTAATTCAGTTCTTGAAGTCTTTGGTGGTCTGTTTGTGATCTGATCTTTTCATGTGCAGTTCAGGAGTGAGCCATGAGTTCATAAACAACATTTTGGGATTCCTTCCATGAGCTCCTCCTTCTCTTTGATCTCCCCAGTGCTTCCCGGTTCCATGATGTTTCCCTTTTTGGTCCTTCAGCCAAAAAGTTGGGCTTAATTTACCCTGCTCTGCTGTACAGTTATTGCAGCTGTGCCCTCATCTGGGTTCAGGTGGCTAGAGGACAGAGAGTGGGAAAAAAAATCAGTGTGAGTTTTCCCCATCCTTTTGGGACTACACTTCTGATCAGAGAGGAAGGTTCCCCTTCTTTGGAGCTATAGGTCCCTGCTGCGGCTGTTGTTCTTTCCAGAAGACCCTTTCTCCACTCTCTAAGCCACAACTAATAGCTTCCCCCAAAGTTCTCTCTGTCCATGCTGATATACACTTCTGGGTTTTAGACTGCCGAGAAGTCAGGCTAGGGGTTACTGGAGGGAAAAAAAATAGTAAACTCACTGACAGTTTGCATCCTGGTCTTTCCCCTAATCCCTCTGCTGCTACTACTTTTCAGCATCCTTAAAAAGTTGCTCCATACATTCTATCCAAGTCTTTATAGCTGCATTCAGTGGGAGAGAGGAACCAGAACTCCTGTCTTTTAAAAAACCCAACAAGTTATAAAGCATGATTACTTTACCCGGCAATGTTTGCTTTGATTTCCTTACATGTTACTATGTTCTTGAATCTCAAATAATTCTTATGGCATTATTTTCCTTCTTTTTGGGAGTACATACTCAGAAGTAAGTTTCCTCATTAATTTTTTTAAATTTGAAAACACTTTTACTTGAGTTTTGCTGGGTACACATTTCTTGGTTGACCAATATTTTCTTTGAATGCATCAAATACCTGATTCCATTGTTTTCTGGCTTCCATTGCTGCTATTGAGACTTTTGTTGTCATGATAACTCTTGTTCCTTTGTAGGTGATAAGTCCTCTCTTCCTGGCTGTTTTTAAGATCTTTTCATTCATGGTGTTCTGAAGTTTTACTCTGATGTATCTGGTTATGGATTTATGTTCATTTTTTCTGCTTGGGATACACTGATCTGTGAGTTTTGAGATTTCATTTGTTCTGGAATACCGTTAACCAATATTGGTTTAAATATTTCCTTTTGTCTGTTATCACTATACTTTCCTTCTGAAAGTCCAATTATTTCTATAACTTCTCATTTTATCCTCCACTTCTCTAAATCTCTCTTTTATATTTTTTATATCTATATCTATCTTTGTCACATTCTGGATACATCCTTTTGAGAAATCTTCCAATTCTTTAACTCTTTCTTCAGTTGTTTCACATCTTCTGTTTAAGCCATCCTTTGAGACTTTAATTTCAACAATTTTATTTTTTCTTGTTTCTAGAATGGGTTTTTTCCTGATCTATCCATTCAGTCTAGATCACTTATTATTACACAGTTACATTTGTAAATGCAACTCTTTTTACTCTTTAAGCATTTTGGATACGTATGTTCTATATTCTGTATTTGTCACTTCTGATAGCTTTATTCCTTTAGAATCTAAATGTGTTTTTTCTTGCTGCTTCTGATTTTTACTCATAGCAGCTTTCTTCCTTGCGTGTTTGATAATCTTTGTGAACCCATTGCTTGATCTTAATATGTCAGAGGAACTTTCTTCCAGAGAGTTTGCTTTGGTTCTGAAGTAGTCAGGGAGTGCTACTCCAGATATGTAAGACCACTTCGTTCTTCTTTTGAAGGTATTGGCTCAGATAGAAGTTGCATACTCAGCTTCCCCAAATTGCTGCTATTCTAAGGTTAAATATCTCCCAAACATTGTTGCTTTAGAAATCTGGACTCTGCATCACTGCCTTTCCTAGCTGCCTGTCCACACAGGCTGAAAACTTGCCTCTCTTTCTCCTCACCATTCTAGCTCCCTCCTAGAAATGAAATTTATACTCACTGAAAACCAAAATACTATACAAGATAAATTCTAAACTGGAAACAGTGTGTTTTCTTAGAAAATTATCACTCAATACAAGTTTTCAAATTTATTTGTATAGTGTTGAGCAAAGTAAGTAATTTATGATATTATAAATGTCCGCTATTTCTTTATTTCCCTCTATTATTTGTTCTTTTGTGTATTTGCACTTTCTCACTTCCTCATTTTTGATTGGCTAATGAGTTGTTTGCCCCCTTTTAAAAAAAAAAAAGCCTTTTAGATGTATATATTAGCTCTGTTTTTCTTTCCTGTTTTCTAATTTATTACAATTTGTTTTTATTTCTTTATTCCTGTCTGCATCTTTCCTTTGGTTTATTTGTTGTTATTTTTCTAACTTTTTGTTTAAGATGCTTATTTCTTTATTTTGTATTGCACTATGTATTTAAGGTGATTTTCCCGTGAGTACTACTTTAGCTGCATTCCATAGATTCTGATATACATTCTTTACATTATTGTTGTTGTTGTTATCATTTTCCATTAGTTCTTTAATTTTGGGTTATATTTCCTTTTTGACCCAACACTTATACAAAAAAAGACTTTTATTTTTAACTTCTAGATAGAGAAGACTCTTGGATTTTCTTATTAAATTCTAGTTTGTTGCAATGTGATAAGAGAATATTATTTCCATTTTGGAGGGTTATTGAGGTATTCTATGAAGTCGTAAACATGGTGAATTTTCATGAATATTATTAGACACTTGAAAGGATTCTCTGCTTTCAGGCTGCAATGATTGCAATGATTGCAACGATATTAGTAAGGTCTACTTCGTTAATTATACTATTTAGGTCAACTCTATTTTTAGTTTTTTAAAATTATAATTATTTGATCTTTTTTGAATGGAGACAAGTAAATTAAAGCCTTTTATTAGCATGTTTCTGTTTACCTCTCCTTGCTTATCTTGTGATTTGTGCTTTATGAAGGTTACTTTTATGTTATTTGGTGCATCAATGTTTATAATTATTATATTTTCATTGCCAATTGTACCCTTTAGCTTTATAAAGTAACTTTGCTTTTTGGCTCAGATTCCACCTTGTTTATTATTATTATTATTATTATTTTGAGGAAGATTAGCCCTGAGATAACATCTGCCACCAATCCTCCTCTTTTTGCTGAGGAAGACTGGCCCTGAGCTCACATCTGTGCCCATCTTCCTCTACTTTATATGTGGGACACCTGCCACAGCATGGCTTGACAAGCAGTGCCATGTCTGCACCTGGGATCCAAACCAGCGAAACCCGGGCTGCTGAAGCAGAACGTGTGTGCTTAACCACTGTGCCACCGGGCCGGCCTCTATTAGTTTTTTTTTAAAGATTTAAAAGATTTTTCCTTTTTCTCCCAAAAGGCCCCTCGTACATAGTTGTATATTTTTTAGTTGTGGGTCCTTCTAGTTGTGGCATGTGGGTCGCCACCTCAGCATGGGTTGATGAGCAGTGCCATGTCCACACCCAGGATTCGAACTGGTGAAACCCTGGGCCGCCACAGCAGAGCATGTGAACTTAACCACTCAGCCATGGGGCCGGCCCCCACCTTGTCTATTATTAAAATCATGACTTTTGCTTTAAAAAATTTTTGTTGTATACCCTTGCCAATCTTTTTATTTTTTTAAATAAACTTCATTTATTATTTATTTATTTATTTTTAAAGATTTTATTTTTCCTTTTTCTCCCCAAAGCCCCCCAGTACACAGCTGTATACTTTTAGTTGTGGGTCCTTCTAGTTGTGGCATGTGGGATGCCACCTCAGCATGGCTTGATGAGCAGTGCCATGTCCATGCCCAGGATCCTAACCAGCAAAACCCTGGGCTGCTGAAGCCGAGTGCGCAAACTTAGCCACTCGGCCAGGGGGCCGGCCCCCTAAATAAACTTTATTTTTAAGAATGGCTGTAGATATACAGAAAAATTGTGAACACTATATTGAGAGTTTTCATATATGCCACACCCAGTTTCTTCTATTATTAACATCTTATATTAGTATGGTACATTTGTTACAATTGATGAACCCAGATTGATATATTGTTATTAACTAAAGTTCATACTTTATTCGATTTACCTAGTTTTTACCTAATATCCTTTTTATGTTCCAGGATTCCATCCAAGATACCACATTATATTTACTCATTATGTCTCCTTAGGCTCTTCTTGGCTGTAAGTTTCTCAGACTTTCCTCGCTTTTGATGACCTTGACAGTTTTGAAAAGTGCTGGTCAGGTATTTTGTAGAATACCCCTCTACTGAGATTTGTCTGATGGTTGTTTTCATGATGAGATGGAGATTATGGATTTAGGGGAAGATCACAGAAGTAAAATGACATTCTCATCACATACTATCAAGGGTACATACTGTCAACATGATTTATTACCACTGATCACCTGGCTGATGTAGTGTTTGTCAGTTTTCTCCATTGTAAAGTTACTCTTTTTTTCCCTTTTCGATATTGTCCTTAAAGACTGGGGAGTTATGCTCCACCTTCATTCATTCATTCATTCATTTATGAGAAAGAACTGGCAGCACTTGGTAACTCTGTGGATCTTGGAGAAGCACTCTAGGAGTTAAACAGCTTAGGGTATTTTTTTTCCCTGGAAGATTTGCCCTAAGCTAACATCTGTTGCCAATCTTCCTCCTTTTTTCTTCTCCCCCCACCCTCAAAGCCCCAGTACATAGTTGTGTATAGCTGTAAGTTCTTCTGGTTCTTCTATGTGAGCTGCCACCACAGCATGGCTACTGACAGACGAGTGGTGTGGTTCCATGCCTGGGAACTGAACCTGGGCCGCCAAAGCTGAGTGAGCCAAACTTTAACCACTAGGCCAACTGCTAGGCTCACTGCTCCACCTTCTTGAGGGCAGAGTATCTACAAAAATTGTTTGGAATTCTTCTGCGTGGAAAATTTGTATCTTCTCTCATTTATTTATTTGATCGTTTATTTGTATCATGAGGATGGACACAGATATTTATTTTATGCTTTGGGCTACAATCCCAATACTGCTTTATTTAATTTATTGTTCAAATTGTTCGAGCTTTGGCCATTGGGATCACTTTCAGTAGGTTCTTGTATCCTTCAAATACACCCCCATCATTGTGATTGTGTGTGTGTGTGTATGTGAGCATTACCTTACTTTCTGCCATTACAAGATACTCTAGGCTCATCTTGTATAATTTCTGCCTCAGTTCTAGAATCAGCCACCTCCCTAAGGAGCCCTAATTCTTTCTATTGGAGAATGGTATTAATAAACCATGATTTAAGCACTAGGTGTGTTCACTGCTACTGGAGTGGCATTGCTTCTAGGCTCTCTCAGGTGATAGCACAATTATATATACATATACACATGCATGTATATAATATACACACACTAACCCTTGTATATACACACCTTGTGTATATACACATATATATAAATATTTCTATATGAAACCATCTGTATCTATATTAAGCTAAATATGAGCTCATACTGATATCTCAAACTCTAATCCATGACCTCTAATCCTTGCATTTTTAGCCTTTATGATTAATTTTATTTGAGGTATATTTCTTGTATACAGCAGAAGAGTATTATTTTTAGAGTCAATCTAAACATATTTCTAGTAATTGGTACAATAAGTGGATTTATATTTATTGTAATATATATTTGTCTCTAGTTCTATAATATGATTTTGTTATATATTTGTTTATATATATCTTAATTTTATATGTTTATACTCCTCTCTATTTACACTTACACACACACGGAGATATTTAAATTATTTCTCTACGTGGTCTGCTTGCTTTGCTTTTCATTGTAGTTTTTTAGATATTCAGAAAGGTTTGTATTTTGTAATTACTAGTATAATTACATCTTGATTAATTCAGACAATAGTTATTATTTCCTTACTATGAGCAATGTTAAAATTAGCTTGTGTACTATTTCTCTTACATTTTCTCTGACACCCAATTTTAGCCAATATTAATTTTTTTAGTGTTTACCATTTTTACTATTAAATTTGCTTATATTTTACTACTTGAGGCTTATTCAACTTTGCAACTTCTCTCCCTATTCTCTCATTTTATTGGTTATATAACTGCCACATTATCAAAACAAAATATTTACATTCCATTATGTGACCTTTACCCTCACAATTGCTTTCATCTTCATTCTGCAGTACATATGTATTCAATGCTTACCACCAGTACTTTTCCCAAAGTTTCTCTTGGTTGGCTGGAATTTGTCCTCTGGTAGTTTCCACAAGAAGAGCTAATGAGAACAATATTCCTTGATTTCTTATGTGTTCAAAACTGTCTGAAGCTCTATACTAGAAGTGCAATATGGCTAGATATAAAATCCTTGACTCACTATTTTCTTGTATGTCTTTTATCCTTGCTCAGCGTATTTTGGCATGGGACGCTGGTGTGGAGAATTACAAGTGATTTGATCTTTTGGTCTAGCTGGCCAAAGGATTCTATCTTTATCTTAAAGTCCAATAACTTTCATAGGCTGTATCTTGGTGCTCACATGTTGGGTGAATTTTCCCTGTGACATGGTGCGCCCTTTCAAAATGTAGATTTGAGTGTTTCTTTTTTAAAGGTGCATTTGCTTGAATTATTATATTTTAAAACACTTATTATCTTCCTAGGGATTGTTCCATGGTTTCCTCTTCAGGGACCTTAATTATGTGTATGTTGGCAAGGTTTTACCTACATTCTGTATCTCTTAATCTAATCTCTTTCTTGATTTGTTTCATTATGTTTACTTATCTCATTTTTATCTTCTCCATTACTGTGCTATCTGTAATATCCATTCCCCATTGTACTCATTTTAATTTTGTCTTCATTTCTATGATGATTTTGCTTTTTCTTCTATTTCTTTTCTGAGTTCTACCAATTTTCATTTTAATTCCTGCTATTGTTGGTCATATCATTACTGAATTATTGTACTTTCTACTTTGTAGTGTTTTTTCACAGTCGCAATTGCTTCTTTAAGAATTTTTTAATTCGTGGTGAAACCTTTGGATACATATTTTTATCCAATCCATGAAAACATATTTCTGGTAAATGTTTTCCGTAGAAATTATTTGTGCTATTTTTATATTTAGAAATATGTACCATCTCTATTTGAATGTTGTATTAATTCCTTTTTAAAATTCACATTTGAATGAGATAGATTTTTCTCTATCAGCTATTTGCAGGGATTTCCTGTTGGCATTGAGCTGTGGAGGGACAAGAACAGCCTTCCATGGTGTGCGGCTCAAGGGTTCCCTTTCCTGTTTCTAGAAAGATGGGTTGTTTCCTTCAAATATGGCACTTTTATACAACCACACATCCTCAGTGTCCCCAAACCTAAGCAAGTTCAAGAGGGCTTGGCCCTTTCACTGAGCACTGCCACCAAGGGGCCCAACCAGGGTCTTTCAGTGCCATCTCCTCCCCTTCCAATGGGTTATTTCCGAGTTCTGCCACTCATAGGACCCTGCATATGACTCCCTCTTCCTGCAGAGCCTTCTGTGTAGCTCTTTTGGTGCCAACTTCTTTTTGACACATTTGCACATAATTTTGAGTTTGAAGCATTAGATTAGTTAGATTTTTCTAGATTACTGAAAATTGTTTTAATTCCTTTTGTTGTTCTTTATAGTTTCCAAAAGGAGAAATGGGAATATACATAATTTAACCACTTGAGATCCTCAATAAAAGAACTACTGAAAGATGTACTTCATTCAGAAGAAATAGGATCTCAGAAGAAAGGCATGGGATCCTAAGAGCACAAAAATATGTAAATATATTGTTCAATTTAATTAATTTGCTCAGTTAAAAGATTTGATTATTGACTATAAAGAAACAATCATAATAACTATTTTTTATATATTTAAAATAAAGATGTGATCTCCAATTCCAGACAATAAAATGTTGTTTTCTTGTTTGGTAGAATATATATGTATATGTATAATGTTTTTACATATATATAATTTATCATATTTAATTACATATAATATGTTTATATACAATGTGTATATATATAGAGAGAGAATGTTTTCAGATTTTACAGAAAAGCTTATAGTTATATTTGTGATACAAAAGTGTAAGGGTAACCACACACACACAAAAGAAATACAACTGATTGCTTCTAATTCAGAAGAGGGGAAATACGTAATATAAAAAACATTGTCAATTAAACAGAAAGCAGAGGAGAATAAAAAGCAAAGAAAACGTGGTAAAACATTATACTCATAATAACATGGAGAAATAAGTCCTAATACGTCAGTATTTCCAATACATATAAATTTACCTGCAAAAAGTTAGACATGATTATATTGGATTATAAAAATAAAATCTATTTATATGCTATTTAGAAGAGATATCTGGAACTAAACCACACTGAAGCACTGAAAATAAAAAATGGATGGCAAAACCTAGACCATGTAAACACCAAGCAAAAAATATCTGTTCTAACCATTTTAATATTGTGCAAAGTAGAAAGTAAAAATCTCTCAAAGGATAAAGAGAGACACTATGTAATGCCAAAAGGAACAATCACCAAAGGAACAGAAGTGTAAACTTGTCTAGACTTAACACGACATATACAAGGCAAAAACTGACAAAATGAGAAGGATTAATGGATAAAGCCTCAATTTCTGTGGGAAAATTTAGGCATACCTCTTCAAGAATTTGGTAGATTAAGCAGACTTAAAAATTAATAACATAGAGTTGATATCTCTTTAACACGGAAAAAAATATATCAATATAAAACCAACATCTTTCTTACTGGGGAAGAAAGAGAGGCATTCCTACTAGTCAGAGAAAAGGCAAGGTTGTTCACTATCTCCATTATAATTTAGCAGCGTCTTGAGGGTATTAGCCAGCAGGGGAGGTGGGGAGGAGTAATAGAGAAATTTTAAAAAATAGAGAGGAAGAAGTAAATTTATCTTTATTTGCAGGTTATATCATTATATATTTGAAAAATCCAAAAGAGTAAGTAGAAAACTACTAAAAACAAAATGAAAATTTAGTAAAGTAGCAGAATACAAAATTAATCACAGAAATCAGAAGGCTTCATATAAAAAACAACTAGGTGGAAAACATAATGAAAGGCCACGTTTACAATAGCAACAAATAAAGAAAAATTTCTAGGTATAAACTTAACAATAAATGTACAAAAGCAACACGAGAAAATGATAAGACACTCTCCAAAGACAAAAGTCAGACTTGACCAAGTGCGAAGACATGCCATGTTTATGAACAGAAAGATTCAACACCGTGTTGATTCTCCCTAAATTAATTTTAAAAGGTAATGCACTCCCGATAAATATACGGTTAATTTTTTGCTAGACCTAAAAGATTGATTACAAAGTCTACTTGGAAGAATAAAGTAGCAAAAATATCTAGGAAATCTCTGAGAAAGAAGGGCTGTGGGACCATGGCCACAGCCCAACCGAGTATTAAGTGCATTTTAAGGCCTCCATCATGAAAATTATGGTGTTGGCGCATGAGTAAACAGACAGATCAATGAAACATTATACAAATCTAGAACTAGATATAAGAGCCTATGACAGATAGTATACATTAAAGACATCATTTACCCTTGTGGAAAAGAAGGACTTTTAAATAAGTGATGTCGAGACAATTGGATAGCCATATGGAAAAAAGTAAAATTGAAACCATTATTCAGACTATAAAGTAGGGAAATTTCCAAATGAGTCAAGTACATAAATATAAAACAAACATGTTCCCCATAAATGGTAATAGAAAATGTGGGTGAATTCTTTTAGAATCTGCAGTGGAAAACCTTTTTTAACTATGACCAAAATTCTAGAAGCCATAGAGAAAGAAAATTAACTTGACTATGCAAATACTAAACAAATATTTTGTATGGCAAAACTCCACAAATGAAGGAGATAGACAAATGGTAAAATGGGAAATAATTGGGGCTGGCCCCCTGGCTGAGTGGTTAAATTTGCACGCTCCACCTCGGAGGCCCAGGGGTTTGCCGGTTCAGATCCTGGCCGTGGACCTAGCACTGCTCATCAAGCCATGCTGAGGTGGTGTCCCACATAGCACAACCAGAAGGACCTACAACTAGAATATACAACTATGTACTGGGGGGTTTTGGGAAGGAGAAGGGAAAAAAAGAAAAAAAGAAGATTGGCAACAAACGTTAGCTCAGGTGCCAATCTTTTAAAACAAAGGGAAAAAATTAGCAGCTTTTACCACAAAGGGCTATCATCTTTAAAATATAATGAACTTCAAACTCCATAGAAAAAATTGAGCAAAAGATAAAAACAGTTCACAGAAAAAGAAATGAAAATGGCCCTTAGACATGTGAAAAGATTCTCAACCTTGTTTATAATAAGAGAAATGCAAATTAAAATTACACTGAGATGTTATTTCTCCCTTCTCAAATTTGCAAAGATCCAAAAGCTTGACCACACTTTCTGTTGGCAAGGTTGTGGGGAAACAGACACTCTTATACATTGTTGGTATGAATGCAAAATGGAAGTTTGGCAACATGTGGCAAAATTACACATAAATTTACCTTTTGAAACAGAAATCCCACTTGTAGGAATCTATCCCAAAAATACCTGGACAAAAAATGAGAAATGATGTAAGCATGAAACTATTAATTGTAGCACTCCTTGTAACAGCAAAGGACTGGAAACAACCCAAATATCCCTCAGTAGGGAACTGGCTCACAGATATGGAAATGCCAAAAGTCAAAATACAGAAAACATACAAATTAGACATTGACAACAACAACAAAAAGGCTGATGTAGCTTGACAATCCAGAGGAAGATATAACAATTCTAAATCTGCTTTCTACCTAATAGCATAGTCTAAAAATATATAATGCAAAAGTTGACATAACTATAATGAAAAACATATACATACTCAGTTTTAGAGGGAAATTATATCACACCTATCTCAGTAACTGATGCATCAGGTAGACAGAAAATCAGTGAGGTTGCAGATGGCTGGAACGATGTAATTAACCAACTTGACCTAAAACACATTATATCCAAGTGCACATGGAACACTTACCATAATTGATCATATAGGGCCAAAAAGTAAGCTGCAATAAATTTCAAAGGATTCTAAGTCATGCAGAGTAAATTTTCTGACCGTAATGGTACTGTTTGCAATCAAGCAATAGAAACATAATTAGAAAATCTCAAATGTATGGAAATGAAGCAATACACTGAAAAAAAAACACAGAAAAAACCATGGGTCTATAAAGAAACAACAGTGAAAACTGAAACATATTTTAATTAAATGTAAATGAAAATATATGTCAAAACTTGTGCACTGCAGTTAGAACCATGCTCAGAGGAAGATTCATAGTCTCAAATGAAAATATCAGAAAAAAGTCCCAGGCTCAACAGCAATCATTTGAATATCATTTCATGAAGTTAGAAAAATAATAGCAAATAAACTCAAAGAAAATAGAAAATGGCAAATAGTCATGAGCGGACATTAATGAAATAGAAACAAACTCATAACAGGGAATATCAAAAAAGCAAGAGTTTGTTATTTTAAAATACTGATAAAATTGATAACACTCAGGCAAAACTTACAGAGTAACGAAAGTGAACAAATTATTGTTAAATGCAACAAATAGACGAATATGACAAACAAATGTTGAGCAAAAAGCCAGACTAAAAGAGTGATATAATGATTCCATTAATATAAATTTCAAAAACCAGACAAGACTATATGTGGTATTAAAAGTAAAAATAACAGTTACCTTTGGGGAGACAGGAAGGAGAAGTGATTGGAGGAGATGCCATAAGGGGGCTTTTGGGATGCTGGAAATTTCTATGTCTTGAATAAATATTAGTTACATGAGTGTGTTCACCCTGTGATGATTCATTGACCTGTGACTTATGTTCTGTGTGCTTTCCTGTATGTTATACAGCATTAAGATTTTATCAAGAAGAGACAAGTCATCAGAAAATAGTTACTTGACAAAGTCAATGCCAAAAAAAGAGATAAGAACAAACTGTTTTCTCCTTCACTCTTTCTAGCTGCCTGGAATATGGACCAGATGCCTGGAGATTCAAAACCATTCATAATCCTGAAGATAAAAGCCACAAAAGACAACAGATCTGGAGGAGAGAAGGAGGCATGACATCTGCCGTGGACAGCCAACTACAGACATATTACAAAAGAAAATAAACCACTCGTCTACTGGGGCCATTCTTACTTGAAGCTGAATGCCACCTCAACTAATGGTTTAAGTATTCAATTTTTCAAAACTAGAAAAAGAAGTATAATTTAAACATTACAAGAGTAGAATGAAGCAAATAACAGAAACTAATAATGTAAAAAATGGAGAAACAATAAGAATACACATAAAACATTTAAAAATAAAGTTAATACGATAAGCAAATCTCAAGCAAGCTTTATATTTTTTAGAAAATGAGAGTAAAACTAAACCATATTAAGAAAGAATAAAAGAAACACAATTACTTACACAGCACAGGTTTAAAAGAAATCCTAAGAACTCTGCAGCAGGCATATAAAGGGGGGAGTGCTCTGGGAATCCCCGACAATTTACAGAGCCAACTGTTTGAACCTCATCATGACCTGACTTGGGTAGTGTTCATGCTGTGACATCTTATCTTTTCAGTTAAAAGTGTCAACTGTCCTCTTTTTAAGTAATTGGGATGGTTGCTTTGATTTCAGCCAATCAGTAAAGTGGAAAATGTAACCCACTTGGTCTGGAGGTGAGACACTCTAGGACCACACGTTTTAATTCCTCTGTTTATTGCCCACAGTTTAAATAGAGAGCCCTCTGGGGGCCAGCAATGGAATAATAGGAGCTGCTGTTTGAGAGAGGAGAGACCTCTGGTCTAGAGCTTCCAGCCAAAAGAGAAGCCGTGGCATCAGAACTCTTGATCCTTTCTCTTACCGTTTACAGATGGCCACCATGTCACAAAACTGCAGTGGAAACCGTTCACAGAGCAGGCCATGTGAGTGCCCACTCTGGAGTTGTGCAGCCCTACACGTGTGCAGGTGGAGTAAGAGGGAAGAACTGATCAAAGTCAGCTCAAACAGTCTGACCAAGATTCCTGAAGGAGTTTCGAGCCTGGTATAAAAGGAGGGGAGAGAAATGATTGATGGGAAAGTTAGGGGTGTGCAGTCCATCAGCAGAGATTTAGAGGTGACAGTAAGGCCCGCCTGTGCAGTGGTGCCGGGTCAGGTTGCCTCAGTAAAGGAAGAGGGGCCGTACCAGGCTCTCCTGGCAGATTAGGGTGGAATGCTTTGAAGGCAGGACTGAGTAAATTCAAAATGTGCTGTGGGGGAGGTTAGAATACTTGCTGAGAAGACTCCAGGGGAAGATAAGAGGGAGGATTAGAGAACAGAGTTGAAGAGAGATGAGACACTGGGGAGATATCCTGTTTTTTCTCATAAACTGTTCCTTCTCCTCCCCAAGCTCCCCTGTCTGTCTCAAACCCCTAACTGTAGGTGTGTCCTAAGAGTTCTTGGCCCACCCACATTCAGTCCGTCCTAATAGACCAATCTGGATCTCAATGATCCCTTTTTCAATCGTCTGCTTCATTTCTTCCCACAGGAGTCCCACTATTACTCAAATGTACACAGCTTTCCTTCCAAACCTCCCTAGCCCAATCATGCCCACACTCGTAACCTCCGACTCATCTTCTAATCTCCCTCATTCCCTCCTTCTCTGCTGAAACTCAGTCGGTCTTCTAGTTCCTTCAACCTTTACCTCACAAAGTCTCTCTAGAAAAACTTCTGGACCAATGCAAAGAAAGATTCTGGAAGTCTATAATCTCTGACACTGTCTTTTATTATCCACCTGTGAAGGCATGTTATGGGCTGAAACTCCACCTCCTGCTTGGTGAGACAGGGACTGGGGAGTTAAAAGGTTAGCACCATCAACAGGTGAATTTTGGTAGCTCATATGTGTCTGTTTCTATCTTATGAACTGTATTATGTTCATCTTATTTAAATTGCCTCGAGTATTTGTGGAAAGCTGCTTGGCATAGATAAACTAATATGTAAGATGTTTTAAGGATTCAGATTCTCTTTATCTGTTCCTTCCTTTGCTATCCCACAGTGCCTACCCCAGGCCAGGCTTTCATATCCTCACATTGAGATGACAGCAGCAATTTCCAGGTTGGTCCTTTGGTCTCTACATTTTAAGGTTTATCTTTTTAGGTGCTGTTCTGCTCATGGTCTTAATCCTAGCTTTGATTCTTCCTCTCAACTGGCCCTTGATCTTGTTACATTTGGGTATATGTCATGCTTTTCTTAACCTTTTTAAGCATATGGGCCTGGTGGAGACAGCGCACAGAGTCCACAATATCCTTTTTTGTCATATCCTTGGAGATGGGTTCCAGGAGAGCTAGTCCAGCTGCAATAAGAGAACCACTCAGGGGGCCAGGCTGCTGACTCATGCATTCTTTCCTCCTCTATTCTGTGTTCTGAGGGACCCCCATCACAGTTTACCTGGCCTAGGTTGGCAGAAGCACACTGTTCAGTGCATATGAAGATGTACCTGGAGGCAAAATGGCTGACCTGGAACAGTCTAAGGAAATGGGGAAACTGGGTAAAATTAGAAGAGTCAGAGCTCAGACAGCAAAAAAGGGAGCAAAGGGCAGACATGTGGATATACAGAGAAGGAATCAAGTCCTGGACATCCTGGCCTTTGGATCATGTGGCTCATTCATGGTGAGTATTTGAATGTTTGTCAACATGGAATGAAACTTGAAACTATGGGGAACTATGGAACTATGGAACATATTGGAACTATGAAGGAAAGGATGAGAGAAATTATCTGAGATATGTAAAAACACCTAAAAGAGTATAAGAGATATATAGTATAGGTAAATGCAAAGAAAACCACATCTGCACACATCATAATCAAACCACTGGCTGAAAACCAAAGAAAAGAGAAAATATTAAAAGATGCCTGAGAAAGACATGTTAATTTCAGAGGAGCAACAAGACTGACAGCCGACTTCTCAACAGAAACAATGGAAAGCAAAAGACAAATTCTACAACAGAGTAACTTTTTGCCTAGAATTCTATACTCAGTGAGAATACTGTACAAAGTGAAGTAAAAATAAAGTTGTTTTAAGACAAAAAAAGTAAGAATTTATGTCTAACAGACATGCTCTGTATGGAATTCATCTCTGTATGTAAACAATAATAAAGGGAATTCCTCAGCAGAAAGAAAACGTATCATGAAGGAAACACAAAATTATACGAAGGAAAACAATCCTAGAGGAAAACACAGAAATACAGAAAGGAAAATGTAAAGATATGTGGGAAAATATAAATGAATATTGATATTGGAATGATATTGATATTGTAGGGTTTAAAATATACTTGAAATTACAATGCACGACAGTAATGCAAGAGGAGGGAGTTAAAATGTTTCTGAGTTACTAGTATTATTGGGTAAATGGTCAAAGTACTAATTCATCATAGATTACAGTAAATCAGTGATGAATGTTTTAATCCATGATATAAACATCAAAAATTGCAACACACACAGGCTAAAAGGAAAATGAAATAAAAATATCTGATTCAAAAAGAAGTCAGAAGAGAATGAGACATCTTGATAAAGAACATCTACAAAAAAACCCCAGCAAATATCACAGTTAGTGGGTAAAGACTGAATGCTCCTCCCTTTAGATCTGGGACAAAATTTCCACTATAACCACTCTCATTCAACCTAGTACTGAAAGTTCTAACCACTGCAAGAAGGCAAGAAAAACAAATAAAAGATGTACATATGAGAAGAAAGAAATAAAACTATCTCTATTTGCAGATGACATGATTGTGCCCATAGAAAATCCTAAGGAATCTACAAAAAAACCCCACAACTCTTAAAATTACTAAGTGTATTCACCATGGTCACAGGATACAATATCAACACACAAAAATAAACCAATATCTATATAACAACAATAAACATATGGAAACTGAAATTAAAAACAGAATACCATTTATAATCACTCCAAATAAAATGAAATACTTAGGTATACACTTAGCAAAACATGTACAGGATATGGATGCTCAAAATTACAAAATTCCAATGAAAGAAATCAAAGAAGATCCAAATTACAGAGAGATATACAGTGTTCATGGAATATATCAATTTCCCCCAAATTGATAAGTTTAATAAAATTCCTATCAAAATCCCAGTAAGGCTTTTTGTAGACATAGAAAAGCTTCTTGTAAAATTTATATGGAAAAGCACAAGCCTTACTATATCTAAAACAATCATGGCATAGAAGAATACAGTGGGAGGAATAACTTTACTTGATGTTAAGCCTTACTCTATAGCTATAGTGACCAAGACAGTGTGGCAGTGATGGAAGGATAGATACATACTACCATTAAAAATAACGAAATGTTATCAAGGTCTTTATGGCAGTATATTTAATAAGTTATATGAAATATACACCTTCTTTAAAATATATAATTTACCAAAATTGATGCAAGAAGAAATAGAAAATTGAAGAGCCCTATATCTGTCTTTTTAAAATTTTTCAAAATTATGGTAAAGTATACATAAAACTCCAAGAAGATAATGTAAGAGACAATCTAGATGACTTTGGATTTGGAGATTACTTTTTAGATACAACACCAAAGGCATGATCCATGAAAGAAATAATTGATAAGCTAGAGTTCATTACAATAACAACCCTCTGCTAGGCAAAAGACACTGTCAAGAGAATGAGAAGACAAGCCCCAGACTGGGGGAAAATATTTGGAGAAGACATATCTGATAAAGGACTGTTATCCAAAATATCCAAAGAACTCTTAACAAAAAGAAAACCCATAACCCAATTTTAAAAATGGGCAAAATATCTGAACAGACACCTCCCCAAAGAAGATATACGAATGGCAAACAGCATATGAAAAGGTGCTCAATATCATATGGCATTAGAGAATTGCAAATTAAAATAACAAGATACCACTACAAACCTATTAGAATGGCCAAAATCCAAGACACTGACAATGCCAAATGCTGACAAGGATGTGAAGCGACAGTCTCTCTCATTCATGGCTGGGGGAACAGCAGATTCTCACAAAATTAAACATACCCTTACTGTATGATCTAGCAATTGCAATCCTTACTTTTTGCCCAAATGAATGGAAAATTTGTGTCAGCACAAAAACCTATACATGAATGTTTATAGTAGCTTTATTCATAATTGCTGAAACTTGAAAGCAACCAAGTCTCCTTCAGTAGATGATTGGATAAATAAACTGTGGTACATTCAGAAAATGAGTACTACAGAATATTATTCAGTGCTAAAAATAAATGAGTGATCAAGCCACACACAAAAAAATGTAGGAACTTTAAAAGCATCGTACTAAGTAAAAGAAGCCCATCTGAAAAGGCTAGATACTGAATGATTCCAACTGTACTCCTCACACTCCCTCATCTCCCCAGGATTGCGTCCTCTCCTCCTCCTGTCTGGACCTTCCTGTTTTCATGTGTTTCTTTTGCCTCATGCTGACCTCAGGTCAGAGCCCCACTCTCCCTCTCCCCGACACCCCTCCATTTCTCAGCTCCCACTCTCACCCACTGGGCAATGATCTCCCAGAGCCGTAAAGCATCATGGGCATAGAGAGCACTTGGGATTCCCAGCAGGCCTCGGTCAGCCATATCGTCAGGAGGACAGAGGGAGCAGTAGGTCAGCTGAGCCATGGCCTGACAGATCAAATGCGCATAGCCCCCTCCACCTGTGCTCATTGCTTAGGACAAGAGAGATGAGAGGCCTTGAGGAAGAAACAGAGCTGGAGAACACAGCGTACTATATAAGGGGGTCAGATATGGGCTTTTCAGATTTAATGACATGGATATAAAGGGACAAATCTCATGGGTTTAAAGGTCAGGACATTCACACACGTTGGTCTGGGATCCCAAAGGTGGCAGAAGGTAATGCAGAGCCAGATTAGTTGGCCCCAAGCCCCATGCCCTCCTTACCTTATCAAATACACCACCTTCTGAGATGAGTTGAGATTGACTTGGGTATTGATCTCCATGGTATAGTGAATGTGCAGGATCAGGAGCTGGGATGGAGGAGATTGGAGAGGGTGGTTAACGGAGAACATGCTTGGTCCTTCCTCCTAAGGCATGGCACCCAGCATGGTGGCCGTCTCTCCACTTGATGCTTTCCTTCCTGCCAGTGCCTTTGCAGGCTGGTCTTCTGCTTCTCTGATCACTTACTCTCATGTTCTCCAGCTGCCCTGTGAGTTGAGCTTTGGAGTCCAACTGACCGAGATTTCAACCACACTTTGCCATTCACTTTGATACTTGGCCAAGATACTTTGATACTTGTCCATCTCTTCATCTCTTAACAGGGGTGACAGTACAGTCTCTTATCACAGGCACTGTGGTGATGCTTATGTGAGTGATGTTTGAAGGGTATTGAGTACAGTGCCTGCACACAGAAGTCCTTGAATAGTAGCTGCTATCATTACCTTTGTTATTTCCACCTTGAATACAGGTGTCCTTTGAGAATCAGCCTTTTAACTTTTGATTTTTTAAACCAGTTTTTCTATCATGCACATCCTTACAGTTTAAACTAGCCTTTCTATTGATTTTCAAAGCCACTCCTTGAATCTCTAGTTGTTTTACTCTTGCATTTTTTAATTTTGGGGTGGGGGTAGGATATCTTCAGTCAGAATTAGAGGAGCCATATTGATCCATCCTCTTTATCAGTAGAAGGGCTGTCATAAAATCTGCTCTCACCAGCAGTTGGGCACTCTTAGGCTTCCTCTCCCCTGCTTTTCTTTAGCTAATAAGTGAGCCCATTTGATCTTCACATGCATTTCCTTTTGTCTTAGACCACTTTGTCTTCATTTCCTCTCAGTTGAGATGGAGGGTTCATGCAACCTTGGTATTTATGTGAGTTGGTGATGCCGGACAGATGGAAGACCCAAATGATACCGCTAGTGCCACGATATCAAAGCAGCTCACATTGGTTTAAAATTCAGAAAATTCATGAAAGACCCTGAGTGTCATAGAAAGCCCAAAGTCCACATGAGGAGAGAACATACCAGAGGACAAAGAATTAATAGTAATAGTAATAACAGCAAGAACTAATGCATTTTGTAGGATTTAGCCTGTCACACTGTTGTGTTATGTCGTTTTATCCTCATCATCCTCATCAATGAGGGAGCCCCTGTTATCCCCACTTAGAGATGAGGACACTGAGCACGCATCTGGTAAATACTGAGGCCAGGATTCAGTATTCTGACCCCGGCAGTCTGAATCCAGAGCCTGCACAAGTAGCCTTTATGAAATGTGCAGGCTTAGCCCTCCTGGGTGTCCTGATAACAACTCAGCTGTTTGCCATGGGATGAAGGTTGTTATGGTGAGGGGAGACAGGTGTGGAGGGGGTGGAACTAGTAAAGGGGGATTTTGAACTGTAAAAGTGGGCTTAACCATTAAGAGAGACAGAAGACGATGATGAAAGGCATCATAAAGTCAATCAAATACAAGATTCCATGAACTCTGTTGGTGTCTGTCTTGTCTATGTTTCCCCAGAGCCCAGAGGGCCACTGCACTAATGGATAGGTCTGGGGATGGAAGTGGGGACCCCTAGAAGCAGCACTACTCAAATGTTCTACCTAGCAAGTGCTCACTTATATATCTTGCTAACACTGCAAACTCTACGTACCTAAAACTGAACATCTCATCTTTGACTCCAAATTGGCTTCTCCTGACTTTACTGTTTCCGAAAATTGCTCTTGTTCATAAGCTTATACACATTTTTGTTATAAGCTTATATACATTTTTGCCCCTTCTGCTATATGTAAAGTGTCATCAAGATTTTGAAGACATTTTTTAAGCAAGCACAAGTCTATTTTTGCTGCCTCCTGCCTAGCAATAGAGTTTAGACTCACTGTTTTATAAAATTACAGTATTTCCGGGTCACTACAACAGCACATACTCTGTGAGCTCCTAGCTGTTGCAGCAGCTCAGCCTTCTGATCTTTCTCTCCAATCTCGCACCCAGGCATGCTGCAGCTACTATTTCCGCATCACAAAGTCTTTGCACTTTCCTTTCCATTTCTGTAACCCCCAAGTATTGCACCCCTGTCTTGAGCAGGTTAAATAACCTGTTAGCCTGCTGTCTTTGCTCTTTACTCTTCTATTTAATGACTCCTAAGTTGTGGTGGAACATTCTCCATCAACAATATAGTGTTTATTGCTTTCTCTCTGATGTCAAACTCTCCTTCCAGATATTGTTCTCTGGTTGTTTCTATGTGTCTCATTTGTCCTCCCAGTTAAATGGTAACTCTCCCAAAGCAGAGCAATACTTCTGTCTATCAAATCATATTCCTACTCCACACCAGACTCATTGCTAGAGAATTTCAGAACTGCCTTACAATAAGCGCTGAATAAATGCTAAGCGACTTGACTTAATAGGATAGATGGGATCTCTCTGTATTATCTCTTAAAACTACATGAAAATCTATGATTATCTCAAAATAAAAAGAATTTAAACATTAGAAATAAAGCCACAAGGCTCAAAGTCCTGACACAATCATTTTCTCCTCTCTTCAATTCACAAATTGCTATAAAAATTCTTTGCTACAATAACATGGATGCTTGTTGAATTCGAAGCTCTATTTAGATGTTCCCAGACAGATGGCTTAGGCTTTTTAAAACCTAGACAGCTGTTGGGTTGTTTCCTTTCTATGGAATGTGAGAGAGATGGGACATGGAGGGTAGAAGATGTACCCTGAAGACAGGGTGCAGCCCTGGGAGGCACCTGTAAGGCCACAGCAATGACCTCAGCCAGTGGATTGTTGTTCAGCAAGTGATATTGGAGCTCCTGCAGTTGGAAATCTGAATTTTGGATGCAGCATTTGGCCAGGAGCCAGGCAAGTGGAGGATCTGAGGGCAGGAACAGTGGCGGGGTTGGGTGCTGGGGTTGGAAGGCTGGGTCTGCAATAAAAAGGAAGTCAGCATTCATTGACCTCTCACCGTATGTGAGGCACCATTCTCACCGTTCACCATATGTGAGGGAAACAGATGGCAAAGGTAAGACTACTACCTTCCAGATGGTTATAATCTAGTAGGAGGATTGAGAACCATTCCACTCTGCCTCTCCCTAACTGTGGCACCATGTGAGTGTCAGGATGATCAGGTTGAATGCAGGAGAGTCAGAAGCAGGGAGTCCAATAAGAAGATCCTAACAGTGGTTTGGGAAAAAAGTGATGGGGTCTGAGCTATGGTGGGGGAAGGGGAAGGAGAAAGTGAGAAACTGGCAGTACATGTCAGCTAATTGTGAGAATAGCAGGAGTCGAAAATCATTAAAGCCAAGGGGAAGAGATGTTTAAGAAAGAAGGGGTGTTGCACAGATTCCAAGGTCACAAAGAGACTGAGTTGCCTCAGGGTGAGAACCAACAGAGACCATCATGACTCTCAAACAAGCAATTCCAGGTGAGTAGTGAGCAGGCTGCAAGGAAGAAAGGAGTGATGGAGACAAAATGGTCTCACTGAATGAGGCGGGAGTGGGGGACAAGAGCCAGTGGTCTTTGTCTCGGGGCAGAGGTCGGAGTGAACAGAGACCAGTCTTGGGAGGGGAATTCCCAGGGGGCCTCACCTGGATGACCATGGTAACAGCTTCCCATTGGGTTCCATCTTCAGCATCACCAGGTCAGCAGCCAGGTACTGCCTCTCTCCTTGGATCACGTTGGCTGGAATTCCATCCAGCAGGATGAAGTCAGCTTCAAACAGGGAAGTGTTCTTAGGAAAAGAGGAATGTATCCATAGTTAAAGTTGAAAGCATACCTCCAGAGGGCCAAGGCAAAGGGGAAGATGTAAAGACACTCAAGTCTAGCTCCTTGCCGTTATCCCACAGCATGCCAGAGTCCTCGTGGCAGAACTGAAGGAAGCATCAGAGCATCCGGTTCAAGTCCTCATTTTACAGGGAGGGATAGGACCCAATGAAGCGAGCCTTCCCAAGGGACATGCAGCTTGTTTGTGGCACAGGTAGTTTTAGAACTAGGCCTGCCAATTGATTCTGCACCGCAGGTGTATTAAGCTCTCCCCTTGTCAAGTTGGCCAAGCTCCTTTCCGCATTATCTCCTGAGGGTCTACTTTGTTTGGCTGTAACTGGCCTCAAAGCTTTTCCTCTACATACTTTATCATCTCTAGGTTTTTCTGGCACAGGACTCTGCACCCAGAGGCAGTGGCTTAGCACGGCCTCCCTTCCCTGAGTCATCTTTGGTCTGCCCCTTTGCCACTTTTCCTCCCACACTGCCAAGAAGAGAACAATGTAGGGTGGGAGAAGGTACCTGAAGTTCTTTCTCCAACTGGGCCCGAAGCTCCTCCATCCCCGTGGGCAGCACTAGCCGGGAGGGCAGAGAGGTGGAGCGTCTCAACAGCATGGGGATGGTGCCATCGAGGAATTAGTAGCCAAAAAGCTCACCATCCTGCCAGCGCCGGTGAACCTGCTCTGTGGAGGTTGGGTTGGGGTGTGGATGAAGGATATTTACCCCAATAGTCCTCTCCTCCAGACTCCACCTCAGGGATTTAGTCACATGATTACCCCATACCCAGCCCCCATCTTTTCATTCTTGAGGCCTCTGTGAGTTCACCAGGCACAATAAGGTCTTTTTTGGCAAACAGTTTTAGGGACTATGGCGTGTGACAGATAGGTCATGAAAAGGGCCAGCAAGGTGTTATGGAGACCTGGGGAAACCACTGATCAGTCAAGGCACTCTTTTGTTCCGAGAAGATCTGATCAAAATCCTCCAGGCATTTCCAGGAGCTCAGGAGGGTGTAAACTTGTTTGATGGCAAATTCTATAACCTTAGAACAGACAGTGAGGATTAAACTGTCAATTTACCAAATCCTACCTGTTTCTGGATCCACCAGCCCCACTCCACTCTGACCATCTCCTCACCCTGACTCCACTGTCCATTCAAAGTCCCGTCTCTTCTCCTCGTGGAATCTCATATTTGGAGGCAGATCACCCTTAGTCCCTGCAGCTATTGTCAGGGGCAACCCTTCCTTCCAGGTGGCCCTGCTAGGAGATGGGGACAAAAGTTAATGGAGAGGGTAGAAGTCAGCGATGGAAGAAGTGTCAGGGAAGGGGTGGGACAACTGGGAGGCCTAAGGGAGGTGGTCCCTGGTAGGTCTGCTGTCTTTCCTCCAGTTCTTTCTCTCAGTGCTTCTGGCACACATCCAAGGCATTGTTTCCTGCGAGGTGGCCTGGGAGACGTTAACACAACTGACCACACTGCTCTGTCCAAGCTCATGCTATGCTCTGGCTTCTTCCAATCTCCTGTCTCTTTAACTGTATTGCATCAGACTCTTTTGCCTTTTTCTCCGGCTCTGTCTCTCCTAATTAATTCCCTGGCCATTTATTTCATCCTCGCCCACCCCCTTTTCTTGATTTCACGAATCTCAGATCTCATATTTGTCCTAAGACAAAAATCCTGTTTTTGACACCCTGTCATAATCCTTAACTCAAATTTCCCTGTCTGTCCCTATTCTTCATTATCTATGAATTTTATTCTTAATCACCTGAAATGTTCATACCTATGCTACATTATCCTATATTACTTTATGATTCTCCCCTGTCTTGGTCCTCTCCTGTCCACACCTCGACCTGTCCTCCAACAGGACATATTTCAAGTCAGGTGCACTTACATCCCCTGACCTCGCCTTTCTCCATCCTCACCTATTCCCTGGGATAAGATACTGTGTGTGTGCCCCCCTCAACCGTACCCTCCCACCTGTCTTGGAGAACAAATGGTTTCATGGTGCTACCTTTACTTGGTTCCATCTCACCTGTCCTCAACGTCACATAGTCTATATTTGTTAACCTGACTTGTTCCTGCCCTCACTTGTAATTATACTTGCTTCTCAAAGATGCATATTCCGTGTTCTTACCTGTCCTTTCTCTCAATTGTCTCTCCTACTTATTTCCTAAGGTAAAAGATTCTGTATTTTCTGTCATTCATCGCCACCCCCTGCCAGGAGCTCCCTGTCTCTCACAGTGATCTTCCTTGTTTTTCTAACTTTTCAGCTCTCCAAGGTTATATCATTTGCTTCCCTTAGCTGTCTCCTCTCAGGGGTCACTGGCCATCTCATGTGCCATGTGCTACCCCGCCCTGCCCTAACTTGCTCCCCATCACATAGCGGTCTCCTTCCCACTTTTACTTTGCTCTTCAGTTTTCCATCATTGCTGCAACTCCATTCCCCGTTCTCCCCTTCTTGGAAGAGGGAACCTTCAGATCGCTTCTCTGTGTCCGCCTATTCTACATCCAACTTCAGGACTTTATACATTTTTTCTTCCGTTTCAAGCATCCTGCGTTTTCCACCCTTAACCTGCTGAGCACCCACTTTTTCTAGTCTCTTCCGACCTTCATCAGTGCCCCCTCTCCCAGTGGTTCCCGAGGCCCTGCCCCAGTTCCCCGCCGCTGCCCCTCACCGGTGCCCTCGGGCAGGCTCAGCACGCCCTCGCCCTGCACCCAGCGGTAACACGGGAAGGCGGCCTCCGCGCAGGCTCCAGGGCCCTGCACCGTGATGCGGTCGCAGAACCACGCGTCGTCCACCAGGGAGTGGTGTTTGCGCAGCTTCACGAAGTGCAGTGGCCCCAAGTCCTCGGAAACGTCTCGATCAAACTCTTCCTCCTGCGGAGGCCAGAACCCGGCGAGACTTAGTAGCAGGGCCCCGGGAGAGGCCGTTCCGTCCGGGTTGGGAGTTGGGGGTCAGAGGTGGGGCGGGGACGAGAAGAGGCGAGGACCTTTCTGGAGTCTGGGTTGACAAGGCCTCCAAAGATAGCATTCCCTCGTTCCCTCCTCGCGACACCTGCGGGCTGTGTCTCAGACGCCCGGTCGCAGGGAGGACGAGGGAGCGTGGGGCGTGGCCTGCAGTGTCTGAATTGATGACTGAGCATCAGCACCCGCATCGGTCCCTTTGCTGAGCTCTCACCCCGCCCACGCTCTCCCCAGGAGCTTCAGGTTTGACCCCTCATCCTATATTGAGCCTATGGTGCCACTGGCTCTGGGGTCTTTTGGGGAAGGAGTTGGAGGCTGCGAGGACCTGAGTCGGGAAGAGAGAAGGGGGTTGAGCCCAGCCTGGCCCTGGCTCCCGACCCTCTTCGCACTCCTGGCGCGGGAGTCCCAACTCCCTGGGAGTCTCAGCCGGCGCAGTCGCGCTGTCGCTCGCCCCCAGCCTCCCGATTCCGAGCCGCCCTCCCGCCGCGAGCCGAGCCCGGGCCAGGGTCAGTGTCCCCGCTCCCGCCCGCTGACCTGGCCCCGCACCGGCTGCAGCTGCAGCTCCAGCTCCGCCTCCCCGCGCGCCCCGACCAGCCACAGCTGCACGCGGTTGTGCGACCCGGAGAAGAGCGAGGCCCCGGTGGCCACGCGGATGCGGTAGCGGCCCATGGCAGCGGGTGGATTCACCTGGGCTTTAGAGGTTCGGTCAACGATATCAGGTGAGAATTCCGCGGCCAGGTAAAATAAATAAAGCAGGACTCTGCGAGTCTGCCCACTCCAGGGTGTGGGGCACTCCTGGGTCTCCATCCCAGACAAGAACATGTGATTAGCTCGTGGGGTGGGGTGTTAAGGGGGAGGCTGCTCTTCTCAGCTCAATGCTGAGAAGCGGGGCTTTGAGGAAGATGAGGGGCTGAGCCTGGGTGCAGTAAGGAGGGAGAGGGGGCAGGGCTAATCCATCTGAGTTCCTCTCTAGGCTTCTCATACTCCCCCAACCCCGCGTTTTGCTACTGAATAGCATTTTCTGCAGGAGTCCTGGGTGCCATTCCCTTTTCTTTTTGCCAGTGACCGGTGCCCCTGGGTGACTGTCTCCACCGTCTCTTCATCTACCAGGTCTGCCTGCTGAAGGGGCATCGAGATTGTCCTTGTGGGCCAGAGAAGGCCCCTTCTTGAGGGACACTCGAGAGTTAGGGAAAAGTTAGAATATCCCCTCCAATGTGACTTTCCATGTCCAGGCACCTAGGGAGTAGCTGAGGCCTCCATTTTCTCCCCCATCCCAAGAGAAAAAAAACCAATGTCCATGGTCCAGTGTTTCTCCTTATCCACTCCTTTCTGTTTATGGACTTGTTTCTATAAGGTTTTGGTCATTTCTTCCACAAAAAAATGAGGTCACGCTACCATTTTGTTTTCCTAGGAAGTTGTTTTCCACAGTTAACAATACATGATGGGAATATCTTCAGATCAATAGAGAACCAACTACACTTTTGGTTAGCTCTAAGTATTCCTTTCTTGATGAGCATCCAGGTTGTTCCCAGGAATATTAACTATGATGAGTGCTTTAATCAACACGTGTCTATGTATGCCATTAAGTATTGGAGCTTTTAAACTTATAGAATAAATTCCAAGAAGTGAGATTTCTGTGTAAAATTATATGAATGTATAGTAATAGATATTATCAAATATTTTCCAAAAAGCCTGTAGCATGGTATCAGAGTGCTCTTTCTCTGCATTCTCACCTGCACAGGGAGTTATCATTTAAAAATATTTTGCCAGGGGCCGGCCCCGTGGCCGAGTGGTTAAGTTCACGCGCTCTGCTGTGGCGGCCCAGGGTTTTGCCAGTTCGAATCCTGGGCGCAGACATGGCACCGCTCACCAAGCCATGCTGAGGCGGTGTCCCACATGCCACAACTAGAAGGACCCACAACTAAAACTACACAACTATGTACTGGGGGGCTTTGGGGAGAAAAAGAAAAAATAAAATCTTAAAAAGAAGAAGAAGAAGAAGATTGGCCCTGAGCTAACATCTGTGGCCAATCTTCCTTTAAAAATATTTTGCCAGTCTGGTGGACGAAAAGTGTCAAGAACTATGAGAAATCTGGGATTTTACCCTGCTTAAAAGCTAGCCAATTAGCCTGTTACTGTTTGTGAGACGGTGGTAGAAGACACAAGACTCCTGTTCAAATTCCTAAAGAACATTATTATTCACAGCAAAAGAAATAGCCGGAGGTTCATGTCCCATCCCTTCCTCCTGCCCCTAAGTTCCATGGTGGTGACTCAGGAGGGCGTGGATGGATGCCTGTACCTACAGCAGGTTGCATTACAGGACGGGATCACTGAGCTTGGGGAATTCACCATTTTTATACTAAGTGGAAGGAAGTCTGTTCTTTGTCTGGGGGTGATATTACCTCATTCCACAAGATTGCTTGCTACAAACATGGCTCTTGAGAAATAGCCCAAATAAAGAGCAGTCAAGACCTTGCATTCCTGGAATACCCAGCAGGAATGTTCGGGGGCAATCAGGGCCCATGGCAGATTTCCCCTCCCAATAGAAAGTAGTGTCTTAGCTGCTTAACACCTTCTATAGCTTCCTATTAGATATAAAATAATATACTCACGTCAATTACTTTCCTATATACCAGCAATGAACAAGTAGAACTTGAAATTTAAAACACCTTGCCATTTACATTAGTACCCCCTAAAATGAAATAGTTAGATATAAATCTAACAAAATATGTACAAGATCTATATGAGTAAAACTACAAAACTGATGAATGAAATCAAAGAAGAACTAAATAAATGGTGAGATATTCCATGTTCGTGGATAGGAAGACTCATTCTTGTCAAGATGTCAGTTCTTCCCAACTAGATCTATAGAGTCAATGCAATCATAATCAAAATATCAGAAGGTTATTTTTGTGAATATCAACGGACTGATTCTAAAGTTTATAAGGACAGGAAAAAGACCCAAAATAGCCAACTCAATGTTGAAGGGGAAGAATAAAGTTGGAGCCACTACCCAACTTCAAGACTTACTACAAAACTGCCGTAATCAGGACAATATGGCATCGATGAAAGAAGAGACAAATAGATCAATGCAACAGAATAGAGCCCAGAAATAGATCCACATAAATAAAATCAACTGATCTTGGACAAAGGAGCAAAAGCAATACAATGGAGCAAAGATAGTCTTTTCCACAAATGGTGCTGGAACAACTGGACATCCACATGCAAAAGAATTAATCTAGACACACACCTTACACCATTTACAAAAATTACCTCAAAATGGATCACAGACCTAAATATAAAATACAAAACTATGAAACTCCTAGAAGATAACATAGGAAACAACCTTGTAAATGTTTTCCCCAGGAAGTTTTTCTTTTCTGGTCTCAGAGGGTTTTACTTCATACACATGCAGATTGGTATTCAGCTAAAAGATCTAAAGGACTTCTATGTGGCTATCTAGAATTCTTTGTGTAGCTTCCCCCTCTTGTATATGTAGCCCTGCAATTTCTAGCCTTCTTGGCCTCCCTGAACTCCAGTCTCTGTCTCCCCACCTCAGTAAGATTGTCTGACTCAGTTTGGATTCTCCCTCACTGTGCACAGTCTGGGAATTAACTCCATGAAAAAAATCTGGATAATGATAGAACTCATTTCATTTACCTTTTCTCAGGGATCACAGTACCACACTGATTATTTTTCAGTGCCTAAAAATAATTGTTTTCTATATTTTGTATAGTTTTCTAGTTGTTTATGGTAGGAAGGTAACTCTGGAACATCTTAGTGTCTCATGGCTGGAAGCAGAAAAACTCTCTCACCTTTGTCATAGTTTTATCACACCTCTATGTATTCGCAAATATATTTCATTTTAATTATCTTAACCTGATTTTTTTAAAAAGTGGTATCATGCTTTATGCAATCATTTGGAGTTGATACTAATTTAACCTAAACTTTCATGTTGTATTTACCTGTTTTTCTTATATCCTTACAAGCACAAGACTTCTGCCTCTGCCTTGATTTTGTTCCTATTCACCTGGACTAGAAGTTTGTGTTATTGTGAACTGGGGACAGGGGGTGCTTATCCCAAAGCCATTCAAGGGACAAGTAAGAGCAGAACTTCAGCAATCTCCCTCCTAATTGATCTGCCCAACTAAGCAGAACAGTTTCCCCCAGGCCCGTCCCCATCCTTTCCACACGGGTCCAAAACAACGCCCCTGTCATCGAGAGAGTCTCTCGCCGTTTTTTGGAGGTCTCATTTCTGTAGTTCCTCCTTGGTTGTACATTGGGGAAAGAACTAGTAATCATGCTGATTAAGTTTCCTGGCAGGGCTGGACATTTATTTGGGAGCACTTTTTTTTTTTTTGTAAGAAAACTGGTAGCCATTTCTATCAATTGCAAACCATTTCTGTGGTTAGCACTAAAGCAATAACATCACTTCAAGATTGCTCTTCTTTGTATTAGAGAATGTCCTGGAATGGTTATTTCTTTTCTTTCTTTTTTTTTTTTTTTCACCTTCTTACATTTCAATCTTGTTTCTTTTTGTTCTTTTTTTAAGGTTGGCACCTGAGCTAACATCTGCTGCCAATCTTCTGTTTCTTCTTCTTCTTTTTCTCCCAAAAGCTCCCCAGTACATAGCTGTATATTCTAGTTGTAGGTCCTTCTGGCTCTGCTATGTGGGATGCCACCTCAGCATGGCTTGATGAGTGGTGCTCGGTCCACACCCAGGATCCAAGCCAGCCAAACCTTGGGCCACCAAAGTGGAGCGTGCAAACTTAATCACTCGGGCACAGGGCTGGCTCCCTGGAATGCCTATTTTATATTCAACTTAAAGCAATCATCTACCCACTATTTGGGAAGATATGGATATAGATACAGAGATGGATATGGATATAGTTCTAATAATAGAATTTTTGGGATCACAGTGTCTTGGGGTTTAAATGTTAATGATGGATATATTTAGTTGATATTTCCCCAAATATACCTATCAGCATACATGACTTTACAAAGGGGACAAAGATCCTTTAGGGAGAAGAAAAGGGCACAAACCCTTTTCCTTTGAGGTTCAAAGTTCTTGAATATTTTGAGACATTCGGGTGGCTCTGAAGTCAGCTGCCAGAGAAAGGACAGCAGAGAAACTCAGAAGCACAAAGGATCAGGGCTCTGAACAGGTGTCTGGATGGGATCCATACCATGACCTAGGTTATCACAGGGAGACCTGGTTCTCAGCACAACAAGTGACTTTGACACTGAGGGCATTAAAGAATATGTGACTGTATTAATTGGAACCCCAACTGGTGATTCATCACAAACCCAGTTTTCATACGTGTGCTCATATAATCTTAATAGCTGTGAGATAAAGTAAGCATTATTTTAACCTTTTTTTTTTTTTTTTTAGAGAAAAGGACTTGGCATTTCAAGTGTGTGAATCAGTTTCTCATTGTCTGATCGGGGCTTTACAAATCTGAGGGTCAAATCCTAGAACAGGGTGACTGAATCAAGGTGTGACCAAGTGTTTCCCAATTTCTTGCCTACTTCCCTTAGATTATATCATGCCCTCCTCCAGATTGACCTCAGATGATTGAACTAGAGGATTTCCAAAGACCTAGCTTCATGAAATCCTCAGGTCCACCCTCCTTTTCTCTTTCATTGCCCCGTGACAAAACACAAACAACCCGAGGCAGACCTGGCTTTCTGTGCTTTTGGATGATCTTAAGAAAAGGGAAGCAAAGCAGCCAAAGAGCCTTATGTACAGGGGCAATAAGCCAAGAGTAAATTCCACGGCAAAGTGAAATCAGGCTGGAGAAAGAATTATTTGACATGTTTAGAGTTTCAATCGTGAGGTTCAGAGTAAGGGCATGCATCTATTACTGTATAAATTATGATTATTCTGAACCCGCATCCTTCTGACTACAAGATGTCTACTCTGTAACTTCTAGGGATTCCCACTCAGCCCAAAGGGTCAGCCATGTCTACAATAACTGACCTCACAGAGGAACAATCCAAAAATTCTGGTCTGTCTGTTAAAGGGCCTGTTTTCCCCCCATGTGGATGACTTTACCACCACAATCACAGCCTCAAGAAGCTGTGGGATGATCAAAGCCTTCTTAGAACACTCATCTCCACAGGGTTATGCTCAGATGTGGGTTCTCCATGCCAGAGTAAGGTGAGACACCAAAGTGATGGCCATAGCTGACACAGCTTTTACAAATGCACATACCAAGACACATACATGCTCATACACACTCATTTTGTCTAAGGCACATTTCTATGTCCTATTACTAGAACCAGATGACCCAGCACTTTGGGGATAAGACCTTGATATCACTAATGAAAAAAATAACCTGGAGACTTGGGGAATCAGCTCTGCTCCTGGCAAGCCTCAATGTAGCTCCTTCCAACACCACCCCTCTCTCCCTCACACTCCACATTCCCATCCTAGGCAGGGCTCCTATTTGAAGTTAATGTCACCTTTACTGATGGGATCTGGCCCAGGGCCAGCAAGAGTTGGTTATGCTGAAACCTCAGCACAGTGGGACACTCTTATCTATGGTCATGTGGTGAGGAGACCCAGAAGGCTGTACTGATATCAAATAATGAGGCTTTAGAGTCAGGAAAATGTGATTTTAAGTTCCTTATCTGCCGCCAAACTTTATGATTTTGAACAATGTTCTTAATGTCACACTTTTAGTTTCCTGCGCTTAAAAATGGGGTTAATACTGAGCATTATAGTGTTAATTTCCTTTGTCTCTTATCATCAAGTATCTAAATCTTCTTGCTATAGCTCCAGTTGGTCCAGCATCTCAACCAAGCCTTAATCACACCTCTCTCAGATCTCAAATCATCTCATGGCTTGGCTCTTGCCCATGACCTGAGTGCTCGGCTATGATTTCCAGCTGTACCTGTTAGTGTCAAATCCATGATGGGGACATCTTATAGCTGAGGTGATCTCTTTGATCCAAATTTCCACTTTATTTCAAGGTACCTCAATGGTTCCCCTCCACCTCCAAGATTTCACATATCAGGCTCATCAAAAGTGATAATAAGACAGGGAGGGGTTAAGAGTCAATTTTCTCACTTTTTTGATTGAGCTCAGGGATGCAAATGAAAAAGGTGGGACAGGGGCTTCTATCCTCCAAAATGATAACTAAAGTAACTATTTTTCCTAAAAAGTGAAGAGTCTATTAAAATAAGAATGCTGCATATTAAAATTCTGATTAGAAAATCAATGAAGCCAAAAGCTGAGTCCTTCAAAAACTCAAAAAATTGACAACCTTTAACTAAAGTCACCAAGAAAAAAAAGAGGAGACTCAAATTACTAAAACCAGGTGTGAAAAAGGGACATTACCACTGAACTTACAAAAATAAAAAGGATTAAGTACTATAAACAATTGCATGTCAACAAAAATGGAAATCCTAGATCAAATGGACAAACTCCTAAAAACACTTAAATGATGCTGACTGAAGAATAAATAGAAAATCTGAATAGATGTATAACAAGTAAAGAGATTGATACACTAATTAAAAACTTCCAACAAAGAAAAATCCAGGACCAAATGGCTTTACTGGTGAATTCTACCAAAAGTAAAAAAGAATTAACACTAATTTTTATCAAACTCTTCCAAAAAGTATACAAGGGGGAGAAATTTCCCAAATCATTCTGTGAAATCATTATTACCTTAATACCAAAGCCTGAGAAAGACCTTGGAAGAAAAGAAAGCTAGAGATCCAATATTTTTTATGACTCCAGATGCAAATATCCTCAACAAAATACTAGCAAATCAAGTTTAGCAGCATATTAAGTGGATTATACACCATGACCAAATGGGGTTTATCTCAGGAATGCAAGGTTACTTTAACATCTGAAAATCAAACAATAACATACACCATATTAATAGAATAAAGGAAAAACACTACACATAATCTCAATAAAAGCAGAAAAAGCATTTGACAAAATCCAATACCCTTTCATTATAAAAAAAGAAGTCACAGGGAGTGACATCAGCATCATGGCAGAGTGAGCTCTTCCCTTAGTCTCTCCCCCTAAGATACAACAAAAAGGATATTCATAAACCAACAGAGGACATTCATACAACACAATAGATGTCTGAGAGGACCTTACAGCCATACAACTGAAGGTGGGGGTGCTGGACCCCCCCGGGAGGCAGTGGAAGGAGGTAAGGGGGTCTCCTGTCCCTCATGAGTGGTGGTGATCTAGGGTGTGGGACCTAACGCTGTGGCCAGCATGCCACCCTGAGTGGAGAAGGGGGAAAACGCAGCCCTCCACAGGAATGTTTGTGCTCTTGGAGTTGACTGCAAGCCTGTGGGAATGCTCCACATCAAGTCAGCTAGGCAATTGTGGGTGCTCCACACGAAGCCGAGAAGCCCAGGTGGGCACACAGTGAGTGCAGAGTCGGGGCATGTGGGATTGCGCATGTGAAAGAAAGTGCCCCTCTCCTGCTCTGACCTGGGGCACCAGCTCAGCTAGTAGGCAAGAGCAGGGCATCCCTGCCAGAGCACCTGCACCTATGCGTATAAAGCAGCAGTGGCCTACAGGCAGACAGGCCCTGTGAGCACAGCTTCCAATGGACAGGCACATCTGCCAGGGGTCACAGAGGGCCTGCCTCCTCATCCAGTGGTAGCAGGTGGAATCTGCAACCAGATACTAACTACCACTATGTGATGGAAAAAATATGCCCCACTGAATAGCATGAAGAAGTATATTAACACTCCAGACAAGAAGGAAAATTACAAGTATCCAGAAATCAATCCTAAAGTCACAAGAATTTACAAGCTAAGTGGTAGAGAACTCAAAATAGTTATCATAAAGAAACTCAATGAGTTACAAGAAAACTCAGAAAGATAGTTTAATATATGTGGCATAAAATTAATGAAGAAAGAGAATTCTTCACAAAAGAGATACCGTCCAAAAAAATCAGAAATGTTGGAGATGAAAAACACAATGAATGAGATAAAGAAAAATCTAGAGTCCTTAAAAACCAGAGCTGAGATTATAGCATACAGAATCAGTAATTTAGAGGACAGAAATATAGAAATGCTGCAGATGGAAGAGGAGAGAGAACTAAGACTAAAAAAAGATGAAGACTTCTCCAAGAATTATCTGACTCAATTAGGAAAGGCAAGATAAGGATTATAGGTATTCCAGAGGGGGAAGAGAGAGAGAAAGGAGCAGAGAGCTTGTTCAAAGAAATAGTAGCTGAGAACTTCCCAACCCTGGAGAAGGAGCTGAAATTACATGTAAATTAAGCTAATAGAACTCCTAATTACATCAAGGCAAAGAGACCTTCTCCAAGGCATATATTAGTAAAACTGACAAGAGTCAGTGACAAAAAATATTAAGGGGAGAAGAAAATAATCCACAAAGGAACCGCTACCATGTTTTCAGTGGATTTCTCAGCAGAAACCTTACAGGCTAGGAGAGAGTGGAATTATGTATCCAAAATTCTGAAGATAAAAACTTTCAGCCCAGCAAACTCCATCCAGCGAAACTGTCCTTAAGATATGATAGAGAAATAAAAACTTTCCCAGATAAACAAAAGCTGAGAGAGTTCTTTACCACAAGATCTGCACACACACACACACCCCCCCCCCCCAGGAATGATCAAGAAGGCCCTCATACCTGAAAAAAAAAGAAGGAGTTTACAAAGCCTTGAGCAAGGAGATAAATAGACAGACAAAATCAGAAAATTGCAGCTCTCTTTCAGAACAGGTTAGCAAACAATTATAACATTAAAGATAAAAGGAAGGAAAGCATCAAAAATAGCTACAACCACTTCATTTTAATCACAAACGCACAATGGGATAAGTTGTGACAACAATAACTTAGACAGGGAAGAGAAAAGGAATGGAACCTGCTTAGACTAAGGAGATCAGAGGCTATCAAAAAATGGACTATCCCATCTATGAGATCTTTTATACAAACCTCATGGCAACCACTAAACAGAAAATCAGGACAGAGACACAAATGATAAATAAAGAGAAAACTGAGAAAACCATCATAGAGAAACACCAAACTGAACTGGCAGTCAGAAATACACAGGATGAGAAACAAAGGAAATATAGAACAACGAGAAAACAAGTGATAAAATGGCAGCATTAAGTCCTCAAATATCAATAATCACTCTAAATGTACATAGATTGAATTCTCCAATTAAAAGACACAGAGTGGCTGGGTGGATTAAAAAACAAGACCAACAATATGCTGCCTCCAGGAAGCACATCTCAGCTCTAAAGACAAACACAGGCACAGAGTGAAGGGATGGAAGATGATACTCCAAGTTAACGGCAAACAAAAGAAAGCAGGTGCTGCCATACTCATGTCAGACAGAATAGACTTCAAGATAAAAAAAGGCAATGAGAGACAAATAGGGGCAGTATATAATGATAAAAGGGACACTCCACCAAGAGGACATAATGCTTATAAATATATATGCACCTAACACAGGAGCACCAAAGTACATAAAGCAACTATTAATAGACCTAAAAGGAGAAATTAAAAGCAACCCAATAATAGTAGGGGACCTCAACACCCTACTTACATCAATGGATAGATCATCCAGACAGAACATCAACAAAGAAATAGTAGAATTAAATGAAAACTAAGCCAGGTGGACTTAATAGATTTATACACAACATTCCATCCAAAATCGGCAGAATATACATTCTTCTCAAGTGTACATGGAACACTCTCAAAGATAGACCACATGTTGGGAAACAAGGCAAGCCTCAATAAATTTAAGAAAACTGAAATCATATCAAGCATCTTTTCCAACCGTCATGCTATGAAATCAACTATAAGAAAAAAGCTTGGAAAGTGAAAAATATGTGGAGACTAAACAACATGCTACTGAACAACCAATAGATCAATGAAGAAATTAGAAGGGAAATAAAAAAATATCTGGAGACAAATGAAAATGAAAATACACCATACTAACTCATATGGGATGGAGCAAAAGCAGTCCTAAGAGGGAAATTCATGGCAATACAGGCCCACATTAACAAATAAGAAAAATCTCAAATAAATAATCTTAAACTACACCTAACAGAACTAGGAAAAAGAAGAACAAAGCCCAAACTCAGAAGAAGGAGGGAAATAATAAAAATTAGAGCAGAAATAAATGAAATTGAAACCAAACAAACAAAAAAACAAAAACCAGTAGAAAGGATCACTGAAACTAAGAGCTGGTTGTTTGAAGATAAACAAAATTGACAAACCCTTAGCTAGACTCAGTAAGAAAAAAAGAGAGATGGCTCAAATAAATAAAATTAGAAATGAAAGAGGAGAAATTACAACAGATACTGCAGAAATACAAAGGATTATAAGAGAATACTATGAAAAACTATATGCCAACAAATTGGACAACCTAGAAGAAATGGATAAATTCTTAGACTCATACAACCTCCCCAAACTGAATCAAGAAGAAATAGAGAATCTGAACAGACCAATCACAAGTAAGGAGATTGAAACAATAATCAAAAACCTCCCCAAAAATAAAAGTCCAGGACCAGATGTCTTCTCAGGAGAATTCTACCAAACATTCAAAGAAGATTTAATACCTATCCTTCTCAAACTATTCCAAAAAATTGAAGAAGATGGAACACTTCCTAACTCATTCTACAAGGCCAATATCACCTTGATCCAAAACCAGACAAGGACAACACAAAGAAGGAAAATTACAGGCCAATATCGCTGATGAACATAGATGCAAAAATCCTCAGCAAAATATTGGCAACCCAAATACAGCAATATATTAAAAGAACATACACCATGATCAAGTGGGATTTATACCAGGGACTCAGGGATGGTTCAACATCCACAAATCAATGTGATACATCACATTAACAAAATGAGGAATAAAAACTACATGATCAGCTCAATAGATGCAGAGAAAGCATTTGACATGATCCGACATCCATTTATGATAAAAACTCTCACTAAAATGGGTATAGAAGGAAAGCACCTCAACATAATAAAGGCCATATATGACAAACCCACAGCCAACATCATACTCAATGGGGAAAAACTGAAAGCCATCCGTCTGAGAACAGGAACAAGACAAGGGTGCCCACTCTTGCCACTCTTATTCAACATAGTACTGGAGGTTTTGGCCAGAGCAATTAGAGAAGAAAAAGATAAAAAATATCCAAATTGACAAGGAAGTAGTGAAACTCTCTCTGTTTACAGACAACATCATTCTCTATATAGAAAACCCTAAAGAATCCACCAGAAAACTATTAGAAATAATCAACAACTACAGCAAAGTTGCAGGGTACAAAATCAACTTACAAAAATCAGTTGCATTTCTATATTTTAATAACAAACTAACAGAAAGAGAATTCAAGAATACAATCCCATTTATAATCCCAACAAAAAGAATAAAATATCTACAGATAAATTTAACCAAGGACGTGAAAAACCTATACAATGAAAACTATAAGACAGTATTGAATGAAATCGATGACATAAAGAAATGGGATGATATTCCATGCACATGGATTAGAAGAATAAACATGGTTAAAATGTCCATACTACCTAAAGCAATCTACAGGTTCAATGCAATCCCAATCAGAATCCCAATGACATTCTTCATGGAAGTAGAACAAAGAATTCTAAAATTCATATGGGACAACAAAAGACCTTGGATAACTAAAGCAATCCTGAGAAAAAAGAACAAAAGTGGAGGCATCACAATCCCTGGCTTCAAAACATACTAAAAGCTATAGTAATCAAAACAGCATGGCACTGGCACAAAAACAGACACATGGATCAAGGGAACAGAATTGAAAGTCCAGAAATAAAACCACACATCCACAGACAGATAATCTTCAACAAAGGAGACAAGAACATACAATGGAGAAAGGAAAGTCTCCTCAATAAACGGTGTTGGGAAAACTGGACAGCCACATGCAAAAGAATGAAAGTAGACCATTGTCTTTCACCATACACAAATTTTAACTCAAAATGGATAAAAGACTTGAAGGTAAGACCTGAAACCATAAAACTCCTAGAAGAAAATATAGGCAGTACACTCTTTGACCTTAGTCTTAGAAGCATCTTTTTGAATATCATGTCTACTCAGGCAAGGGAAACAAAAGAAAAAATAAACAAACGAGACTTCATCAGATTAAAGAGCTACTGCAAGGCAAAGGAAACCATGAACAAAACGAAAAGACAACCCACCAACTGAGAGAAAATATTTGCAAATCGTATATCCAACAAAGGGTCAATCTCCAAAATATATAGAGAACTCACAAAACTCAATGACAAAAAAACAACCCGATCAAAGAAAGGGCAGAGGTTATGAACAGACATTTTTCCAAAGAAGATAAACAGATGGCCAATAGTCACATGAAAAGATGTTCAGCATCACTAATCATTAGGGAAATGCAAATCAAAACTACAGTGAGATGTCTCCTTACACCCATCAGAATGGCTATAAGTACCAAGACAGAAAGTAATAAATGTTGGAGAAGCTGTAGAGAAAAGGGAATCCTCATCCACTGCTGGTGGGGATGCAAACTGGTGCAGCCACTATGGAAAACAGTATGGAGATTTCTCAAAAAACTAAAAATAGAAATACCATATGACCCAGCTATCCCACTACTGGGTGTTTATCCAAAGAACTTGAAATCAACAATTCAAAGAGACTTATGCACCCCTATGTCCACTGCAGCATTATTCACCATAGCCAAGATGTGGAAGCAACCCAAGTGCCTGTCCACTGATGAATGGATGAAAATGTGGTATATATATATATATACAATAGAACACTACTCAGCCATAAAAAAAGACAAAATCGTCCTATTTGCAACAACATTGATGGACTTGAGGGTATTATGTTAAGTGAAATAAACCAGACAGAGAAAGACAAACACCACATGATTTCACTCATGTGGAAGCTAAACAAACTCATGGACAAAGAGAACAGATTGGTGGTTACTAGAGGGGAAGGGCTTGGGGGGTGGTCATAAAGGGTAGAGGGGCACACATGTATGGTGACTAACAAATAATAATGTACAACTGAAATTTCACAATGTTATAAACTATTATGACCTCAATAAAATTTTAAAAAGCAATGAACTATAGACATATGCAAGAAAATGAATGAATTTCAATATAATTAAGCTGAGTGAAATAAACCAAATAAAGAAGTAAAAATAAGTAAATAAATAAAAGAAATCAACCACTCACCCTAAACCATAAAAACCTCATCATCCTTATCTGCCTTGGGATCATTGGAACCAATATCTCCAAGTTCTTTATCCCTGTTTATATCGGTTAATACAGGAAGCCCAGGTCTCCATTTCCTCTGTCATGCTCAGACTATAATCACCAAACTCCTGGCAAGATTGATAAAGAAACAAAAGGAAGAATGTGCAAATAAACCACATTAGCAATGAAAGGTAGCCATAATTACAGTTGCTGCAGGTAGTTAATAAGTAAGAGAATATTTTCAACATGACAATAAATGTGGTGAAATTTTGTAAACTTCCCAGAAAGAGTAGAACTAAATCTGACTAAAGAAGAAATATAATTTGGATGGTTCTATAACTAAAACAGAATATGACTAGGTACTCAAAAATATTCCCACCAAAAAAATCCACCACACATGGACAGTTGTAAGGATGAATTCTATAAAACATTCAATGAAAAGATAATACCATAGAGAAGATCTAAAAAAAACTGCAAAAAATGAGAAACAGTATCCAACTCACTAAGGGTAATTATAAGGATCTTAATAAAACCAGAAAAGGGTAGCTCAAGGAATGATAATCATAAGCCAACCAAACTAAAGACCATAAATGCAAAAATTGTCATCAAAATATTAGTAATTTTGGAATTCAACAATGTATAAAACGACAAATTCGATATACCTCAAGAATACAAAGTTGGATTAAGATTACAAACTTTACTAGATGTACTTCCAATAAAAATCACAATAGTTTGATATGGAGAATTACAAGCTGATTCTCATACCTGTGTAAAAGGCCACAAGTCCAAGAAAAGCGAAGGCACCTCTAAAGGACGAGTTGGATGAATATGTCTTATGAAATAACAGACTATGTTAACTATAAAGTTGTACAATATGTCAGTGTGGTGTGTTGTAAGACAAACATATGAATGGAATAGAATAGGAAGCTCAAAAATACTCCCATTCAGATATGGCAACTCGATTTACGTTAGCATTATAGATCTGGGGGAGAGGGTGGGCTCTTCAATAAGCTGTGCTTAGATAAGGGATTGTCCCAATGCAAACAATGGAATTGGACATCTATCTCACACCATATTACCAAATCCATCCCCAAATGATTATATAATAAATCGAAAAGACAAAGTTTCCAGAGGCAGGAGGAGGCTCCATGTTCTCTAAGGAGCATGGTTTTAAGTTAAAGATCATTCTGTTAGGTGACTAGGAGGTGAGGACAGTGCCTCAGACTAGTGACATATCCTGGAAGGGAACTCAGGTCGGGAAGAAAGTAGAAGCATAGCAACTCAGATCCATTAAAACATAGAACTTAGGAGGAAAAGGTTAATCATAGTGGGGTGGCATAGGATCTTTAAAGGGCCAGCATGTTTGGGCTCAGAGAGCGATACTGTTCTCTATGCAGCTTGGCTTCAGGTATTCATAGGAAAGGTCTAGTTGTTCATTCTGGGCGATGATTTCCTTATCTAGGTTGTCCAGATCTGTTTGAAATCATCTTAAAACAGCCTTGGGCTCAGGGCCTGAAAAATATTTTTCTGTGTGATGCCCCAGGGCCACCTGAAGCAGAAAAAAAGGATCAATTAGTTTTTAGTTCTAAGAAACGGGCACCAGAGGCCAGTCACTCACTCTGATATCTTGTCTCCAGTTGTCAGTGCCCCCAGATTTCCCAAGGTCCCCTCCCACCTTGTCTGGCTGCCACTGGCCCAGCTGTCACACAAGCAACTTCTGAAGACAGCTCTGCTTGACATCCGGTAGTGAGACCATCACTGTGGCCATTGTCACATCTTCCTTGGTGGTAGGTGGAGGCATCTTCATTGAACATGAGCATCAGAGACCCAGAAAAACCAGTCCAGCAGGGGGAGGAGGAATCTGGAGTCAAACTGGAACTCTGATGTGCAGGACCCTAGCCCCCAACTCTTTCCTTCAATCATCCCCTAATCTAGGCATTTTCCCTTAGGGACCCAGGCTTTCAGTTGTCTCTTCCTGGCTCTGGTTGATGGCCACATGCTGGGCAGTGCACGTGAAGATGCACGTGGCAAGGAAATGACAGAGCTGAGCCCAAGACTGGAAGGAGACAGTGAAACCTAGGAGAAGAAAGACCAAATTTAAAAACTGCAGTCCCTGAGGAGTCAAGGAAATAAATGCTGATGTCTTGAGACACCCATATTTAGAATTAGCAAGTGTTCATTCATTCATTCAAAATGTGTGGGATACTGTGTAGTAGGCACTGTCTAGGCATTGGGGATACATTGGTGAGCAAAAGTGACAAACACCCTGTCTTCTTGTAGCTTAGATTCTATTGGAGGAGAAAGATAATAAACAGAATAACCAAGTGAAATTGCACACAGTATGTTGATAGTGATGAGAAGAGAAATAAATAAAGGAAGACGGACATGAGAAGTCAGGGAGGGGTGGTTGATAATTTAGTCAAGGGCCCAGGGGAGCCTCAGGGGACAATCGTCTGTGAAGCAGGTGGTGCAGTGGTCAAGAGCCCAGGCTGTGGCATCAGCCCTGGGACCCGTCCTGGCTCTGCTGCTGACCAGGTGCGTTACCTTGGACCAATTGCTTAGCATCTCGGAGCCTCTTATTTTCCTCTGAAAATGAAGATAATAATTGTTACATTATAAATAGATGACCCATGTAAAGCCCCTCAGAACTTTGTAGCTATGTAGGGTGTAGCTTATGGTAAAGTGGAAGCTCTGAGAGGCTGCATGGTCAAATACTCTTTTTTTAAAAAGTGGTTAAAAATAACAAGATAAAGGCAGGTAACCAAAAAGTATATGGGCAAAAGGCTTTGATAGGCACCTCATAAAGGAGGATATCCGGATGGCTATTAAAGCAAGGAAAAAGAACGCAGTGCAGCAAGTCATTGGGGAAATGCAACTTTAACTCACAAAAGCTCTGCACCCTCACCAAAATGGCTAAAGTAAAAATGATAGAAGTATATTTTTCATGTATTTGAGAGAATATGGAGCAATTACAACTCATGCTCTCCTGGAAGGAGTGGAAATTGGAACAGACACTTTGGAAAACAGTAACTTAACGAACATGAGCACACTCGGTGATCCATCAGTCCCATACCTACGTGTGCCCACGACAGAAAAACACACACACAAACGTCGACAGCAGCACAGAGCGTAATAGGCACAAACTGGAGACAATCCTAATTGCTCATCAATAGCAGAAAGGAAAAATAAACTGTGCCATATTCACAAAATGGGAAATTTACAGCAACGTTAATGAATGAACTTCACGCTACATGTAACAACATGAGTAAACCTCAAACATATTGTTCAGAGAATGAAGGCATACACAGGCGAGTACTTGCTTGTATTTCTATTTGTGTAAAGATCAAAACAGGTAAAACTAACCTATGCTGTTAGAAGTCAGGATAACGGTTACCTCTATGGGAATAGCCAGGTCTCTGAGGAGACAACCTTTGGTATGTAGAATTGTCCTGGGTCTTAGGAGGTGGGAATGGGATTCAGATGCTTCATGTATGGCTGGAGAGGGGGTTGTGATGAGGGGTCGGGGTCCTGAACCCAGAAGGGCAGGGCTGAGAAGGGGCTCTGGGCAGAGTCTCTGAGGAGCTCCTGTCTCTGGGGAGGGGTTTTACCTCGGTCCTGGGCCTGGCAGAGCCCCACCTCAGTGATCTCCCGACACCAGGCCTGCAGCTCAGGGGCCCCTCTCACGGTGTCATCCCTGTGGTAGAAGAGGTGGACGATCCCCTCCACGTACCTGCCCAGAGGAGAAGGGAGGGGAGCTCCTTGAGGGGGGAAGGCTCCAGCCTCCTTCCTCTAACTTTCCTGTGGTCTCTGTCCAACTGACTCTCACTGTGTCTGAGGATAGATTCTTCAACACATGCCTTTTGGGACTTTCCCTGGCTCTTTCTGCACACTAGTGTGGAAAGGAATGAAATGTGGGTCCTTAGTTCTGGGAATTCCCTACATGTGGTTGCTGGCCATTCTTCCGGACAAGAACCCTGATTTGTCCAGATCCCTCAGTCTCCCCCTCCACAGCTTTCCCGACCGAGGCTCTCTACCCCTATTCCACTTTCCTCCTGTTCAGACCTCCCCACTGACTCCGCACACTCCCTCATCTCCCCAGGATTGCGTCCTCTCCTCCTCCTGTCTGGGCCTTCCTGTTTTCATGTGTTTCTTTTGCCTCATGCTGACCTCAGGTCAGAGCCCCACTCTCCCTCTCCCCGATGCCCCTCCATTTCTCAGCTCCCACTCTCACCCACCGGGCAATGATCTCCCAGAGCCGCAAAGCATCGTGGGCATAGAGAGCACTTGGGATTCCCAGCAGACCTCGGTCAGCCAGATCGTCAGGAGGACAGAGGGAGCAGTAGGTCAGCTGGGCCATGGCCTGACGGACCAGCTGCACATGGCCCCCTCCACCTGTGCTCACTGCTTGGGATGAGAGAGTTCATAGGTCTTGAGGTGTGGAAGAAGAGCTGGAGAATCTTGACAAATTAGATAAGGGGTCAGAAATGGAGTTTTCAGAATCAAAGGTATAAAGGTATAAAAGAGACAGGAACCTGGGTGAAACTAAGAGAATTAGAGACTATGAGACAAGGACATGAGACAGATCTCAGGTAGCAAAAGATATTTGGAGATATAGAAAAGAATTTCCATCTGTGGTTGTGGCGTCTAGACTCTATGGCTCCACGTGGTGTGTACTCAAATCTGTATGGACTTGAATGAACCGTGGTGCTATGGGGAGAGGATATGAAAGGGTGGGGGAAAATACCTGAGAACTGTATCTGGATCCAGAGGAAGCTCTTAGAGCATGTGGATGGGAAATGCTGTATGGGAAGATGAGAAAGGAAGGGGGCTGAGGAATCAGGAGTGATCACTAGGATTTCTGGAGAGGTCCAGAAATTCTCAGGTATCTTATCATGCTGTGAGAAGGGACAGATTGTTGACAGATGGGGCCAGTTGACACAAGTTCAATGGGGAGGGATCTGTGCCTTACTCCCCATCCTAGGCACCCTGCAGTCCAGTCTCAGTGGCCTGCAGCTCTGGGCCATCCTTCACGGCTTCATCACTCTTGCAGAAAAGATTGGCCATCCCCTCCACGTACCTGCTCCTAGGGAAGAAGGCATTTGGTCTCAGGTGGCCAGTGTAGGACCTTCTTGACCTGTAGGTCCTCCTCATTCTCTCCAACACGCCCACTGGGTCCTCCCTCTCTGTGTTACCCTCACCAGCTGATGTTTTCCCACAGCCTGAGGGCATCTTGGCCACAGAGAGAAGACTTCACATCCAAGAGCCCAAGTTCAGCCAGGTCATCAGGAGGGCAGAAGGAACAATAGGTCAAACAAGTTGTGATCTCTGGAGAATGTCAACATGGCCTCCACTACCAGTGGTCATCACCTGAGGACAACCCCACAGCAGATAAACTAGGGTTAGCCATGTCAGGTGGGGCAGGAGAGAGATCAGGATCAGGAGATTCCAGGTCCTACTCAGGCCTCTCTAAGGAGAAGGCTACCTGGGTGTGAGACAGATCAGGGAGAGGCCTTCATGGAGGAAGCAGAGCTTGGGGGAGGAGTGAGCAAGTGAAACATCCCTTGGGATTCTGTCATCATTGAGCCCTCTTCCCTCTTTACCCATCCCTTCCCAAGCCAGATCAAAAATTCCCCATTCAGAGACAAGATTACTCTGAGCCAGGATGTTGCTCTCCAAAGTGTAGTGAAAGTAGGGGCTCAGGAGCTGATTGTGGAAGAAAGAAGTGGGACATAGTCAAAGAAGAGGATCTCAGGATCCATGAGAGGAGGGGAAATTAAAGAACCATGGAGAGAAAAAAAAAAAAGGAGAGGATGGGTCTTCACGAAAATGAGAGACTTCCCGTAGGATTGGATTGTGTCAGGTTAAGATTTGGGAGAAGAGAGATGGGGAAATGTCTTCCTGGGGCCTCCCAAGGTCAAGGGTTTTAGGAGTTCACTTATTTACACAGTCTCATGTTATTCGTAAGAATTCTAGGAATCCTTTATCTCATACCACAAAAACTAGCAAGCTTCCCACATATGAAACCATATGTTATGCCTCTCTCATCACTGTTAATAAAGCATCTCTACTCCCTTCACAGGCAAATTCCTCCACTTGTGATCAGGAGCACGACCCCAGGACATCACTTGTAATCAATCAATCTCTCTCACACACACACACACACTTAATATTTGATACCCTAACAAAGAAAACCCTCGCTTTACCCCACACCCCTTTTGTTTCTTGCTTACCCTTTCACAGCAAGTCTTCTTAAAAGCGTCACCCTGTGTTATCTCTGCTTTCTCACCTCACATTTTTCTGCTCAGCCCACACCAATCAGACAATCAATGCAAGTGTCACTTCTCTGTTTGTAACTTTGTTGACTTCTCAGCAGCATTTGGCATAGACAATTATGTCTCCTTCTTAAAGCACTTTCTCCTCTTGGCTGCCATGACATCACACTTTTTGTTTCCCTCCTACCTCAATGGACGTCCCTTCTTTTGCTCCTTTTCTTATTTCACTCCCTCCTCTCAACTTATAAAGGTTGGGGTGCCCTAGAGTTATATCCTGGGACAAATTCTCTGCTGTAGCTACAAACCCTAGACAACTTCATCTAGTACAATGGCTTTAGATACTTCTGTTTTCTGATAACTCTAAAATCTCTATCTTCAACCCTGACCTGTTCCAAGAACTCCAGGCTCATATCTCTAACTGCCCTCCTGACATTTTCAAATGGATCTCTAGGAGCACTGGAAACCTCACGTGGTCAAAACAGAACTCTTTATTCTTCTCCCCACCAAGTAACATGGCTTCCTCTCTCATCTTTTCCCACCTCCCTTTCCTCCTACCCAGTGCTTCAATCACTCACATCCTACTCTTCAATCACACCTGTAGGGGAAGGAGACACTTCCTTTACCCTCTAGGTCCTCCTGGCTGATCTAAGAATTAAACTGACATAGGACAGAATACCAAGAGAAAATAAAACAAAGTTTAGCAACATGTACACATTGGAGAAACCCAGGAAAACTGAGTAACTCACCAAAATGTCTGAAGTCACCACCTTAAATACCATCTTCAGCTAAAGACAGAGAGGATGTTGGGGGGGGGGGTGGTTTAGGACTTCAAAAGGGAGGAAGGCAATTTACATGGCGATGGAAATGCAAATGTTTGATAAACAAGTGTTTGCTGGGCAATCTATAGACAATGTGACCTGAGAGACAGAACTTTGATAAAAATGGGCTTGCTGGTGCCTTTCTGTCTATCACATCTCTTTTACATTATACTAATCCTATGATATTAGCTCCTTCCTGGAAGAGACCTATCTTAAATTCTTTCATGCAGTTAGGGGGAAGGTCAAAGTTTCTTCCAGAGTCTTTTGATCTTAAAAATAATCAAGCCAGAGACACATTTTGGGGTGGCCAATTCTGATGCCTGACACACCTACTATCAGCCATTATCCACATTCCTCTGCAGGTCTCTCTGACTGAAATGTCTGCATCCCTCACCACCCAAACAGAACCTCCTCAGCCCAAATTTCAACTCCTTTGTAAAAACCTACTCTCATTCTTTCCCCAACCCTGGGTCTTCTGATAGCACTGTGTATATATGTGTATATCTGTGTGTGTCTGTGTGCATGTGCATGCATGCGTGTACATATAAACCGAGATTGCTACTAACCTAACACGCCACAAGGTTAGACTCTTGGTAGATGCCACAAGGTTAGAAGTGTGAGATCTGAAGGGCTGTCAGATGCAGAATGACAGAGATGCTGAAATACCTTGTAGATAGGATACAGGCTGGGCAGGCTTCTCATTGTGGCCACAGAAATAACCTCAGCCATCAGATGTCCCTCAGCAGGTGTGACTGTAACTGATATAGCTGGAAATCAGAGCTACAGACCCAGATCTTGGCCAAGAGCCAGGCCATGAGGGGATCTGAGGGCAGGAACAGCACAGATTGGGGCCATCTGTGACAAGATGGCTGGAGTTGGGCAAGAGGGAGTCGGGGCTGAGGGCCTGTGTGTCTAAGTCCCAAAGGAGGTCAATGTCTGGGGGTGGGAAACCTAGGTCTCTACCTGAATAACCATGGGTAAGAGTCTTCCATCAGGCTGGAGCTTCAGCACCACATATTGTTACTTAAAAATGATGGCATTAGGCTTGACCTCATCCAGCAGGGAGAAATCAACTTCACACAAAGATCCAGCCTGAGGCTGGGGGCAGGGGTGGATAGAGGGGTAGGATCAGTTCTGGACCTGCCTTCTCTCATTTGCCAGAGTGGATCCTTCCTCTACCCATCAACTTTTACTTTAAACACCAATCACTTTCCCCATAACCAATGCCCTAAATGCAAGGTTTCCACACCCAGTGTCTTTCAACAGAATTGGAGCTCCTGAGGTGAACTTTCTGGTTTTCCACCATGCACGTCCACCCCCTACAACCAAAGTCTTCCCTTATCACCCCCCTCAGGCTTTAGCCAAATGCAGCACAAAATAGTTCCTTTATCCCCTCCTCCCCCAGCTCTCTACTGGGCTTTGTTCAGTCTCTCTTGCTGTTTCCCTCCAGAAGCCTGAGCTCTTCCCTAAGGCTAAGTACATCTAATGAAGAAGGAAGAGATGAAGGTGGAGATGGAAGAGGGGGAAGAAAAGAAGGAGATAACAGCAGGAGTTGGTGTAGATCAGTGGTGCTCAAGCAGACGTGATTTTGCCCCCCAGAGGATGTTTGGCAATGTCTGGAGACATTTTTGGTTGTCACAACTGGGGGGATGCTACTGGCATCTAGTGGGTAGAGGACAGAGATGTTGCTAACCATCCTACATGCACAGGACAGCCCCCCACAACAAAGAGTTATCTGATTCAAAATATCAATAGTACCATAGTTGAGAAACCGTAAGTGTAGATGGAGGAGGGTGTAGATTAAAGAGGTATCAATGGAGGAAATGAGGGAAGGGGGGGGCAGGAGGCAGGAGAAGGAAGCATAGAGAAAGGAGATGGGGACCATGGCTGTGGTGGCGAGTGAACAGAGGGAGTGCAGCAGCTGGAGTTCTTTCTCCAGCTGGGTCTTCAAGTCTTCCATCCCTGGGCTGTGCCAGCTGGGCTGGGAGGCTGGTGGAATGCCTCAAGAGCATGGGGTTTGCCCTGTCGAGGAACTGGTACCCAAAGAGTGCATCATCCTTCCAGGAATTTCAAACCTGCTCTAGCGACATCAGTTGGGGCGCACGCTGTGAGCTCTGAGCTCCTGATCCTACTAACACGTCACTCTCCTATCCTCTCTCCCTCTTCTTCCAAATCCTTGGGTTGGAAATGTGATATAGATTTTAGGAGGTTGTGGTAACTGACCAGCCAGGGCAGTCTTTCCACACAGGAATATATTTTTTTGAAGTCTTCCAGTCTTTTTGCAGAATTTGTGAGACCCAACGTCCCCTTGAGGGCCAAGTCCTTCAACCTGTGGAGAGAATGTTACTGAAAGTTCAGTCTGAACTCGATGTGAATCCAAATAACAAGAACAGAGTCTTGAGGGGAAAGAAAAGGCCTTATTTTCTTTGCCAGGTAGCAGGAGTAAAGCAATGGCTAGTGCCTTAAGAATTGCTAGCTCATTAGGAAGCAGGTTGGGGTTTTTAAAGGTTGGGAATGTGGCTCTTTGTGGGGAGTGGGGGGGTGGCTGTGGCCTTGCTGGCCACTATTTTCCCATCAGCCTGTGTCTGGGGCTGCTTCCAGCAGAGAAGATAAAGGATTTTGCAGATGAGTGTCCTTGGCTGTTTATCTCCATGGTGGATAGTAGACTCTGGCATCAGGAAGCTGAGGAGTTGGGGCCTGGGAAGCTTTTCTTGATATTGTCTGGACATTAGGTTCCTTATAAGAGACTTCAAGGACCTGTGATTAGTTACAATTTGAGCGGGAGCCCAGCATGAGGCCATCTGGGCTTTTAACACTTTGTAATTTCTATTTGGTTGTAAAGCTCAGGGAGTCAGAGCTTAAAGAAACAAATATTTACATATGAGTGTAACTAAAGAAGCAGGGAATGGGATGTGTACTTTGAGTTTTAACCCCATATATGTTGGGTTCAACGTAGGGGAACCCATATCAGGGCTGGTATTAAGAGCCTGTAACAAGAAGGCCAGTGCAAGAAGATCAAGAAAGGATCCCACCTTGCATCCTAGGAGCCCAGTGCCCAACCTCCACCCGGCACTAACACTTTCACCAGAAAGAGAGTGAAGCCCAAATCCTCGTCCTGGAGGAATCACCTGTTCCTGGGAAGATCCCGCTGCGTGCTCCCCCCTATAGGCAGGATTAACCCACCTTTCCAGGAGCCTGCCTGGAGGAAGAACTTGGAATCCGGAGAAAGTGGGGCGGTGGGTTTCTTGGGATCTCGTGGGAGATCAAAGGCTTTCTTGGGCTCACTGGTTCACCTTCTTTCTTGCCTTAGAGCTCCTGCTCCCGATGTTTCTTAAACAGGTTCTGCGGGTCATCTCTCACAGTCCGGGCTGGGGAGAGGACAGAAGAGCACGAGGCCTCCCTTGACATCCCTCCGTGCTCGCTCCCCTGCGTCAGCCATCCTCTGAGCCCCACGCTCTTTCACTTCTCCCCTCTCCAGCTTTCTCACTTTTCCCTCCTATATCACAGCATTCCCTCGACATCCTTCTCCCAGCCCGCCGGGTGCCGCCCCCCGTTTCCTCACGCCCTGACTGGTGCCCTCGGGCAGGCAGATAATCAGTGCCCTGCGGTAGCAGGGGAAAGGGCCTCGCCTTGGGCTCCTGGACCCTGCACGGCGTGACCCAGCTGCAGAAGCAATCGAAATCCAACACGCCTTCGTGCTTACGCAGCTTCACCAGCAGGGGGCGACCCGGGTGTAGGACGACGTCGACATCAAACTCCGCCTCCCGCGGAACAGGACTCGGGTCAGAGGCAGGTTTGGGGGTCCTCAGAGAGGGCGGGGTCAGTGAACCTTCAGAGAAGTTTGGCTCCGCTTGCCCCACGGAGCACTTCCCAGGAGAGACCTGAATCCCAGCTGGAGGTGAGGAGGAACAGCCAACTCTGGGGCCTCCGGGCTCCGGTCCCCGCCGCGTCCGGGGAAAGCGCAGCGCATCTCTGCTCCCTCCACCCGGGCAGAAAATGCTGCTCTTCTCTCCTGGGCCTCTTGCTTTCTCTTTTACTACCTGGCAACCCCGAACCCGAGCTCCTTCTCCCGCGCCCGAGGCTCGGGCGCCCGCAGGCACCTCCTCCCTCCCCCGCCCCCAGTGGCCGCTGCAGGGTCCCGGGCCCCCGCGCCCAGCCGTGCTCTGCATTGACCTTGCCCCACACTGGCCGCAGCTGCTTCCCTAGGTCCGCTCTCCGTACTTGCCCACCAGCCACAGCTGCGCTAGGTTGCTGAAGCCCCCCAAGACCGGTGGCCACGCGGATCTTGTACTTGCCCGTCTTGCCCGGACTGGGAGGGGACCTGTGGAAATTAAGCAATTAAGAGGATCTGAGGCCCAGCCCCCGAGGAAACTACTCTCAGACCAGTGTCTATTGTGATCGATTCCAAGGTGTCCACCTCCCATCCACAGGTTCCTCTCCGCTCAGATGCACGTGTCCCTGGGTTTCTCACAGCAGCTCTGGAAGGTGCGCCCCACCCTTATCCACTTGGCAAAAACTACCTGGCCAGTTCCACGCCCAACCAGGACTGAACACACTGGCCTACAGACGATGACAGATAAACACTAGCTGTTACCCCCACACACACACCTACACAAATTTTGATGAATAAATGAATAAGATAGCGACAAGGGACGGATATGAGGGAGGTGGAATGGTTTGAAGTGTGCGAGTGTTTTCAGTGAAAAGTGAGTGAACCATTTTGGCAAGGATGCAGGGCCTTTTGCTGAGGACAAGAATGAGATAATGCTGGACAGGTGAGGCAGCTGGGTCTGCTGTTCAGACTCGTGAGCCAAGAGGGGGAGTTTGAGATTCCTGGTCTAATCCAGTCATGAAGCTTCCGTTGGACTTTCCTGAAACCGGCTCTCTGGGGCCAGCAACCCAGGCTGAGCACCTATAATGGGCCCCATCAGCCTGCTCCCTTAAGGACCAATTCTTCCCCACCCCACCTCCCAGTCTTTTGCTCTCCTCAACCTCCTTGGGGACAACTGCTGTACCAGGCAGGGATCCCTCCTAGGTTCCTTCTTTGGATGTTCATTTCTATCCGCCTCTCCCCAGGCGCTCCTGCTCTCCCCTCAGCTTGCCTCTTTCCTGGACCTTCTGTTCCATTGTGAGCAAAGGCTTTGAATCCACAGCTTTTTGCTTAAACCTTGCTTTCATCTCCTCATGTTCAAATAGTTAATCAAAATAGTTGGTTCAAGTGGGATTCAAAAACTATTCAGACATACCTTAAACATTTTGTTTTAAAGTGAAACCATAAATGTATAGACACTCATGAATGTTTTCATATAGGGTGGAATTTTTTTGAGTGTGGGTCCATAATAAAAGCTTCCCTAGGTCTTTCTTGCGTAAACCACACCCAAATGAGTTGACGTTTATTTAAAATGAAGCTAAATCCTAAAGGTTCTTGTGGGAAAAAAACTAAATGCAGTATCTCTCCAGATCTGTATGGTTTTCCCCAAACATTTTACTGTTGTCTTCCTACTCCTAATCATCAACTTCACAGTGATTTTTTTTAATGATTCTTGTTTATAGAGTCATTAAGTATTCAACTTGGTTTTAATAAAACAATACCTTTATGTATACTCATTTCAGCCATTTTTCTGTAAATTTCACAATTACAATAATAAATATAACTGACATAAACAGTTTGGGAAACTTACACAACTATTCTTGATAAACCTAAAGCTCAACTGGTGGGCATCAAAGTGCCAGGTGTGTCAGGAATTAGCCTACTCACTATGTGCGTTTGGCAAACTGTGGGCATGCCAGTCTCTTTTGGAGGGGATGGGTAGTGTTGATTACCTGATAATTTGGTTAAGTTTAGGTGATTTAGAAGCTCCTATTGTCAAATCCAGTTTTTCTCTGATGCTACCCTGTCCACAGCAGCTACCTCTCCCAATATGCAAGAATCTAGGGACCATGAATGGCCACAAACCCTCCCTGCTCCCACAGCCATGTCCAGAGAGTTGTGTCACTGCCATCCCTCAACAACTTCCTTCTGAAGTTCACGCTATTCCCCAATAAAATCCTCTTTCCTTCCTCCTCAAAATCAGAAGCACTCTCGCCTCCTCCCCATTGACTCCAACACCTAACAAACTTCGCCTCCACTCTGTGCCCTACCATTGTCCTCAAGAGCCTCAACTTGTATTTAGAGAAGACCCTTCTTACACTTCAGCAACATGCTCCCTCCACTGACGGAGCCTCCAAATCCCTACTTTTCACATTCCAGTTGCCCGCCAAGCCAATCACAACTTAGATGTCATTTATCATCACTTAAAATTCACCGGCAGTATCGTACACATATCGTTGTTTAAGCCCTCAGCCCTCAAACCATTCTCCCTTTCCTGAAGATTGTGACTGGAGAGAGGAGAGAAAGAGAGCAACGGTGAGCTCCTGAGCATTTCCAGCCCCTTGCTCCAGCCCATGGGAGACCCAGCTCAGTTCTCTTCCTTGGGTTGTGTGAGATACCAAGTGTCCTTCCAAGAAATCCCCTTTGGTGGCTTAAGTAAGTTTGAAGTGGGTCTCTAGGGCAAAAGAAATCCTATCAGGAGTAAGTCCCAGTTATAGATGCATAGAAAGCAATTATGACACCAAGTAGTGACGAGTCTCAAGAATTGTTGTGTAAACATGAATTTGCGTTCCTTCTCTAACCACCTCCCCATTGTGCTATGTGAACCTCCCTTCCTGCTGAGTAGTGTTTTATTTACTTAATGATTTCTTGTCCTGAGTCTACAATTTTCCAGTCCTTCTTGATTAATACCATAATCTTATTTCAATATTTAAGATTGCTTATTTTATAACTTCCACCTCAAAGTCCATTCAAAGCTCATCTCCTTGCCTCCATCTACTTCTAAACTATGCTTCTGCCACCTATTTAATTAGATGTCCTAACTCTAGCTACACTTATTTTTGGACATAGAGGCTTAGAGTAAAAGAGAGGGCTGATTTGCTTTTCATACACTTTCCCTTTCCTTTCTCTCTTTATATTTCATACTCTCATACATCCTCTATGAAGGAAGCCGAGACAGAATGAAGAAATTCCACTAAGTAACTCATCAAAGCTGTCTCTGGCATCCACTACTGATTACTTGTGTGGATATGATGGTTCATGTAAGTAATGTTTGGTTCTTGGAGCAGTGTTCGGTTTCATGCCTGTCCTTTCTATCAAAAGCACTCCTCCTAGAGAAAGAGCCGTATTTCATCAGGGTAAAATCCCAACACCATTTTCAGGCTGGATGTCCCATTATTTGGCCTGGAGATACTGTAGTCCCATGGCTTCTGCCCCTCTGCCAGCTTCCATGCCCCTACGTGTGGAGCCACCAGAATCACTGATGCCCTCCTCTGTACTCACCCTAGTGAGTTGAGTTGAAAATGGCTCCTATCCTCTTCCAAGGCAAAATATATTATTTTCTTAGGTTATTAGGTTCTTTCAGGCTTTCTTGGAACTGTTTACAGGTGTCTCATTCCAAAATCTGTGGTGACATATGTCAAAGATAAACAAACAAACACAAAGACACAGAGAACATTTTGGCGGTTACTAGAGGGGAAGGGGGTGAAAGGAGAGCAAAAGGGGTAAATGAGGCACGTGTGTATGGTCATGGATGGAAACCAGACTTTTGGTGATGAATGCGATGCAGTCTGTACAGAAGCCGAAATATAATGATGTATATCTGAAATTTACACAATGTTATAAACCAATGTGAACTCACTAAAATTTTTAAAAATCTCCAGTGAGATTCATTCAAAAGTCTCCAGACCAGTAACAAACACGAGTTTCTGTAGTAAAGCATGCCCCCAAATTTAGACGGCAAATAGCTCGCTCTTCTTCCCCATAATGGAGGACGACGACTAAAAAGGACAATGCTCCATACTCCGAAGGCATCAGAACTCTTCTGTAATAACTTTTGTTTCACTGTCATACACTCCAGGGATGGCCCTAGGAGATTCATATTCTGCCAGTTTTCCTGCATCAGCCAAGGATCCAATAGAAGATAGATGACACATTTAAATTAGGATAATTAGAGGAGAATTTATTTACACTGGGACAACATATAAAGGGATGGATATGGTGTGAGAAACTACAGTGCCAAGGCTAACAGTCCTGGGGCTGTCAACACCTATAGGCCCAAGGAAAAAAGAGGAGGGAGTGGTTGCTAGAAAGTTATCTGGAGAAGGCTTCCTTGAAAGGAAGAGTGCTCTTTTGTCAACTCACACACCCTGAAATGAACTTTTAGAGAGGGATTTAGGGGAATAAACACCCTGACCTCACTCTCCTTCCCTATTACCTCCTGCTGGGGCTCCCCATTGGGCAAACCCAACTGGAAACCAGAGAGTATGAGAACCCATTAGTATAATCCATCAGATCATCTCCCAGGGAAGAGAGAAGAGTACATAAGGGTAGAAAATGGATCTGAAGAGACAAAAAGAATTTATCCAGAATATTGTCTTTATAGTAGACAGCCTCAATCTTCATGAGAGCCTCTCTTGGATCCCCCCACTGTGGCTTTAGAGAGAAAAGAACCCTGCCCTCTCTCATATTGGTAAAAGGGAAGAAAATATTTCTCTTTAAAACACTAAACTTTAGGGTTGGGGTGGGCAAAATTGGTGAAGGTCGTCAAAAGGTACAAACTTGCAGCTATAAAGCAAATGTCATAGGGATGTAATGTACAGCATGTTAACTATAGTTAATAATATTATATTGTGTATTTGAGAGTTGCTAAGAGAGTAGATCTTAAAAGTTCTGATCACAAGAAAAAAAACTTGTAACTATATATGGCAATGGATGCTAACTAGACTTACTGTGGTGATCATTTCATAATATATACAAAAATCAAGTCATTATGGTGTACACCTGAAACTAATATAATACATCAATTATATCTCAATAAAAATACCCACTAAATTCCACAGAACACTGGTGACCTGTTCTATCTGTTCTCTATTTATACTGATTGAAATGGGATGGTTGGTAATAGAACAATTTTGAACCGGCACCTTCAGTAAGCTCTCCGTGAGGTGGAAAAATTGAGATGAAGTGGGGGCTAATGAGAGTCCCCCATCCTGGGATAGGAAGTAGGCAGTGACAAAGCCATTGACTAAGCAATCACCTATTGTCTTCTGGGCCTCGTATCATATGAACACTAAGGGCAAGCCTTGAGGAGATGCAATAGCCAACTCTACAGTTTCAGTTTTGTGACTCTAAGGTGCAGCAGAAGAGACAAACATGAGTTCAAGTTTGCCCATCTGAAAGCAGACAGGGAAAAGCAGAATATTTATATAACTCTGTTACGGCAAACTTTTCTTATTACAATCAGTGATTTGAGACCACTGGTGCCAAATCAAGAAATTAGTTGTTCAACGCTATCCCAATCAGAATCCCGATGACATTCTTTACAGAATTAGAACAAAGAATCCTAAAATTCGTATGGGGCAACAAAAGACCCTGAATTGCTAAAGCAATCCTGAGAAAGAAGAACAAAACGGGAGGCATCACAATCCCTGACTTCAAAACATACTACAAAGCTACAGTAATCAAAACAGCATGGTACTGGAATAAAAACAGGTGCACAGATCAGTGGAACAGAATTGAAAGCCCAGAAGTAAAACCACACATCTATGGACAGCTTATCTTCGACAAAGGAGCTGAGGGCATACAATGGAGAAAAGAAAGTCTTTTCAACAAATGGCGCTGGGAAAACTGGAAACCCATATGTAAAAGAATGAAAATTGATCATTCTTTCTCACCATTCACCAAAATAAACTCAAAATGGATCGAAGACCTAAAGGTGAGACCTGAAACCATAAGGCTTCTAGAAGAAAACGTAGGCAGTACACTCTTTGACATCAGTATTAAAAGGATCTTTTCAGACACCATGTCTTCTCAGAGGAGGGAAACAATAGAAAGAATAAACAAATGGGACTTCATCAGACTAAAGAGCTTGTTCAAGGCAAATGAAAACAGGATTGAAACAAAAAAACAACCCACTAACTGGGAAAAAATATTTGCAAGTCATATATCTGACAAACGCTTAATATCCGTAATATATAAAGAACTCACACAACTCAACAACAAAAAATCAAACAACCCAATCAAAAAATGGGCTGGAGACATGAACACACATTTCTCCAAAGAAGATATATGGATGGCCAATAGGCACATGAAAAGATGTTCATCATCACTGATCATCAGGGAAATGCAAATCAAAACTAGACGAAGATATCACCTTACACCCATTAGAATGACAAAAATATCTAAAACTAATAGTAACAAATGTTGGAGAGGTTGTGGAGAAAAAGGAACCCTCATACACTGCTGGTGAGAATGCAAACTGGTGCAGCCACTATGGAAAACAGTATGGAGATTCCTCAAAAAATTAAAAATAGAACTACCATATGACCCAGCTATCCCACTGCTGGGTATCTATCCAAAGAGCTTGAAGTCAGCAATTCCAAAAGTCCTATGCACCCCAATGTTCATTGCAGCATTATTTACAATAGCCAAGACATGGAAGCAACCTAAGTGCCCATCAACAGATGATTGGATAAAGAAGATGTGGTATATATATACAATGGAATACTACTCAGCCATAAAAAAGAACAAAATCGTCCCATTTGCAACAACATGGATGGACCTTGAGGGAATTATGTCAAGTGAAATAAGCCAGATAGAGGAGGACGATCTCTGTATGACTCCACTCATATGAGGAATTTAAAAATGTAGACAAAGAGAACAGATTAGTGGCTACCGGGAGAAAGGTGGGGTGGGGGGTGGGCACAAAGGGTGAAGTGGTGCACCTACAACGAGACTGACAGACAATAATGTACAAGTGAAATTTCACAAGATTGTAACCTATCATTAACTCAATAAAAATAAATAAATAAAAAGAAATTAGTTGAATTAGTTGTGAGTCTTAATGAATAATGGCACCCAAATCATCTGAAGCACCTGGTTTCTAACAGTAAAGTTGGTATAATAACTGGGAAAATGGAGAATCCTGGCAACTGAAGAGGATATCTAGGAAGAACAAGAGGTTTTAGGGAGCTCTCTCCCCAGACTTCACCATTCCACCAAATACTATCTCCATATGTGCCCCCTAGTTATGATCAAAGACGTTACAATATTCCATTGTAGAGTGGTTTCCACCATTATTCTGGGAATGCATCATATAAGCAGAGGATGGTAATATTTAAGGACTGGACTTCCATGCTGCCCTTCGCTCCCCATTTGTGCCCTGAGGTCAAGGCAATAAAGCAAAGAGTTCAGCAGAGATGTGTGGAGCTTTCAGGCTTGCTGCGAAGAAACAAACTCCAAATGGCTCAGTTCTGGCCATTAAGTCTCTGATGATGACCCACATGCTAAACAGTCCACTAAATTTCTGTGTGAATTTCTTTCTCAGATACAGGAATCATAGGGAAGGTAGTTAAAGATGTATGGATATAGTTAAAGATAGGTGATAGGTAGATGGATAGATGATAGATATCTACATCTATAGATATAGATCTATATAGAGCTATAGCTCTATAGATATCTATATCTATGCCTACATCTGTATCTATCTAGAGAGAGAGAAAGATAGAAAGAATATAGAATTTTTTCCTCTACAACATAAGAACATGAATATGGCTGCCAACAGATCACCATGGAACTAAGCCTTCAGCAAATGTCCTCTCCAGGAAGAAAACTACCAGTTATTTGCATCCATTATCTCAAATTAGAAAATGTGAATAAAAAAACTGACATTAGGGGCCGGCCCTGTGGCCAAGTGGTTAAGTTTGCACACTCTGCTTCGGTGGCCCAGAGTTTCACTGGTTTGGATCCTGGGCACAGACATGGCACTGCTCATCAAGCCATGCTGAGGTGGGGTCCTACATAGCAGAACCAGAAGGACCTACAACTAGAATATACAACTATGTACTGGGGGGCTTTGGGGAGAAGAAGTAAAAAAAAAGATCAGCAACAGATGTTAACTCAGGTGCCAATCCTTAAAGAAAAGAATTGATATTAAACTTGTCAAGGTCACTTTGGGAAACCTTATTGCATCCTCATCAATGCAAAACTTTTAGGCAATGGGAAAATCCTCCAGATCAAAATAGGATTAAATCATATTCAAACAAGGCTGTGTGCTTTGAGTTAGACCTAAGGATTTGAGATCACCTCAAGGGAAGAACCTCAGAGTGTGTGAGGAGGGGGGAAGACTGGGGTAGTGCTTATGAGCACGGGCTTTTGAGACAGCCAGACCTGAGTCCGATTCTGGACCTGCTAACTTGCTGTGTGACCCATGACACATTACTGAACCTCTCAGAGTCTCTATGACCTCATCTATAAAATGAAAGTAATAATACCTACATCATGGAATATTTGAGGATTAAAACGGTTGCTGTATAAACTGCTCTTAACAGAGTATCTAACATTTAATAAGCATTCAACAAGTGGTAGATATCATTATGCACAAGGAAACCTCCATAGTTAAAGAGGTGCAGAGCTTTGACTAAGGTCACTGAGGACGGTCTTGATGCATTTGGGGACAAAGTTTTTCCTTCTGGGGAGAAGTAATATCCTAGATAACGAACCTGAGGACAATAAAATTGTATTTTGTCTCCTGAAATCTGTCCCTTTTGAGCCAGATCTCCTAATAGGTATTGGGTATCTGTCAATGAATTATCAAATGCACTGGGGCAAAGAAGGAGGTCATCTACATATTCAATACATCAGTAACATGGGAAGACAAGATTCTTTAAGTTTTCATTTAATGTCTGGGGAAAAATAGGCTGTAAACCCCAGGGGCATAACAGTCAAGTATATTGTGGATTTTCTTAGACGAAGGTAAATAGATGTTGGGAGTCAGAGTGGAAGGATTTACTAAAGAGAGTGGAAACATAAGTCAATAACAGAGAAGTAATTGGTGCTGGGGGTATTGAAGCAAGGATGATATAAGGGTTTGAAACTAAAGGGAATCTAGGCTTTCTTAGTTTATTTACGGTCCATAGGTCTTGGGTTAATCAATATCCTTCCTATTAGGCTTTTAAAGAAATTAATAGACTTTATTTTTTAGAACAATATTAGATTTGCAGAAAAATTGAGTAGATAGTACAAATCTATGTAATCAGCGCTCAGATCAAAAAACATAAAATAACCAGCAACCCAGAAGCCTCTCTCATGACCCCTTCCAGTTACTACCCTCCTCCAAGAGGTAACCACTGTTCTGACCTCTAGCACCACGATTAGTTTTGCCTGTTTCATACCCTATATAAATGAAGTCACAGCATATGTACCCTTCTGTGTCTGGCTTCTTTCTTTCTTTCTTTTTTGGCTGAGGAAGATTCACCCTGAGCTGACATCTTCCTCTTTTTGGATGTAAACCAGCCATCACAGCACAGCCACTGACCAATGAGTGGTGTGTGTCCAAGCCCTGGAACCAAACCCAGGCCACCAAATCAGGAGTGCATGGGACTTAACCACTAGGCCATTGTGGCTGGCCCGTGTCTGACTTCTTTCGTTCAACAGTGTGTTTGTGAAATTTGTCCACATGGCTGCATATTAGTTGTTCTTTTATTCTCATGAGTGCATAGTATTTTTTTGTACAAATATACCACAATTAATGTACCCATTCCATTGTTGATTGGCATTTGGGTAGTTTCCAGTTTAAGAATATTGTGAATAGTACTGCTATGAACATTCTAGGGCATCTTTTAGCAAATATATATAAACACATTCGTTGGATATATATTAGGAGTGGAATTATTGGGTCATAGGCTGTACATATGTTCATTCTTAGTAAATACCCCCAAATAGTTTTCCAAAGTGGTTGTACCAATTTATACTCACACTGTTGGTTCATGAGGGTTCTATTTGCCTCACATCTCCACTCCACAGCACTTGGGATTTTCTTTGCAGCTGTGTTCCCACTTAAAGAAGACGAAAGATATTGGAGAGCAATTAGGAGTCTCTGCCTCAAACAGAAACACCTTAGTATGGAGAGCTTTACTCTGGGGCAACAACGCCCACACTTTCTCAAGCACTTCCCAGACAGTTTGCTCATTTCCAGTAGAGAAGAGCCCTTTGGGGGTTTTGCCTAGAAAGTGAACATCTGGTTACTCGGGATTCCATGAGCGGGAGGAGGAGAAATCAACTGTTCTGAACACAGTGCTTAAATTAATATCTAATTTTGGCCCCACTTCTCAATTCTCTTTCATCTTACCTTATATCGGGACTTCGTGACCCTGTCTAAGGATCTCAAAGAGAGGGCAGCTCCTCCCCGAATACAAGCTGCTCTTCACCTTTTCTAGTCTGCCGCTTCCTCTCTCCCACTTCATCAGTCACACCGCCCCGTCTACTTTCTATCTTCTAAAATTTTTGAGATTTTTCATTCCTTTCAGATCTTCCCCACTTTTTTTCACTGTGGGCCCTTTGTTATTCCTTACAATAATTTTTATAGCATCTTGGGAGGAAAAGCAGCACGCAGTTCTTCATATTTAATCAGGAGTCTTCCTTTTGCTTAAGTAAATTGTTTGGCTGCTAATGGAAATCAACCACTTTCTTCTTTTTTTTTTTTTAGTGTTTTTTAAATTTGAGTTCGTAATAGTTTACATCATTGTGAAATTTCAGTTGTACATTATTTCTTGTCTGTCACCACATAAGTGCTCCCCTTCACCCCCTGTGCCCACTCCCCACCCCCTTCCCCTGGTAACAACTGAACTGTTTTCTTTGTCCATGTGTTGTTTATATTCCACATATGAGTGAAATCATCTGGTGTTTGTCTTTCTCAGACTGGCTTATTTCACTTAGCATAATTCCTTCCAGGTCCATCCATGTTGTTGCAAATGGGATGATTTTGTCTTTTTGATGGCTGAGTAGTATTCCATTACATATATATATCACATCTTCTCTGTCCAATCATCAGTCCATGAGCACTTGGATGGAAATCAACAACTTTCTAATGGGCCATAAAGCTCTATTGTAAAGGGAAAGAAATAGAATGAGTACTTTTGTGTACAAGGAACCAAAAAAAGATGGAATCGAAAATGTAGGAGAGGAGCTCCTGACATGACGGCGTGAGTTCTGTGAACCTGCTCTCCAGTGAAACTATTGAAACATTTTTAAAAAGCAGCTGTATAAAATCTCTGGGAATGGTCCTGAGGGCATACAGCAAATGAAGAAACGCTTATTCATGAAAATCTCCCATTTCAGTTTTTTAAAAAAGTGAGAGTTTGTGGTACTTAATCCAAGATCTGCTCCCTCTTTCCCACCTCTAGCGAGACGGAAACTCACTCCAGACTGGCAAGGCAAGAATACAGAGCTCCTTTTCCCTCTAGCTCCCAGTCAGAGAGCTATCTGTATTTGGTGCACTTTTCCAAAAACATGTCAGCATTTTTCATCCTGCTCCTAACTGCCCCTTGCTGAGGGTGAGCTCCAGACGGTGCAGCTGAGTGGGGGGGACACCCTTCTTCTGCTCAGCCCCTACTCAGGCAACAGAGGCCCTACCTTAGGTGCAGAATGGTGAGAACATCTAACCTAATTCTACACCTTAAGGAACAAGAAAAAAGAAGAGCAAACTAAACTCAAAGCTAGCAGAAGGAAAGAAATAATAAAGATTAGAGTGGAAATAAAAGGAATAGAGAGGAGAAAAACAATAGAAATAAGCAATGAAATCAAAAATTGATTCTTTGAACAGATCAACAAGATTGGCAAAACTTTCACTAGACTAAGAAAAAAGAAGAGAAAACACAAATAACTAAAATCGGAAATGAAACTGCAAATATTACCACTGACCTTCCAGGGATAAAAAGGATTATAAGAGAGTACTATGGCTTCCTTTAGTATTATGTTTGGATTCCTTTCTCTTAATGTTTTTGTGTATTTATTATAGGTTTCTGGTTTGTGATTACTGTGAGGTTCATATATAATAACCTACATACATAGCAATCTGTGTTAAGTTGATGGTCTCCTAAGTTTGACCTCTTGCTAAAAGCTCTACTCTTTTACTCCTTTCCTCCCACATTTTATGTTTTTGTTAGTATATCTAACCTCTTTTTGTGCATGTGTATACCCACTGATCATGGATATAGATAATTTTGCCACTTTTGTCTTTTGACCATCATATTAGCTTCATATGCAGTACATCTGCTACCTTTACTGTATATTCGCCTTTACTAGTGATTTTATTGGGGTTTAAAAAAAATAATTTTCTTATTCCTATATGTGAGCTTCTCTTTTCCACTTAAATAAGTCCCTTTAGCATTTCTTCTAAGTCTGGTTTCTTGGTGATGAACTCCCTTAGCTTTTGCTTGTCTGGGAAACTCTTTATCTCTCCTTCCATTCTGAATGATAACCTTTCTGAGTAGAGTATTCTTGGCTGTAGATTTTTCCGTTCAGCACTTTAAATATATCATGCCACTGCCTTTTAGCCTGTAAGGTTTCTGCTGAGAAATTTCTCATAGCCTTATGGGGTTTCCTGTGTGTAACTTGTTACCTTTCTCTTGCAGCTTTTAGGATTCTCTCTTTATCTTTGATTCTTGACATTTTAATTATAACGTGTCTTGGTGTGGGCATCTTTGGGCTTATCTTGCTAGGAGCTCTCTGTGATTCTTGTACCTGGATGTCTGTTTCCTTCCTTAGGTTAGGAAAGTTTTCAGCTATGATTTCTTCAAATAGATTCTCTGCCCCTTTGTCTCTCTCTTCTCCTTCTGGGACACCTATATTTTGGATGTTAGTGCTCTTGATGTTGTCCCAGAGGTCCTTAGACTGTCCTTGTTCTTTTTAATTCTTTTTTCTTTTATTTGTTCAGTTTGGGTGATTTCCTCTAGTCTTTCGTCCAGCTCACTGACCCATTCTTCTGTATCATCTACTCTGCTATCAAGCCCCTCTAGTGAGTTTTTCATTTCCATTATTGTATTCTTCATTTCTGATTGGTTCTTTTTTATATTTTCCAGTTCTTTGTTGAAGTTCTCACTGAGTTCATCTATTCTTCTCCCCAGATCAGTGAGCATCCTCATGACTATAAGTTTGCATTCTTTCTCAGGCAGATTCTTTATCTCTGTTTCATTTAGTTCTTTTTCTGAGGATTTGTCCTGTTCTCTTGTTTGGAAAGTATTCCTTTGTCTCTTCATTTTGCCTCTTTTTCTGTGCTTCTATCTGTGTTTTAGGTAGATCAGCTATGTCTCCCGATCTTGGAGAATTGGCCTTATGTAAGGTAAGAGATGCCTTATGAGGCCCAGCAGTGTGCTTCTGTTTTGTCACCAGTTCCAAATGTTCCAGAAGTGTCCCTTGTGTGGGCTATGTGTGTCCTTTTGTTGTGGCAGGGTTGCTCTTGCTGCAGGTGCCCAGGGAGGCTAGGCTGTGCCCCTGGCCAGTTCACTGTAGTGTGTAAGAGAGTACCAGGAACCACTGTATGTCAACAAATTAGATAGCCTAGATGAAATGGACAAATTCCTGGAAACACAAAAACCAAAGCTGACTCAGGAAGAAATAGGAAATCTGAACAGAATTATAACAAGAGATTGAATCTGTAATCAAAAATCTCCCAGCACAGAAAAATTCAGTACAAATGGTTTCCCTAGTGAATCCTACCAAACACTTAAAGAAAAATTAACATGAATCCTTCTCAAACTCTTCGAAAAATAGAGAAGAAAACACTTCCTAAGTCATTTTGTGAGACCAGTATTACCCTGGTACAAAAGCCAAAGACACTACAAGAAAAGAAAACTACAGACCAATATCCTTTATAAACATAGACACAAAAATCCTCAACAAAATACTAGCAATCTAAATCCAACAGAATATTCAAAGAATTATATGTCATTACCAAGTGAGATTTATCCCAGGAATGCAGGGTGGCTCAACATAAGAAAATCAACCAACGTAATATAACATATTAATAGAATGAAGAGGGGCCGGCCCCATTGCGGATTGGTTAGGTTTGCATGCTCCTCTCCAGCGACCCAGGGTATCACCAGTTCGGATCCTGGGCACAGACATGGCACCACTTATCAGGCCATGCTGAGGCAGTGACCCACATGGCACAACCAGAGGCACTCACAACTAGAATATACAACTGTGTACTGGGGGGCTTTGGGGAGAAGAAGAAGAAAAAAAGAAGATTGGCAACAGTTGTTAGCTCAGGTGCCAATCTTTAAAAAAATTTAAAAAATAGAATGAAGGAAAAAAAAATCATCTCAATTGATGCAGAAAAAACATTTGACAAAATCCAACGCATTTAAAAAAAAAAGGCTCAGAAAACTAGGAACAGAAGAGAATTTCCTCAAAATGATAAAGGGAATCCATGAAATACCCACAGCTAATACCATACTCAATGGTGAAAGACGAAAGCTTTGCCTCTATGGTCAAGAATAAACACAGATACCCGCTTCTACCAGTGCTATTCAATATTGCACTGAAAGTTGTAGCTAGAGCAATTAGTCAAGAAAAAGAAATGAAAGATATCCAAATTGGAAGGAAAAAAGTAAAACTATTTGAATTCACAGATGACATGATTTCAAATACGGAAAGTCCCAAGAACCCACAAAAACTACTAAAGCTAATTAATTCAGCAAAGTTGCACAGTACAAAATCATTATACAGGAAATCAGGGTTCCTATACACCAGCAATGAACAATCCAAAAATGAGATTAAGAAAACAATTCTATTTACAATACCATCCAAAAGAATAAAATACCTTGGTATAAATTTCACCAAAAAGATGAATGGCTCGTTCACTGAAAACTACAAACATTACTAAAAGAAATTAAAGAGGATTTGAATAAATGGAAAAGCATTCGATGTACGTGAATTGGAAAAGTTAATACATTAAGATGACAATACTACCGGAAGTTATCTACAGGTTCATTGCAATTCCTATCAAAATTGCAGAAATGGAAATGCCAATATTTAAACTCATATGGAATAGCAAGGGACTTAGAATAGCCAAAACAATATTTAAAAAGAAAACCAAATTTGGAAGACTCACATTTCCCGATTTCAAAACTTACTACAAAGCTATAGTAATCAAAACAGTGTGGTACTGGCATAAGGACAGACATATAGACCAATGAAACAGAACTGAGAAGTAAACCCATGCATCAGTGGCAAACTGATTTTTGACAAGGGTGCTGAGATCATTCAGTGGGGAAAGAACAGTCTCTTCAATAAACCGCGCTGGGACAATTGGCTATCCACACGCAAAAGACTGAACGTGGACCCTTATCTCACATCATACGCAAAAATGAACTTAAAATGGATCAATGACCTAAATATAAGAGCTAAAACTCTAAAACTCTTAGAAGAAAACGCAGAAGTAAATCCTAATGACCTTAGATTTGGCACTGGATTCTTAGATATGACACTAATAGCATGAGTAAGAAGAGGAAAAAAAATGCATAAATTGGACTTCATCAAAATTCAACTTTTGTGCATCAAAGGGCAGTGTCAAGAAAGTGAAAAGGCAAACTACAGAATAGGAGAAAATATTCACAAATCATATATCTGGTAGGGTCTAATATCTGGAATATGTAAAGAATTCTTACAACTCAACAACGAAAGACAAACAATATAATTTTTTAAGTGCACAAAGATTGAATAGACATATATCCAAATAACATACGTAAATGGTCCACAAGCATATGAAAAATTGCTCAGCACCATTAGTCACTAGAGAAATGCCAATCTAAACCACAACGAGGTACTTCAGACCCACTAAAATGACTGTAATTTTTTTAAATGAAAAATAAGCTTTGGCAAGAATATAGAGAAATTGTAACCCTCATACATTGCTGGTAGGAGTGCAAAATAGTGCAGCTGTTGTGGAAAACAGTTTGGTGGTTCCTTAAAATGTTAAACATAGAATTATCATATGATCCAGCAATTCTACTCCTAGGTATGTACTCAAAAGAATTGAAGACAGGTGTTCAAACAAATACTTGTACACGAATGTTCATAGTACCACTATTCACACCAGCCAAAAGGTAGAAACAAACCAAATGTATACCAACTGATAAATGGATAAACAAAATGTGGTGTATCTATACAATAGAATACTGAATATTGTTCACCCATAAAAAAGAATGAAATTCTGATACCTACTAAAACATGGATGCACCTGGAAAATATTTTGTAAAAAGCTAAACGCAAAAGGTCACATACTGTATGATTCCATTTACATGAAATGTCCACAATAGGGAAGTCCATAGAGACGGAAATCAGACTGGAGGTGTCTGGGGGCTGGAGGAGGGTGAGTGGGGAGTGACTCTTTAATGGATGTGACTTTCTTTTGGAGTGATGAAAATGTTCTGGAACTAGATAGAAGTGGTGGCTACGTAACACTGTGAGCTCACTAAATGTCACTGAATTGTTGCCTGTACACTTTAAAATGGCTAATTTTATGTTATGTAAATTTTACCTCAATTAAAAAAAAATTGTTAGAGAATAATGTGACAAACGCTCATGTACCCACTACACAGAATAATCCACTGTTAACATTATTGCTTCGGATATATTTTTATATAAAATAAATAGAACATCACAGGGAAAAAAAATCATATGAAGAAAAAGGATGACGCTCTGCCCCTCCTCTCTTCGCCCCCCAACCTTGCTCCCTCCAAGGAACCACATCTCAAGTTTTTAAAATATTTCTTCTGATATTTATACCACATTTCTAAATAATATACTTACAGTTCTGTTTATTGAGCAGCCAATTTTAGAAACTATTTACTAATGATTTGACTTGCTGTGACAGTAATGAGAATTTAGCTCCCCCAGACTTCTCTCCTTTTCACTTTTCCCAGCCTCCCTTATGATTATGTCTAAATTTTTGTTAAGTCAATATTCAGAGTTTACATCACTTTGATTGTGTAAATATTGCTCACTGCAGTCAAGCAAAATAGATTCTATTTCCTTTCTTGCATAGCATTGTTTCCCTTGAAATTAATAGTTGCCTTGTTTTTTTATTTGCTTAATTTCCATGTACTGTCCTTAACTTTCACGTTGGCTTCATCAGATCTGTAAAACGCCTATCCATTTTATTATTTAATTATAAAATATATGAGATAGCACATCAGTGACATTTTATCCTTTCTTAGATCCCTCTGTCCTCCCGCTCCAACCAGAACTGGCCAGTCTTCACATCCGCCGAGCAGTTGTTATTCTGGAATCTGCCTTTACTGTTTTCCTATGTTGGATCCTCTCACTAAATCCCAAGTTTTTCTCTTCTTGGTTTTTTTCTTATTTTGCTCCAGTAGCTTTCTTGTGGATATGACTCCCTGTGCACCTTAAAATGTGTTTAGCCTCTCCTCACATTTAACAATTTGGTGGCAGTATAGGTGTCGCTTTATTGTCTCTGGCTTCCGATAGTGCTATTGAAATGCCCAATGCCTTTCCAAATCTAGTTTATTTTATGTAATCTGCCTTTTGTCAGTGAAGCCTTTCAGAATGTTCTCTTTATAACTTGCCTTCCAGCTTTTTGTAAATGTAATCCATGGGTTTTTGGTTTTGCAATCTAGTTGTTCTGTCTGTTTTTATGTGAGTATATAGATCCAAAATCTATGCTTCCTCCTCTGATACCACCTGCCCAGAATCCCTACATATTACTTTTCATAGTAAAAAACCGTGGTATAGGAAGATTGATCTGTACATTGAGTTTGTAATGAGTTTTTATGAAGTTGCAGAGATGGCAGGGAGCCAATGTTGATTTCTGAGAGATGGGAGCGTTATCATCAGGCTGGCTTATATGAAAGATTAGCTTGGCAGAGATTTAGGGATTGGGGAAAGACAGCAGAATGGGAAGACAAATTATGATGGTACTTCACCAGCTCAAATAGGAGATGATAATAAGGGAGAAGTGGGTGGCAATGGCAAGGGACAGACAGATGTGAGAAACACAATGGAGGCTAAACCAAGTGGCTTGGTGATGAGGGAGGGGGACCTTCATGAGCTGCCCCTCAAGGCTGGGGAAGCTAGTTGTTCACCCACTCTCCCCTTCCAGGCAAGGGGAACTCTTCAAGCCGGGGAGTTCCCTCCTGGCACTGGGCAATACCAACTTGGGGGATGGGATGATGGAGGTAAGATGAAGCTGTCTTCCTTCTTGTTTTGTGTGGTTATTCTCAGGCTTTTTGTTCCACTGTGTTGCTGACGTGTCTTAAGCGGACTCCGAGCTCTCCCAGAGCTGTGTTGTTTGTGGATAGCTGTCTAACTGTTGATCTTTGACGGGAAACAGAGGCTGGGGTCTCCTACGCCACCATCTTGGTGATGTTGCTCAGACATTATTTCTGATGAATGATGACAACATCACCATGGCTTTGGAAAAGGGATTAAATCTGAGTTGGATCAAGTCTCTTGAGTTACCGCTTCGTGTGGAAAATACAGAGGAGAGAAGAACACATTGAACCGTGCCACTAACAGGCCATCAGGAAAATCTACAGGACCTGCAGCCTGGGTTCTCCAATACATGAAGCATAAGGAAAGGGAAAGGGAGGGAGGCAGATACTAGAATTAAAAGAGATGTAAAGACATATCACATTTAAATAGTGAGCAATACTGTAGTGTCTATAGATGCAGACCTGAGGGGCAAAACCGAAAAGAATCACGAAGAAATGATAACTATAAAAGTCAAGAGAGTGGTTACTCTGGGGAGAAAGGCATGTGGGGAGGAGAGTGGCTGAGTCGGAACACTGGAGAGGCTCTCAGGGAGGCTGGCAAAGCTGTCGTTCTTGACCTGGATGGTGGGAGAGTGCTTTAGAGTAAATCCGTTAAGCTGTACCTTTATTTTGAGTGGTTCTGTATCTGTGTTTTATTTTACCAAAAAAAAAAAAATAGCCCTTATACAAAGACAAGTAATTAATAGGAAGAAAGTGTTTGCAATATATAACAAAGCATTAATGTCTATAATACATAAGAATCTTCTACAAATAATAAAACATAAAAAATCTTATAGAAAATTAGCAAAGCCATTAAGAAGCAAAGTATAAAAGAAATGCAAGCGATCAAAAATAAGTGAAAATGTGTTTAACCTCATTAAATATTAGTTTAATTATTACTCATTAGTAATTATGAGTATAATTATTACTCATTAGCACTCATTAGCAATAGGGGAAATGCAAATTGAAAGAAGATAAAAGTTTTACCCTTTTGACTAAAAACAACAATAAAAAGCCCTGTAATTTGTTGAAAAGAGTATGGTAAAATTGGCATTCACATTACTGAGAGAATAAATTGGTAAAACTTTTGTAGAGGACATTTTGGCAGCATTAGTTAATATATCAAATATGCTCACATTTTACCCACAATTCTACTTCTAATATCTAAAGAAAACACCCCTCTCTGGACCCAAGGGACATTCATTGTGGCACAATTTGAAATTTTTGGAAAAAAATATAGTTGTCAATAGGGTAATGACTAAATAAATTTAAATTACAATGCATCCATACTATCAAATATGGCCATAGATCTGGATAAACTCATAGTATGATCCCAATTATTTTTCAAAACTGTATATGTATATATGTAAATTAAGTGCATATTAAACCTTTAAAAATTATAAATAAACATGCCAAAAAATTAAAAAGTATATAAGGATATACAGCGCCAAGTCGTAATCTTGCTCTAGAACCTAGTCCAGTTAACAGAGGTAAATACTCATTATTAAATACCTAAATCAAATTAATAATTTCTTATATAACCTTCTAAAATTTTTCTATTCATTTGGGAGTTATAATGGGTATATAATTTCAGGGAGGCAAACATGGATAATTCTTTATTTCTAAAGTTGACTTCAGTTGTTGACTCTGAGCCCCAAATCAGCATTCTAGAAGACAACTTGATCATTTTTCTATCATCCTTTTGTTATTATCTAGTTTTAAATTCATTCTGTGTTATTATCTAGTTTTAAATTCATTTCCAGGTTTTCTTTTCCCCTTCTTCCCATCCTCACTCTGCATGTTCACGTGGCCTCAGAGGCTGTGGCTGGAAGCAGTCTGCTTTGCAATTGGCCATACCTCCGTGGCAAGGAGCAAGTGCTTCTCTGTCAGTCTCATCTGGTCCTGTGTTGGCATCAGTGGGTCCTTAGAGTCTGAGTTCTCTTGGCTGATGTTGGGAGACAGCTTTGATGTCTAGGAACCAGCAGATCCTGCTACAAAGTATAGTTCTAAAGTGGTTTTCTGATGTGCACAACCCCACCAAGATGCAGCTCTATTCTTGTCCTCACCCCAGCAGGAATCTACACAATTTTTTAATGCTCATCCCCTTACCCTGCCAGGCAAACTCTTGAGCTGAAATGCCAGCAGCTTCCTCTACTAGCTACCAATGCCCTCCCAAGCTTCTCAGGGTCTTGCAGCAAAGTCTGTAGATAGCATGACTGACCTGTCATCCCTGGACCCCCTCATTGCCACTCCAATTATTCTCTGCATACTCAGTTGCATGAGAAACCTCTGTTGAATTTCTGCCTCAAACTTTAGCCAGAAAACAATGTGTTAATTTCTCAGAGTCACAAATAATCTCCAGTTTTGCAATGTACCTTTTAAGGTTGCTTTCCTTTCATCACCACACCGACTCAGAGCCTGGCCCGAGGGAGAAGAGAGAGAAAGACTCTACATTCCTTCTCACTCTCTTTTGCCTTCCTCCAACTCTTCACCTTTATATGAGCATAGAAGGGGGAAAATTGGTTCTACCAGAACAAAATCTATCTTAAAATCTTTGAACTCTGTCTATTCACACCACTGTGTGAAAGCTTTACTGTGTCACACTAGGCAGGGATGCCTACATGGTACTTTGCAATTTAAAAGCTGTGGTCTTTCCTCTCTGAGTTGGGCTACCTCCATAGCTGTCAAAGTCCTCAACGTTTATATCCTGCATGTGGAATGGTCTTTGAGGGGATTGGGAGGGTGTCAGGGTTAGGATTAGGGTTAGGGTTAGGGTTAGGAATGGCTTATTAGTAAGTACATTAAAATATCATCCAGCACACGCTTTATCTGTTGGATGTTTTTTATGAAAGTATAGAATATGAAAATAACAGTAGTTTTAAAAATAAGGATATGAGATATCACACAAGACGTATGTCTGAAGACATGTCCAGAAATCATCAAGATAGGTTAATAACCCAGCTGCTCAATAATGTCTAGTCTCTGCTGCCACTTTCCTGCGGTTTTCTTGCTTTACCTTCGTGATCGCAAAATGTCACAGCTTTAAACATTACATTCTGAAGCTATGATGTCTAAAGGAAGTCACAGAGGAAGGAAGGAAGACGAGGAGGGAGGGAGAGAAGAACAGAGAGTTTCTCCTTGCTTGCCTCTCTCTTTTCATCAGAGAGGAAAATCCCTCTCAGAAGTTCAATGGCAGACTTCCTCTTACATCCCATTGGCCATAATTGGGTCTCGAGTTGACAAAAAATTAGGACTTGATTGACAAAGGAAAGGGGGAGTAGTTTGGGATAAGCAACAAATACTGTTTCCCCACTATTAATATTTGTGTCTATTTAACTTTTTTCATAAATGGACACATAATTCAACCGTCCTCCCTTTTCGTTTTTTTACCAAACAATGTACTCTGAAGATCTTTTCATGTTGGCACATTTACGTATAACTCACTATTTTAATGGCTGTATTATATTCCACTATAATGGACATGTTCCTTTTTATTTTTGGCCTGCAGGGCATCATTTCCTTTGGTGAATTACCCGTTCCAACTCCATGTGATTTTGTGACATCCTAAACCCTCACCACAGGGTAGACATGTGTCTCCAATAGGATGATCCAGAGTCCTTTAAGGTGGCTGTGGGAGGCTATATTTCTCAAAAAGAGCTAAAGCAGTATTTCCAGTCCCACAGGCTTTTCCAGAACCTTGCCACTTTCCCATTAAGAGATAGGGTCTATTTCTCTTCCCTTTAAGCCTAGACGGGGCTTTGTGACTGCCTCGCTTCATTCACACTCACACCACTCTCATCGTCATCTCACACCTGGACTCCTGTAATACTGTCTTCATTATCTGCCCACTCTCTGCACTCTCTTCCGCTGTTGACAGGTTAATCTTCCAAATCTAGAGGTCTGACCGTGTACAGTAGTCCCCCCTTGTCCACCGTTTCACTTCACCTGGTTTCACTTTCACCACGGTCAAACATGGTCCGAAAATATCAAATGGAAAATTCTAGAAATAGATAATTTTTGAGTTTTAAATCACTTGCCATTCTGAGTATCATGATGAAATCTGGCACCATCCTGCTCTGCCCTTCCTGTGACATGAATCACCCCTTTGTCCAGTGCATTTACACTGTGTATGCTACCTGTCCATTAGTCACTTAGTAGCCATCTCATTATCAGATGAATTGTTGTGGTATCACAGTGCTTGTGTTCAAGTAGCTCTTATTTTACTTAGTAATGGCCCCAAAGTGTAAGAGCAGTGATGCTGGCAATTCGGATATGCCAAAGAGAAGCCAGAAAGTACTTTCTTTAAGTGAAAAGGTGAAAGCTCTCAATTTAATAAGGAAAGAAAAAAGTCATATGCTGAAGCCGCTAAGATCTATGATAAGAAAAAATCCTCAATCTGTGAAATTGTGAACAAGGAAATAGAAACTTGTGCTAGTTTGGCTGTAGCACCTCAAATACATATGTATAGGAAAAAACAACATATATATAGGGTTTGGTACTATTCATGATTTCAGGCACCATTAGGGATCTTGGAACATATCCCTCATGCATAAAGGGGGACTACTGTAACTCTCTTATTCACAAATCATCATTGGCTCCCTACCTCCACTCACTACTGCACACCAGTCTTCAGCCTTTTTAGCTAGTAGGTAGAATTTATGAAATTTCCACTTCTGTAAGTCAACGACTCAAAATATCAGCAATTTCACATGGTTCAAACATTTTATCAATAAAAAGAGTACATGCATATGGTAAAAACTCAATCAATAGAAAAATGCAAAAGATTATACAACAAAAAGAAATTATCTCTATTATCTCAAATTCCTAATCCCAATTTCCAGAGGTAAACATTGTTGGCAATTTATTGTATATCTTCTAGAAAATTCAGTTTTACTTGCCTAAAGTTGTGTATAATATTACTTCATAATTCTTTTAAATACCTTGGAGAGCTATGGTCATGTTTTATTTCTCTGTCTTAATTGTTGTTTCATCTCTTTTTGCTTAATAAGCCTTAAAGAGGAGTCTTTATATCTTTGTTTTTCAAAGAACCAAATTTTTGTTTTATTAATGAATTCCATGAGGCCTTTTTATTTCTAATTTATTAGTGTTTTACACTATCTCCCAGAGGTCCCTGGAGGTATCATGCTCCAGTTTTCCACAATAGTAAGCAGCTTATTAATGCTTTTTTGGTTCCCTTCCCTTCCCTGTCTCATTCACCACTCTCCTATCAGGAATTCCTGGGATAACCTCCCAAATAAACTCCTCCCTGCACTCAAATCCTAGTCTTAGGGTCTTCTTCTGGGGAAACCCAATCTTAACTGAGATAGGAACACTTGAGCGAATGTGCTTGAGAAGTTTCAACCCCAAGATTCCTGTAAACCCTCTGGGCCAGCAGAAGTAGCCTCTTTCAGCTAGCTAGAGGACAGAGCTCTTATTTTCTGGAGAGCATGCAATGGTCTCCCCTAAGGCAGGTGTTATGCAAGATGGTGTTGTCCTCCCCAAGATCTGCCTCCACCTCTCCTCTTTGCTTTTAGACTACTTTTAAAGATTTTATTTTCTATTTTTTTCCTTTTTCTCCCCAAAGCCCCCCAGTACATAGTTGTATATTCTTCGTTGTGGGTCCTTCTAGTTGTGGCATGTGGGATGCTGCCTCAGCATGGTTTGATGAGCAGTGCCATGTCCACGCCCAGGATTTGAACCAACGAAACACTGGGCCACCTGCAGCAGAGCACGCAAACTTAACCACTCGACCATGGGACCAGCCCCTAGACTACTTTTAAAGTCGAGTCTAAGTATGGCCCAAGGAGGGAACTAATCTATTGACCAAAAGAACTGCAAAACATGACTAGTGCATGCATACTAAGAAATGAAGAAAATATGCTTGGGTGTGAATCTTGAGGGTGACAGTCTAGGAAAGGCAAGATCTGAGGCCAGATAAGGGAGAGTTTATTGATGTCACTCTCCTGTGGCTTAAGATTTAACACTCTGCAAGCAAAAGAAAGCAGATGTAGCCATACTTATATCAGATAAAGTAGACTTCAAGATAAAAAAGATAATGAGAGACAAAGATGGGCATTATATAATGATAAAAGTGACATTCCACCAAGAAGGCATAACACTAATTAAGGACAACACCAAAAAGGAAAATTACAGGACAATATCGCTGATGAACATAGATGCAAAAATCCTCAACAAAATATTAGCAAATCAAATACAGCAATACATTAAAAGGATCATACACCATGATTAAGTGGGATTTATTCCAGGGATGCAAGGATGGTTCAACATCTACAAATCACTCAATGTGATACGCCACATTAACAAAATAAGGAATAAAAATCACGTGATCATCTCAATAGATACAGAGAAAGCATTTGACAAGATCCAACATCCATTTATGATTAAAAAAAAAACCTCACTAAAATGGGTATAGAAGGAAAGTATCTCAACATAATAAAGGGCGTATATGACAAATCCACAGCCAAATCATTAATTACAATTAACACTGAAAAACTGAAAGCCTTTCCTCTGATTACAGGAACAAGATAAGGGTGCCTACTCTCACCACTCTTATTCAACATAGTACTGGAAGTTTTAGTCAGAGCAATTAGGCAAGAAAAAGAAATAAAAGGGATCCAAATTGGAAAGGAAGAAGTAAAACTCTCACTGTTTGCAGATGACATGATTCTATATATGGAAATCCTAAAAAAAAAAAAATCCACCAGAAAACTATTAGAAATAATCAACAACTACAGCAAAGTTGCAGGGTACAAAATCAACATACAAAAATCAGTTGCATTTCTATACACTAATAATGAACTAGCAGAAAGGGAAGTCAAGAATACAATCCCACTTACAATGGCAACAAAAAGAATAGAATACCTTGGAATAAATTTAACCAAGGAGGTAAAAGACCTATACACTGAAAACTATAAGACGGTATGGAAAGAAATCAAAGAAGACATAAAGAAATGGAAAGACATTCCATTCTCATAGATTGGAGGAATAAGCATAGTTAAAATTGCTATATTACCTAAAGCAATCTACAGATTCAATGCAATCTCAATCAAAATTCCAATGACATTCTTCATGGAAATAGAGCAAAGAATCCTAAAATCTATATGGAACAACAAAACACCCCAAATAGCGAAAGCAATCGTGAGAAAAAAGAACAAAGCTGGAGGTATCACAATCCCCAACTTCAAAATATACTACAAAGCTATAGTAATCAAAACAGCATGGCCCTGGCACAAAAACAGACACACAGATCAATGGAACAGAATTGAAAGCCCAGAAATAAAACCACACATCTATGGACAGATAGCCTTCAACAAAGGAGCCAAGAGCATACAATGGAGAAAGGAAAGTCTCTTCACTAAATGGTGCTTGTAGCCTGGTGTTGTAGTGGTTAAGTTCGCATACTCTACTTTGGTGGCCTGGGATTCACGGATTCAGATCCCAGGTGGGGACCTGGCACCACTTGTCAAAGCCACACTGTAGCAGCATCCCACATAAAATGGAGAAAGATTGGCACAGATCTTAGGTGAGTGACAATCTTCCTCACACATACACAAAAAAATGGTGTTGGGAAAATTGGATAGCCATGTGCAAAAGAATGAAAGTAGACCATTATCTTATACCACACACAGAAATTAACTCAAAATGGATTAAAGACTTGAATGGTTTCAGTAAGACCTGAAAGCATAAAACTCGTAGAAGCAAATATAAGCAGCACAGTCTTTGACATCAGTCTTAGCAGTATATTTTCAAATACCATGTCTACTCATGCAAGGGAAACAAAAGAAAAAATAAACAAATGGGACTACATCAGACCAACTTCTGCAAGGCAAAAGAAACCATGAACAAAATTAAAAAACAATCCTCAACTGGGAGAAAATATTTGCAAATCATATATCCAAGAAGGGGCTAATTTCCAAAATATATAAAGAATACATATGACTCAACAACAAAAAAATAAATAACCAAATCAAAAAATGAGCAGAGGATATGAATCGGCATTTTTCCAGAGAAGTATTCCGATGGCCTACAGGCACATGAAAAGATATTCAATACCACTAATTATTAGGGAAATGCAAATCAAAACTATAATGACATATCACCTTACACTGGTCAGAATGGTTATAATTAACAAGGCAAGAAATAAATATTGGGGAGGATGTAGAGAAAAGGGATCCCTCACATACTGCTAGTGGGAATGCAAACTGATGCAGCCCCTATGGAAAACAGTATGGAGATTTCTCGAAAAACTAAAACCAGAAATACCATATGATCCAGCTATCCCACTATTGGGTGTTTATCCAAAGAACATGAAATCAACAATTCAAAGAGATTTATGCAACCCATGTTCACTGTAACATTATTCACAATAGCCAAGACATGGAAGCAACCCAAGTGCCCATCAACAGATGCATGGATAAAGAAGATATATAATGGAATACTACTCAGCCATAAAAAAAGACAAAACAGTGCCATTTGCAACAATATGGATGGACTTTGATAGTATTATGCTAAGCTAAATAAGCCAGACAGAGAAGGACAAACACTGTATGATTTCCTTCATATGTGGAAGATAAACAAACACATAGATAAGGAGAACAGATAAGTGGGTACCAGAGGGGAAAGGGCTGGGGGAGGGCAAAAGGAGTAAAGGGACACATGTGTATGTTGATGGATAAAAAGTAGACTATCAGTGGTCAGCACGATGCAAGATACAGAAACTGATATATAATAATGTACTCCTGAAATTTACGCAATGCTATAAGCCAATATCACCTCAATAAAATAATTTTTTAAAAAAAGATTTAACACTCTGATGTGGCATCAGAAAGCCTTGTTGGAATGTTTCCTTGGAGTTTAGAAAAAACAATAGACTGGTAAATGAGGTGGAAAAGCTCTTGGAAGAATATTAAGGAAGAGATCAGGTGTAGAGAAGTGGGTGTGTTAGAAAGAATTTATTAACATAACATCAGCTGACTATTTCCCTGCAGGGCCCAGAAGGTACTCCCTTCACTAAAGCAATGAGGAATGCATGAGTGAGGAGAGCACCAGCATCCTTAGAATGCTCAGTGCAGTTGCCCTTGTAGGTCAGAGATGACACTAGAAGATGTCATAGAACTAAGTACTAAACCACTGTGATGGGTTAGTTTTCTTTCAAGCGTTAGCAAACCACGTTATGCTTTGCTCATCAAAATTATGCAACAAACCAGACATTTACCTCCCCTTATACCTTATAGATCTCAGTTGATGTTAAACTGGCCTTGCTCATTTTTTGTCACCCTTGTATTTTGCATTATGTTTTTCAGTATGAGCCTGCTTACCTAAGATTTTTCATTATTAAGACCACTTATTTCTAAAACACTACTTGAACTTGAATAACTAATATATTTCAGTATTTAGTGTTATGGGCAAAAGAGAGCCATCAAGGAAAACTCCAAGATTGTTTTTTTTGTTTTTTTTTTAAATTTTTTTTTTTATTTTTTCCTTTTTCTCCCCAAAGCCCCCCGGTACATAGTTGTGTATTCTTCGTTGTGGGTTCTTCTAGTTGTGGCATGTGGGACGCTGCCTCAGCGTGGTCTGATGAGCAGTGCCATGTCCACGCCCAGGATTCGAACCAACGAAACACTGGGCCGCCTGCAGCGGAGCGCGCAAACTTAACCACTCGGCCACGGGGCCAGCCCCAAGATTGTTTTTTTTTAAAGATTGGCACCTGAGCTAACATCTGTTGCCAATCTTTTTTTTTTTTTTTTTTTTTTCCTTCTTCTCTTCCTCAAAGCCTCCCAGTACTTGTTTGTATATTCTAGTTTCAGGTCCTTCTAGTTGTGCTATGTGGGACACCACCTCAGCATGGCTTGATGAGCGGTGCAGGGTCCGCACCTAGGATCTAAACTGCTGAAACCCCGGGCCGCCGAAGCATAGCATGCGAACTTAACTGCTCGGCCATGGGGCCGGCCCCTCCAAGATTCTTAGTCAGAACTATGGGAAAGATGGAGCTGCTATTAACCATGCTGGGGAAGACTTAGGGAGGAAGAGGTGCAGGTGAAAGATCGGGAGCTCAGTTCCACTTTGTCTAAGCCACTTCAAGTTGTTGCAAGTGAACGATCCAAGTTACTTGAACCAAAAGCATCCTACCTTATACAGAATTTGCACCAGTAATTGGGAGACTACAAGCATTAGATCATTAAATATAGATCATAAATATTATGTCCTTTATAAAGAGGATGGAGAAATTAGGCTGGAGGAGAGGAAGAGCTCCACCTTTTTGGGTTAAACTTGATAAACTAAGGCTTATTGCATGCTAGACTGAGACCATATGCCTGAAAATACTGCAACATCAAAGAATTTGGTAGGAAAAAAAAAGTCCATCATGTTGGAATGTGTTAGCTATGTCATGCAGCCTTCAATAAAGACTTAAAAGAAAGAGACTAGCTTAAGCTGAAGGCAATGATTTAAAATCAGAGAGGGTATTGCATATTTGAAAACTGCTATGAGAGTAAATCTTAAAAGTTCTCATCACAAGAAAAAGAATTCTGTAATTATGTGTGATGACAGATGTTAACTAGACTTATTGTGGTGATCACTTTGCAATATATACAAATATCAAATCGTTATGTTGTATACCTGAAACTAATATAATGTGTATCATTTATAATTCAATAAAAAATAAAATAAAATCAGAGAGGGAAGAGTGGCTTTGTTAAAAGCGCCTCTCTCTGGTTATAGACTACAATTTAAAAACTACTGGAATTCTGGTAATCAGGAGTCTTTTGCTCTTGGAAAAACTGAACTCTCTATACCCCAAGCTAAGATTAGTGCTAGCAAAGTCAGGGAGATGGGGACTCAGTATGAAATAAGACTAAAGCACAGAGAAAGGTCTTTCCCAAGTGCCTCCCATTAAGTAAGCACTCTGCCTGACGAAACAGCCTCAGTGGGAAGATGCAACCGAGATTAACAATGTCACTGGTCCAACTGGGCTTTTGTGAGACTTAGGAAAATGTATCTTTCCAGGTAGAGGCATCCCCACAGGTGTGCGGTTTCACGAATGATTGATGCTTTTTTGCATATCACTAAAAGTGCACTAAAGCTCATGAGTACTATAGAGACTTATTTTGTCCTCTCCCAACTTGAATCATGTAGGGATCACTAAGACCCACATCTTTATTTTAAAAACTCTCTCTTTGAGTTTTCACAGATCCTGTACTCTCGCTTCCTGGAGTTTCAAGCCTACCAGCTTATCTGGTCAGATCTGCGGTGCCTCACCTCTCTCCACTGCCCAACACATCTAACAACAGCTTCTGCATCATAAACTTTGACGTTTTTCTTTATATTTAGACTTTTAAACATAGTGGACTAGACACTCAGAAGTTAAGAGTATGGCTCCCATATCCTATTGATACTGTCAAAGTTCATAAGACATTTACTATCTCAAACCATAGATGATCAACAGACCAATTAGACATCCTAACATTATCTGTGTTCCCTTCAATTTCTGAATTAAAATTGAAAATTTCTTCACTAAGAGTTATCTATAATGGTTTTTGATTCTTTGCATTAATCCCATTTCTAATGCCAATCTATTTCACCACATACTGACAAATATTAATGGCAAGCTCATATTGTAGAAAACATCAGACATAGATACCAAGAAAATAAACAAGACCTAGACATCAAGTAAGTCAAACGACTTATTTATCCAAAGGATGCTCATCAGAGACACACAGCTGCAGATGATAAAATCAGAGTGGGTGATATCATTCCTTCCAGAAACTCACTTGTCCACCTTCAGATCCAGACTTATCCTAGGGCTAGATTTGGTCAGGACGTATCCTTGCCTGGGTACATACTGGGACCTCCACACTCTGGCCATATTCGCCTCACAAATCTCCAGATCCTGTTGTGGGCAGCATGATTGCCAGAGGACAGTACACAATGCACTTTGGCCTGCACAATAGTTCCCTCAGCTTTCTCAGGCTAAAAGAGCTTGGGCTGTGTACATACCAGAATTTAGGTATGTGGGTCTAGAACAAAGGTCAGTCACTCAGACGTTTCAAGAATCATAGCAACATCTCATAGACCAGCTTAGTGCCTGCATGTGGAGTCTCAATAACACTTCACCACGGGTAGCCCAGGGCTCTATCTCCTGACTGCTTTTGGACCAAGCACAACCAAGACAAGTGTCATAATATCTGGCTTTGCTAGCTATTAACTACAATGAGGAATAACCCCAGAAAAGCTATCAGACATAAGGGGAAAGAAAAGCCTGCTCTTAAAGGGCTTATGCACAAATTCACACATTTCAGAAAGCAACCTAAAATCACCAAAAAGAAAGCTGCACAGTCCTTTGGTGAAAAGAGACTCACTTGATAGGCTCTGGGTACATCTCAGTGAGAGGTGAGACCTCCCCAGGGACTGAGACCTTGGCGGTAGCCATTATTGTGACCTAGTACAGGCATGCTGACACAGATGCTGGCAGACACCATTGGAGTTCTTCCCCTGACCTGTTAGGGCAGGGGTCTGCTCCGCCCACTAGAGCACTGATTTAATCCAGTTCAGCCAGGGCAGACATCCCACCCTAGGGACAGGCCCCACCCAACAGTAAGCCTTCAGGCAACTTGTGGGCCCACATAAGCAGGGTGCCTGTAACCCCTGCAGCCAGGTGAGTGGGTCCACCTCTGAGGGGCAAGGTCTGTGTTGGTGAAGTGTGTGGGTCCCCTACAGTCAGGTGACTAGGTCCGCTTCAGTGGGTTGAGGCACATGCATGGTGCAGGACTGTGTTGACAGAGTGTGTGGCCCTGTGGGCAGTGGGGCTTGTCAGCTGCAGCAGACTTGTGCTCCTCAAATAGCCACATAGGGGATTGGTCCCACCTTCCAAAGCCTGAAATAATTGGGTACTCCCATGCTTGGAGCTGGTCTCACTCAGCTGCAAGCCTGAGAGAGCTGACAGCAGCCTTGCAGGCCAGAGGCCTACAGTAATTGTGAGCCCCTGAGCGCAGCAATCAGCCATGCTGGGGGTCTACTCACTTATCAGAAAAACTCCAACAGGAATGTGCTATTAGACCTTGCAGCCAACTGTGCTTGGGCTCTCCAGGCCTAATAAAGTGACTGAAGGGTCCATAGCAGACACATGCAGCTGAGCATTACAACCAACTGGCCAGGGGGACAGCTTTGCCTCCCTGGGCACCTGCAGCAAGAGCAACCCTGCCACAACAGAAGGACACATGTAGCCCACACAGGGGACACTCCTGGCACATTTGGAACTGGTGATGAGTGGGAGGCACACTGCTGGGTCTCATAAGGCATCTCTTACATAGCCCATCTCTCCAAGATTGGGAGACGTAGCTGATATACCTAAAACATAGATATAAGCACAGAGAAAGAGGAAATATGAAGAGACAAAGAAATATGTTCCAAGTGAGGGAACAGGACAAATCCCAGAAAAACAACTAAACGAAACAGACATAAACAATCTACCTGATAAAAGAGTTCAAACTAATAGTCATAAAGATGCTCATTGATCTTGGGAGAAGAATGGATGAACTCAGTGAGAACTTCAACAAAGAAATGGAAAATATTAAAAAATAACCAATCAAAAATGAAGAATACAACAATGGAAATGAAAAATTCACTAAAGGGACCCAATAGCAGAGTAGATGATACAGAAGAACAGATTAGCAAGCTGGATGAAAGACTAAAGGAAATCACCCAAGCTGAACAGATGAAAGAAAAAAGAATTTAAAAGAATGAGGACAGTCTAAGGGAATTCTGGGACTGCATCAAGCACACTAACATCCATATTATAGGTGTCCCAGAAGGAGGAGAGAGAGACAAACGGGCAGAGGATCTATTTGAAGAAATCATAGCTGAAGACTTTCCTAACCTAAGGAAGGAAACAGACACCCAGGTACAGGAAGCAGAGCGCGCACCAAACAAGATAAACCCAAAGAGGCCTACTCCAAGACACACTATAGTTCAAATGTCAAGAATTAAAGATGAAGAGATAATCCTAAAAGCTGCAAGAAAAAGGCAACAAGTTACACACAGAGGAAACCCCGTAAGACTATCAGCTGATTTCTCAGCAGAAACCTTAGAGGCTAGAAGGGAATGGCATGATATATTTAAAATGCTGAAAGGAAAAAAACTAGAAAAAGCCAAGAATACTCTACTCAGCAAGGTTACCATTCAGAATGGAAAGAGAAATAAATAGTTTCCCAGACAAGCAAAAACTAAAGGAGTTTATCGCCAAGAAACCAGCCTTACAAGAAATGCTAAAGGGACTTATTTAAGTGGAAAAGAGAAGGCCACAAATAGGAATAGAAAATTATCAAGAAAAAAGCAATAAAATCACTGGTAAAGGCAAATATACAGTAAAGGTAGCAGAGGAACCACCTGCGAACCTAATGTGAAGGTCAAAAGGCAAAAGTACTAAAATTATCTATTTCCATGATAAGAGAGTAACATACACATGCACAAAAAAAGAGGTTAGATATGAAATCAAAAACACAGAATGGGGGAGGAAAGAAGTAAAAGAGTAGAGCTTTTAGCAAGAGGTCAAATTCAGGAGACCGTCAGCTAAATATAGATTGCTATATAAGTACATTATTGAATATGAACCTCATGGTAATCAGAAACCTACAATAAATACATAAAAAACTAAGAAAAAGGACCCCAAGGATAATACTAAAGAAAGCCATCAAACCACAAGGGAAAAGAGCAAGAGAAGAAGGAAGGAACAGAGAAGCGCTCTCTCCTACGTTTCTAGCTGGGTCTTCGACAGATCCTACTGATTCTCTCCACCAGCCCATTGCTCCAACCAATGTGGTTCCAGCCAATGTGGGTCAAATAAGCTCTGGGCCTTAGCAGTTCTGCACTCATGCTGATCCCTCCTCCCAGAATCCATCCACACCACATCCCCATGTTGAAACCCCATCCTTCCTTCAGACCTAGCTCCAAGCCTGCCTCTCAGTGAAGCCTTCCCTGACGACCAGCCATCAGCAGCCTCTCCCTCCTCTCTATCCCAATAGCACATTTCTAACCACATGTTGCTCAACTGCAGTCATCTGTGTGTTTGTATCAGTCTGGGTTTTAGCAGGAAACAGATGGCAACTGAAGGGACTTAACTGAAGATAACGTGCAGAATTAATGGAATCAACAAGGATGGTGAAGCATCTAGGAACAACAATGGAGTGAGCCAGTATCACCACTAGCAGGAGAGGGAAGGGGTTCCTGGAGCCTGGAGGGAGGTGGACCCACGGAAAAGGAACTGCCCAACAGGAGCCGCGGCCCCGGAATAGAAGCGACCATCTCCAGAACCACAGTGAGGCAGGGCAGTTGGCGAGAGGAGGTGAGATAAATGCCCAGGTCCTTCTCACCTCCCAATTCTTCATCTCCTGCAGACGCCTCCCATCAACAAAACCTAGTCAGAAGCCAGAAGGCAAGGGACTTCCATTATGCAAGCTGTATGTAAATGTCGGCCTCCTAGGGCGCAAAGCAGGACAGAAAAAGATGGAGAATTGATCAGGATGGGCTGATAGGAAAATGGGGAAGAACCAGCGTAGTCTTGTTTCCTACACAAACTTACCTTACAAAACATTGGTTCAAATCACAGTTTACACCATAACAGCTCTTGAGAAGTTATACCACTTTTGGAATGACTCCTTTTTCATACATTTTTTTTACTTTTGGTGTGATGACTTTTCCATCCAAAACCATGGTAGATTAATATACTATGTGAAGCAATATATTGATATTATGGTTTCAGGTAAAGATCTACTTACTAATTTACCCAACAAAGCAGTTTCCAGTTAAAGAATATTGCCCACAGAAAATTTAAATTCCTCACCGTATTCAGATGACCCCAAATAATTTTGTTTAGCCTTCAAAGTCTAAGAGAGAGGGGTGAGGAGACAGCATCTTCTACAAATCTTCAGTGTGCTGCATGTGTGTGCTGTTTTCACGTGTTTTGAAGCATCATCATGTCAATCTTTTTTTGTCAGTCTTGAGGAATAGAAAATTATCACGTGCCGTTGAATGCCTTCCTGAAAGTTAATTAAATTCAGCATCCCCCCTCCATTAGCCCCACCCACGATCAAGTCTTCTCTTATTTCTTTAGACTTCATTACATTTCGTTTTCTATGCAAACTGCATTTATTTGCTTTCAAACTCTTTTTTACCGCTTATCTAAACTTGTTCCCATTGTTTAGATAATATATGTTTCTATTTGTGAAAAATATTTGAGTATCTTGGGTTGGGATGAAATGCATCATAATTTTTACCACTAAAAGTCTTGGGAATTTTAAAATTCAGCCACAGGGTATTCAGGAACTAATTAAAGTTATTAAGTAAGGATTAGGTGACTTTTTAGTGCTTTGGAACAAAATCTTGGAAACCTTGGTCTTCCAAAGCTTCCATTAACTGTTTTGCACATACCGTGGTAGGTTCCAAACAAGTGTTGGTTGGTTGGTTTGTCTTGTTTTAGTCCATTGAAATGACATCTACTCAATTATAAGCTCCTCGGTGGTGGCAGAGACCGTGTCTCAGTTCATCTTCCCTTCCCAGTGACGAGCACAAGGACAGTAGATGGTAGGCACTCAGTACACATGGGTGAAATAAATGAACATGTCATTGGATTTGTGCTGCTCTTGTCTATCAAGGGAGCTTCTCTAATCCATTCACATTTCCATGCATTGGAAAGATAAGTATTGCTTTTATTTATCATGGTTGTCTAATCAGCCCAACCAATGGGCAAGTTTATCTAGGGACCAAATCGAATCTTGCCCAGGGCCATATAGCTGGTGAGTGCAGGATCCAGGATTTGAACCTAAGCAGTTCAAGTCCAGAGGCTGTGTACTTAACCGCTCCCCTCCAACCCCTCCCCGCTCTCCTGAGATCCTGTAATGGAGACACTCCAGGGAGTGGGAGCCTCTGAGCCCGTCAGGGAGTCCACTCCTCCTTCTGGGATTTAAATTATCTATTTGGTCTCTCATGTTTTTAAAATGAAGTCTTGTTATAAAACGCAAGAATTCATAAAATAAATGCACAATCCTGGTGGTGTCATTTTGCTCCAGGATTGTGACCACTAGGTGAGAGTCCCCAGGTCATCCATAACCAGCAGAAGGAAAACACAGCCCTTCTGCTCGCCCTCGTTTTATCCACAGGCCCTGAGCGCCTTTATGGGCTGGAGAGAGGAAGTGTTCCAAAGTTCTTAGGCGCAGCACTGTGGTCCTTACAGCTCGCCCATTTCTCTTGGCTTTAAGGGCAGGAGCAGGTCCTCCAGCTAATTCTGCCTACTGGCCAGCAGGTGGCGCTCAAAGCTCAAAGGAGGCTAAAGGGCTAACCCGGATTTGCCAGTATCTCCTGAAGGAGGAACGCAAAATCACCAAAAAGAATTTGTTTCCATTCCTGCCCATGTCCCTTCCTTCTCCCTGCCCTCCATCACTAGGTACAGAGGGACAATCTGTTTAAATATAACAAGGTCTTTGAGTCGGAATCTTGGAGTACAAATCTTCTTGAGCTGATGAAATGTTCTGCTATTTTAAGTGGATTAGGCTGAGGTAAGCCGCACCCTGGTGTCAGGACCACTGACCCCAAAGCCCATCCCAAAGCTGGAAGGCTGTGGGAGTGCGGGGGGTGGGAGAGAGCTTTAGCGTGGCCTCCAGTGACCAAGGCCAGAACCCATACAAAAAGAGTGTTCTGATACAGCCCCATTGAGCCCTTCCTGCCAGTGCCCCTGTGGCCAGCACGTTCCTCTGTCCATTCTAAGTGCCACCAGCTGCCCTGAGTGGGTGAGTGAGATAGAGGGTGGACTCTGCGGGGAGAGAGAAGGGGAAGAGGAAGGTGCAGCCGGGTCTAGGACTCGGAGCGCAGGGCCAGCAGCTGGGTTATAAATGAACCCTCCTAGAACAGTGACCACAGCCCAGCTGAGAAGCTGTCAGCAATGCCTTGCATCCCTCCTTTTCTCTCACCTTCTGCCCGGAGTTTGACAGGCCCCTTGCTCCCTAGGGAGCCCAGACTCAGAGGGGACGTCCCCTGTGTGCATGCTGTAACCTGCAGAAGCCTGGTGACCTGGGGAGCAGGGATAAGAAGCTGGTTGGAGATCATCCAAACTCACTCATGGAGAAAAGGACATCCTTTTCTTCCTTCTCCCACTCACTAAATACTTCCTGAGTACCTATTATATGCCTGGCCCTTTGCTAAGCCTTACATGTTGTGGGGGAGGAATGAGGAGGAAGAGACCAAAGGAAAAAGTAAGATATGGCTCTGACCTTTTGGAGTCCACCGTAGGAGGGCCTGGCCCTGACGGGACGAAGTCAGCCTCATGCGCTCGCAAAGGCGGGCTGGAGGTAGCGCATACACATGAGGCTTTGGTTACTTCAGTCTGTTAAGTCCAGGGAATGCTGGACATGGAGGAGCCCCACAGTCTGGTTTGTTCCCAGAGAGAGAGGGAACAGCAGCCACAAGGGCAAATAAGTGAGAAACTGTTTGCTGGAGGGTGGGAGGTGGGGATGGCACAAATATTTCAACGGTGAATTATGGCAAATAATTTAAGGATGGTTAAGTGCCCTATTCAAGTGGTTCACACCTCAGAGATGAGGCACAATGTGCCACCTGTCTCAGAGGACATGCTTCTTAACTGAGAAGAAAGAGACTCAAGTCCAAGTAACAGTGGAAATTCAGGCATCAGGAGTGTGTGTGTCTATGGTCCAAGGTCAGAGTGAGCAGGATATGTTGGGTAGAGAGGACTTTGCCCTTTTGCTTGTCTTTATTCTTCCCCCCACGTCACAAATGCTGCTTTTCTGCTCACAAGTTGAGGATGGAACTGCCTAGACAAAGACCAACATTGTGCCCTTTAATGGTGTGTCTCTGGGCAATGATGCCCTATGGCTTCTTCTCTCCCTTTCAGATCCTGGCACTGGGGTAGCACCAGGGTTCTCTGGCTCCTAGCCTCTGCTTCTTGGCTTTGTTCAGAGCTTGGTCCCCAGATAGCAGTGATTCGGCCATTATTACCAAGAGATCATGCCTAACACAGACACGTTGGGTGTCCAGAGCATCAGCATCCATTCCAGGGCCACCACTATGGCCAATGGATGACTATCTCTGCCTGGATCTTCGACATAGGTTCTAACCAGTCTGGGTCAAGAGGGCAGATCCTGGGTAGAAGCAGGAATGTCTGAATAATCTCTGCAAGCCTTGACTGCCTCCATCCTCAGGGAGGCACTGGTGTTCCAGAGTAGTCCAGCTTTGTGTCTGAGCTCTCTACTTCCCCCAGTGAGTGCTGTGAATTTTGAATAACCCTCTGCCTCCTCATCTGAATCGCCAATAGGAAGTGGGTTGAAGGTCCTTATCCAGTACAGCCAGGGAACCCAGCTGTGCTGATCCAGGTGTGCAATAGCCATTGCTACAACTCCCCCGGGTGTTGCCTTTGAGAAGTCCTGATGCTAAAGGTAGGCGAAGCCTGCCCAGTGCCAGGGAAGCTGTGAGGGTCTACTGAGCTCTCTCAGGGGCTCCTCTCCCACCCTGAAAGAAAAAGCCCCAAGGATACACTGGGACTGGGCGGGGGAAAGGGGTTGAGGGATATTTCTGGCAGAGTTATCAATTAAACAAATAAACTTATGTACTGTATTTAATAGTTTCAACACCATCAGAATCACTTTTTATTTCTGCTGAAGGAGGAGCTGAATCTCAAATTGTTCATCTTAACCTTCGACATAAATTGGCTGTTCTAAGATTTGAATACAAACAAGGCTCCTTTAAGAAAAACGGAATAAGCTTGCTGTTGGGTGTTTTTACATTAATTGATACACATCTCTAAACGTCATTAATCTGAAATAACTAACAGAGGGTTTTTAATGTCCACGAAGAGAAGAGTAAAATAACACTTTAGTACTATTTTGGTATTAGAAAAAAATCTTCTCTTTGTAAAAGAAAAAACAACTGCTTCTTCCACAGAGGAACTGAGATAGATATTCGCTTTGAAATTAATTTTTTCTTGTAATAGATAATCTTGCCAGGAAGCAAGATACAAGTTTTTCAACATTCTTAAAAGAGACACATAATTTTAGATCATCTCCTCCCTTAAGTTAAAAGGTTGGGGGGGGGGGGTGGGAGTTGGAGTTTTTTAAAACAAAGAATAGCTTTATTAATACAAACACACGAAAAAACTATAAAGCAGTGATAAATTTAAATATCTAAGTTATAGCAAATGGGTAGGAATTTAACATCCAGGGTCAACAGGATGTTTGAAGGAGCAACAGAGAAGGACTCCCACAGTCGGAAGGGCGTCTTCATAGGCAAAGGGGGACGCAGCTGTAAACAGTTTTTCAAACTCTCTCTCTCCTTATTAAGGATCATAAGAGGCACTCCATTCAAGGGGAGATATGTGATCTGATGCTCTTCAGGCAGGTCAAAACTCTCAAAATGTAAAGGATCGAAGAGAAAGAATTTTTCTCTTTCTGGATAGGTGTCATCCGAGGCAGGAACTGAGCTTCCCAAAAGCTAAAATGGCAATGAACAATAATGAAGAGACTTTTACGGAAATTGCACCCTCAACATTACTTAATTCTTACAGCTACTCCTAAAAGAATAGTGATGAGAGTTATTTGACAGAGTTCAAATTGCATGATTATAGCATATTTTAAAATACAATTTGGAACTATCTGCCTAGCAAAGGAAAAGGTGGACATTCTCTAGAAGAAGACTTCATCATCTGGGATGTCTGCAATTTTTATACAAATTACCCAGCATTCAATCAAAAAGTACTAGTCAAGCCATGAGACAGGACTATAGACAAAAGTATAAGAGAAAAAAGTCAAAGAAAGAGAATCTCAGTTGCTACAGATACTAGAGTTATCAAAACAAAGACTGTAAAATAATGGATTAATGTGTTCAAGGAAATAGAGGAAATGATGAAGAAAATACGTGAAATGATAAAAAAAATTTCACCAGAGAACTATAATCAATAAAAACAAATCAAATGGAAACTCTAGAACTGAACAACACAATCGCTGAAAGAAAGACTTCAATAGATGGATTTATGGCAGAATAAACCCAGCATAAAACTGGGTTAATAAGCCAGAAGACAGGTCAATTGAAAATAACCACATAGAAGTAGAAAAGAAAGAAAAAGAGAAAATAAAGAACCTAAGTATGTTGAACACTGAGAGGAAGTCTAACTTGTGGAATTCCAGGAGAAGAAAAGAGAATTAGGTGGAAGCAATTTGAAGAGATAATGGCCAAGAATTTCCTGAAACGGACTAAAGATATCAACTCACGGATTCAAGAATCTCTGTCCACCCCAAGAAGAATAAGTACAAAGAAAACTATTCCCAGGCACACAATAGCAAAAGCGCTAAAAAACAAACAAACAAACAAACAAAGACAAGTAGAAAACTGTAAGAGCAGCCAGAGGAAAAAAAAGACACGTAACTGAAGGAGCAGCAGTTGAGGTGCCATCGCCATTTCTCAACAGAATGAGAGAAACCAGGGAACAACAGAATGCTGTTTCTAAAGTACTTATAGAAAATGACTCCCACCTCTAAGTCTATACCCGTTGAAAATATCCTTCAAAAACAAATGCAAAGTAAAGATATTTTTAGACAGATAAAAACAAAGAATTCATCACTATCACATCTGCTCAAAAACAAATACTAAAGGGAGTTTTTCAGGTATAAAGGAACAGTTCCAAATAGAAACACAGAAACAGACGAAGAGCACCTACATATACACACACAACAGAATATTATTCAGTTACGAGAAAGAAGGAAATTCTGCCATTTGCGACAACATGCATGGTCCTAAAGGACATTATGCTAAGTGAGATAAGTCAGATAGAGAGATACAAATACTTTAAGATATCACTTATACGTAGAACATAAAAAAGCTGAACTTGTAGAAACAAAGAGTAGAATGGTGGTTATCTGGAATCAGAGGGTGGGGGAAATGGGGAGATATTGATCAAAAAGTACAAACTTCCGGTTAAGAGATCTCTAAGCTCTGGGGATCTAATGCACGGCATTGTGACTACAGATAACAATACTGTACTATATACTTGAAAGTTGCTACAAGAGCAGATCTTAAATGTTTTCACCACAAAAAAGAAATGGTGATTACATGATGTGGTGGAGGAGTCAGCGAACACTACTGGTGGTGACTTGTTACAGCAGCCTGAACGGACTGAGGCATCTTCATTTCCAAATCCACCATCAGTTGTTCTCTCGAGGCAAATCGAATGGAGATGATGAAAGAATTAAGTATTTTCATCTCTGAAGGACGTCTTTGTAATCAGGGATCCCAATGTTCAGAAGCTTACAGTACTAATAATAAAGGGGGAAGATACATTTTAAAATATACAGAATAAACCCTAACCTTAGGAACAATGAAATAAGTCCTAATGAAAGGCACAAAATCCATTCATTTTATTAGAGAAATTAAAATGACTAAGAACCAAAGAAAGGGAAAATATTTAAGTTTCCCTCGTGAAAGACTCAGAAAGATATCAATGACATGACTTAGAAGAGGCACAGTTGTATGGCTTGCTCACTCTCTCTCTCCATTCATGTCAATGAAATAAACAAATGAGAAAATTGGAGCGTGGTATACACAAAACCTATTGATAGATGATCCTGCATATTTAAAGAATCATACAACCTGTCAATACTGTACACGTATGGTGGGAATAGAAAAGGAAAGAAGGGAGGGAGGGAAAAAGGAAGGATGAATGGAAGGGAAGAAAGTTCTTGGCACAACTGTTATGTTTCTGGGTGAAGTCATGGCATAGTAACGATAATAATACCTAATATTTATTGTGTAATTATTATGTAACCTGGCCCTAAGTGCTGTGCCTACACTGTCTTGTTTAATTTTTTCTTATTTACCTTTTATCTTTATCTACATGACACTGTATATGCTTTTAGACATCTCACAGTGCTCGAACACTCCTGCATTCCACCCCTTTCCTCTGCAGACGCAACCTCCTTCAAAAATTTTAACTATTTCATCTAATATTTATTGTCCTATTTCTAAATAACATAGTTTTGCTATTTCTTGATTTTTTTTTTAATTTTTTCATTTGTCTCCTAAGCAAGATAGGCATTTAGCTCTCTCACGCCATCCCCACACACAAACACAAACGTCCCCCATCCCTACCCTCCCTATGTACTTGCTTCAGCATTTTTATTTAAATAAATATTTGATGTTTAGGTTATTATGACTATCTAACTATTATACACAGTTTAACCACACCGTATACTATGACTACGTTTCTTTCTTTTACTTTTTTGTTTTCTGTGAAGTTAATCATTGCCTCATTTTTTATTGTTTGCTTTGTTCCTTGTGAAATTATTAATTTATCTCTGGACTCAAATAAAACTATAAATCTCCCTTCTCGATATCTTCAAAAACGTCAGGCAATCTAATGATTTCCTCGTCTTCATGGAGACACATCTCTGGAGTTCCAGGCTGAACTGGCTTCTATCTAGACCTCCTATAGAGCCATCAGCCTGGAACCTACCTTCAGCATGAGTGGAAATCTCCTCCAGCACTTTCCTGTCCTGGGTCCCCTGGCTCTTGGCTTTCATTCATTCACTTAGTCAACAATTATTTATTAAGCATTTATTCTGTGCCAGGCACTGTTCTGGGTGCTGAGTTTACATCAGTGAACAAAACAGGGAGGGAGATTGTCCTTATAGAGCTATGCGCTAGTGAAAAGAAACATAATAAGCAAGTAAAGTAAAATATTTAACATGCCAGGTGGTGATAAGTGCTATAGAGATAGAGGAGGGAGAAAGGAGGAGGAGAAGAAGTGCTGATAGGAGGGTTACAATTTTAAATGAAATGTTCGGGGAAGCCCTCATGGAGAAGATGACATTTCACCAAAGCCCTGAAGGAGGTGAAGGCATAAGATATACACGTATCTTGGGGGCTGGGCATGGGCAGGCCAAAAAAAAAAGTAGAGGAAATAACAAGCAACAGAAGTCCTAAGGTGGGAGCATGCCTGGTATATTTGTGGGTAGAGATGAGTGAATGAGAAGAAAGGGGGCAAGGGGATGAAGCCAAAGAGGGAATGAGGACCACATTGTACGGGACCTTATGAGCCTTGGTAGGAATTTTGGCTTTTACGCTAAAGGAGACCTTGGAGCGCTTTGGCAGAGGAGTGACATGACCAAATGTACGTTTCAATGACATCGTTCTGGTTGTTGCACTGAGAATATATCGCAGACTTGCTTAAGACAAGAGTTAGTATCTTTGCTTGGAAACAAAGAATACTAACTGGAATAGAAAGTAACAGTGAAGAACATGCTGCAAACAACAGACTCTTAGGGAAATATGGGGTGTTTGGAGTTAGGTATCTGGCTGTGATAGAGTGGATAACAGTGAAGTTCTCACTAATATTCCATGTATGGAGACCGTAGAAGTTCTTGGTATCTGGTGGCAAAATGACTAAGTCACTACTGCATCAGGAAGCAAGCACTTAAGGAGGCCAGGACTCTGTGGAACGAGGTAACTTCTTCTATAGAACAACACAAGAAGTACTAGGAATTCTAGGACAGTGGGGTACTGGGGCTGTTTCTAATGCCAGTGGAAAACTGAAAAAGAATGTCAAGTTCCGATCCTAAATTTATTGCTTCAAGGTGAACTAAAACTCAGAGACTTTCTGTAGCCATCGTGTCAAAGAATCTCATCTCTTGTAGCCACCTAGAGGGGGCTGCACGAAAGAAAACTCAGTTTGATTCTCTGTCTTGAAGAAAGCCATTGATCAGGAAAGGCTGGGACTTAGCTCATTAGAATGGGATATCAGGGAGCACCTGGAAAGCTGCAAGTTTGCCCAAACCCTTCTAAAATGCTTTGTCCTGCCCTCCCCTATAGCAGACCCGATAAGGGTTATGTATTCTGTTTGAAGACTAAAACTCCGAGACAAAGATATTTAGTCAAATAAACACTTACCACATGATAGAAATACAGAGATTTACTGTTTTGGCGATGAAGTGACCAATGGAATGTTAGCAAAGGCATTCGACAGTATACTTATTCAGTGGACGTTACAAAATGGGTCTCACCAAGGGTGGAGAGCCACCACTGTCATTCTCCTGCTCCTTTAGAGTTGACCACCACTGCCTAATGTTGTGCTTAAAAAGCTGCTAGCCAGGCTCCAAATGCTTTGCTTCTCTTGGTCACTCTTCTGACAGCAAACATTCTTGCATAATAGAATGTTTCTTTGTACCAACAACACTTCTTTATCGTTGCATGTGTCTTATATTATTTAGACAGTTGAGTTGTTGCCTGGAAAGAAAGTTCATAGGAATTTTATCTTCTGACTCTTCCCATTAGGTGAAATTCCTTAGTTAAGTGGATGTCCAAGAAATGCTCCTGACATCAATGCCGTTATGGGTGAACGTCCCTCGCCCTCCTCTCCTGAAGAAGCTGCTCCTCCCTGGCTTACACACGGTGCTCCTGCCTCACTAGAGGAAGACCACACGCAAGAACAAACAAGGATAATTCCCTCAGATCCACCCCCAATCACATCACAAGCTACTAATCAGAATGGGATCCCAGTATTCCAGGGTGTAAGATGTAAAATCAGATTCTGGAAGAGAAACATTACATGGTGGGAGGGTTTCTGAATTTGCTTATTTATGACAGTAAAGATCTATAAACTATTTATGGAAATGGGTTTTTGAGGATGATTAACCAAAGCGAATGGAATATTATTTTACATCAGGCTGAATCTGTCCGTGTGTGGACTTAGAAAGATTCTGCATTTGCACATCTGGGTGTGATTCTCACACTTGGTTCTGTTGGCCAACATGAAGTCAGAGGCAGCTCTGGATGACACAAATGAAGTTTAGATGCTGTAAAACTCTTGACATATTGCAGAAGGATTTCAAAGATGGGCACACAAAAATACTGGATTAGTTCCATGCATATGTCCTACTCACCCCCCACACACTACGTTCCTTGAGGGGACCCAGAAGATTCTCCCTTGCCAGAATTGAAGAAGCAATATCCTTGAAGTGAGATTTACTGGCTGTTCAATTAAAAACTAATATATTTACACACACATACATAAACGCACGCACACAACGAGGACTGTCTGTACCTGTGAGTTTTAATTCAATACAAGTCTTCAGATAAACTAAGATTACTCACTAATTACCTCAATTTTGCATTGGTCCAAGGAATCAAAGGCAACTAAGGATTCTGTAAAGTACCTTTAAGTCAGCATCCTGAAACAACACAATAATTCTTGATTATAAGTATTCATCAGAGAGGTACAACATCTTAAAAATTTCCTTTCTAAATAAGTGGAGTGATTCTGTAGATCCACAAATATTGCAATATTATTTGACATTTATAAGTAGCTTACGAATTTATTAATTTGAATTCTAACTTAATTTTGATTAAAGCCCATGTCTTTATTTACATACGTTTAAATAGTATTATGTGTTTAGGGGTTTATCCGACCTATAAAATAAGTGTAAAGATTTTAGGAAATTCCACTACAGTCTTTTAAAAAGATCGAAAGTCTTGCATGAACTAAACTATCAAGTTGACATTTTTACTTCCCACTATGGAAAAATCACAGAGATACTGCACAGCCATTCCTTAAATCCAAAATTGACACAATCATTTAATTTTGCAAAAGGATTGCCTTGATTAGGAAAATTAAGTGAATTTGAAGTAAGGTATAATTTTCTCATTGTGCTTTTGCTAAGTAATGTTAAAACCACAGACATCGCAATTAAAAGTCTCAGTATAAAAGAGTTTCTTAAAAGTTTTTATGACCATTAAAATTAACCTGATATGAATTTATATATTTGTTCTTTATCTTATAACTCAGTACAGATGAGTTCAATTTTTATTAATAATAGTTGTGCATAGTTATTTATATGGATTTTATTATATTCTCATAAGCATGCAGAATTTATCTTCTAACCAAATATTTCGTAACTGGAGTAAATTGCTTGACTCAGAATTTCCCTTTTACAACTAGAATACCAGGGTTAAGATTCTCTCCCTGTGGCGGCCATGGAGGTAAGACCTTTGGATATCCCTTCAAGAGAACCTGCTGGAAGGAGGGTGGTAGGAGGACAGCCTCTAGCTGCTACACCCCTAGATCCATTTGCAGTGTTCACATCGTGACCAGGCTTTCTCCAGAATGCTCGCAGCTAATGAATGACCATCGTGAGGTACTGCAACTGCACGATTCCTGTCTAATGCAAGACACCTTTGTTGGACAATCTTTGCTCTAGGGCTCCCTACCAGCCTGGCCAAGACTTTCTCAGAGCTTCACTGGCGTCTGAGGCTCCTCTCCCCCACGATTTTCCTTACTTCCTCCTCTCCTTACACAGGTGTCAGACCTGCAGGATGATCTGAGGGCTCTCCCTGCCCACGCCTGCTCCTCAACCCCTTTGCCCTTCACTGGTATTTCCCTCATCAAATCTTTTGAACATTTAATTCCAACATGACCTCTGCTTGTTGAAGGACTGGAACTGACACTGTCCCTCAAAGTCTAATTTAGATACATTATTTAATGTGTTTGTTCGAGTTACCAAGTATGATTTATGACTTGGCTCTCTTTCCAAACACAAGGAAAGCAGTAGAAATTTTTGTTGGATTTGTACTCTCTCGCTCTTCTCTAGATGGCCTTTAAAGTCTCTTATCTCGGATGTTGGCAAACACTTGGAAATTTCTCGTAACTCATGAAGTAGGAGCTCTACTGAACCTGAAAGACTTTGTAACCTTTACTTTTTTACGCCCTCCAGAAATGAACTATCCCATATAATTAAAAGGTGCTCTCTAAAGTAAATTATTTTCCTTTGTCATGCATGGAGTATCTATGCCAACACTTTTTAAATAACATACAGCTTCATCAAACATATTTCTTTATCATCAGAAAGACTAGAGTCTCCACTGGAATCCCAGAATCCTCTTCGATACTCCATTGTTCATCTCTCAATTAATAGAGGTTTTCACACGGGGGAGAATATTTCTTATGTGAGCAATGGAAGAAATCATTAAATTAAGATGAGCAGTTTGGGGAATATATATGATCTCTTTTCTTCCATGAATAAGAAGGAAAAAAATGAATGCCTTCAGAAAACAAAACTTAGCCCTGGATTTATCCCCTATGAAGATGGCTGCCTCCTGCTATTAATAACAGGAAACCTTCTTAGGTCACTGGTTTTCTTTCTTGGAGATTCAGCTCTCCATCCCTGGTCCAGCAGCAAAATATAAAACTTATTAATAAGGGCTGCAATTCTCTCAAAGAGAAAAATCCACTTGCTTCAGCTCACACATAAATTTAGTCTATATTTCGAGAATACATACCCAGTACTATCTAGCAAAAATCCATGTGATAACAAACAGCAAGAAAAAAACCAGCAGAAAACAAAAATAATTTTCTTACTTTCCAATGAGTGGCAGAAACTGCTAGGTATCTTTCCACATCCATTTCAAACTTCTTCCACAGCACCAAAATTGTAGCCTGACACATGGCTGGCTACCTGCCCAACATTTCCTTGTCACCCTACCAATTAGATTTGGCCATGTGGCTTAATTCTCTTCCTTGGAATGCAAGCAGAAGTGACGTTTGCTGCTTCCAACTGGACACCTTAAGACCAGATTGTTATTTCCACATTTGCTGACCACAACTCAGCTTCAACTGTGAGAAAAAAACTTCCTGTGGGGGAAACAAGGGGACAGGAAAAACCTGGACCTTTGAAATATGGAGTAGAGCTTCCAGGTTACCTGGAGCACCTGCCCTGGACTGTTTTTTTAGAGAAAAATTAAGTTCTATTTGTTTGAGCTATTGAATTTTGGATCTCTTTGTCAAGCAGTTTAACCTACCCTAATTGATACACACGTCTCTGTACATTTTTCTCAACATAGTAGCTGTCTAGCAGCATGATTCCCCGTTGGTTAGAGACAGACGGCAGAGGCAGGCAGGCTCTGCACCAGTGCCCAACCAAGGCTGTCTTAGTCAGTTCAGGCTGCTATATCATATATACCAGAATTTGGTAGCTTAAATAACAACATTTATTTCTCATGGTTCTGGAGGCCAGCATGTCCAAGATCAAGGTTCTGGCAGATCTGGTGTCTGGTAAAAGCTCACTTCCTGGTTTTCAGATGTCCATCTTCTCATTGTATCTCCACATGGTAGAGAGCAGAGAAACAGGAAGCAAGCTCTTCTTTGCTTTTTCTTATATGGACACCAATCCCATTCATGATGGCTCTGTCCTCATGATCTAATTATCTCCCCAAATCCCCACCTCTAAATACTATCACATTAGGTATTACGGTTTCAGCATATGAATTTGGAGAGGACGCAAACATTCAGTCCATAACAGGAGCTGATCTTACTTTCCTTTCTTTGGCTCATATTTAGCAGGAGTGTGAGCACACGGTCTTCAATGTGTCATTTTCAGCTTCATTCAGCCAAACCACATCACAGCACCATTTGTTAATTTAAATGGAGCAAGACTTCCATACTCTCCATTTAAATAAGAAATCAAGATGAGTCATCGTTTTATTTTTCTTTATAAATAAGAGAGAAGAGGAAAGCCAAAATTATTCTCTTCTTGATTAAGACACAAAATGCATAAGTATGTACAATTTGATGAAAACAAGATGTTAATTTAAATAGTATGGCCAGACCAATACATTACCAATGTAATCATTCTCATTTAAAGATTTTTTTAGAGGTTAAGGGTTATTTTCACAGGATATAATGTCACAGGAAATATTTTCACATGACTTCTACAAAACACAGCAACAACATGCCTAGAAAAGGGTGAAGTTTCTCTGGAGAAAGATAATGTCAGTCAGATAATTTTGTTTTGTTTTGTTTTGTTTTTTTAAAGATTGGCACCTGAGCTAACAACTGTTGCCAATCTTCTTTTTTCCTTTTTTTTCCTGCTTTTTTTTGTCCCCAAATCCCCCAAGTACATAGTTGTATGTTTTAGTTGTGGGTCCTTCTAGTTGTGGGATGTGGGATGCCACCTCAACGTGGCCTAATGAGCAGTGCCATGTCCACGCCCAGGATCTGAACCAGCAAAACCCTGGGCCACTGCAGCAGAGCTCAATAACTTAACCACTTGGCCATGGGGCCAGCCCCAAAAATGTTTTATATACAGTGTTCCACATTCAGTTGAAAAATTATTATGCATGCTAAAAGACAAGATCATATGATCAAAGCCCAAGAGAACAAGAATAAGTAGATAATAGAATTACCTGAATCACCATGGGTGATTCAGGTAAAAGAGTCAGCAAACGAGAACATTAAAATAACTATGATTAATATGTGCAAAAAAATAAAGGAAAATGTAGAGAATTAAATGAAAAGTTGGCCAATTTCAGAAAAGAATATGAATCCATAAAAAGATTAAAGGGACTCCCCTTGGAATGGGCAAAGAGACACCTGATTGGTGGTGTTGCTCTTATATCAGTCAGTTGTACAGTCCTTTGTTCATCCTAGCTTGATGACTGGGTTGGTGGCCAGAGCTGTTTCATGCCTAGGGCACATAAAAAAAAATTAAATGGAAGTTTTAGAATTGAAATATACAATTCTAAAAATAAAAATTCAAAAGATCAGTATAAACATAGATTTGATGTAACAGAAGACAGCATCAGTTAACTGGAAGTTGGACCACCAAATTGAAGCACAGATAGAAATAAGAATGGAAAATACTTAAACAAGTATAACAGACATGTGAGATAAATTGAAAAAGATTTAATTGTAATTGAATCCTAGAATGACAGAAGAAAGAAAATGGGACCTAAATAATATTTGGCAAAATAAGGTCAGTTATTTTCCAAGATGAATGAAAGAGACAAATCCACAAATTCAAAAACATTTTCAAAGAAGCAACAATAAGTCTGGGAGTTGACTTCTCAATAAAATTTATAAAAAGTCAGAAGGCAATGGAATGAAGAAGAACAGAAAAAATGACCTCTTTTCAAGCACATTTAATTACCCAAAATCAGAAATGATAAACTTATTAAGGTCTGTGCCCCTAAGAGCTTCAGTATTATTTTAACTTAGTTTGTTGGTCAAGAATGAAATGGGAGGAATCTGACTTTAGTTTACCCAATTGTCAAATTAAATCTTAACCAATGCTTTTTAATAAAAACTATTTTGAAGATCAACACTACTCTTTCTCCAGTAGAAGCTGTATATAAAGAGAAGAACTCAGTAAAATTTATGTTTTCAAAAAAAGGAGAAGCCAAATGACAATTGGTCTATTTTATTGACACTTTTTTTTTATTAGTAACAGCCTTTGATCTATTTCCAAATATTCAAATGTAAATGTGTCTGTGGTTGTAAAGAATGTGCCTTGTTTCTATAATAAATGTTTTGTTTAAAGTCTTTTAAACAAAGACAGTCTTTTGTTTAAAGTTAATCTTAATGCCATCTCATTTTTATTTAAAAAAAACTACTTGTGAGAGTGACATCAGCATCATGGCGGAGTGAGCTTTTCCCCTGGACTCTCCCCTCTAGGATACAACCAAAAGGACATTCAGGCACCAACAGAGGACACACACACAGCACAAAAGATGTCTGAGAGACCCACACAACCATACAACTGAAGGTGGTTGTGGGGCTGGATCCTCCAGAGGAATTGGAAGCTGATCAGCAGGAGCTCTTCAGAGATAGAGGGGCCACGGCTGGGGGAGGTGAGCAGCTGAGAAGAGGCACCCCATCCCCACCTGTGCTCCAGCCCCACACAATCACATGGAGCATGGCACAGTGAGAAAGGGGCCGGCTGGGGGAGGTGTGCAGCTGAAGAGAGGTGCCTCATCCATGCCCAGTGCTCCAGCCCCATGATAGCCCAGAGCTTGGAACAGAGAGGGAAGTGGCAGCTAGTGGAGCCCCATGAGTGCCTGGAGCACCACACAGAGAAAGATGCAGCAGTTGGGGGAGGCATGCAGGTGTAAGAAGTGACCCTTCCCCCACCTGGCACTCGTCTTGCAATTGTCCAGAGCTCCACACAGAGGGAGAAGCAGAGGCTGGGGGAAGCACAGGTGAAAGAGAGTACCCCTCCCCTGCCCAGTGCTCCAGATCTGCCATTGGCCAGGGCATCACATAGTGAGAAAAGCAGTCAGTGGATGGAGTTGGGCCCAGAATTCACAGTGCTTGATCCCCACCCAATGGAAGCACGTGGCAGCAGTGACTACATAATAACACCATGTGGAGACAAAAATCCACATCATCAAGCAGTATGAGAAAGTATATTATATCTCCAGACCAGAAGGAAAATGACAAGTATCCATAAACCAACACTGAAGACACAGAAATCCATAACCTAAATAACAAAGAATTCAAAATAGCTATCATAAAAAAAACTTAATGAGTTATGATAAAACACAGAAAGACAAATTAATGAATTCAGGAGCTTCTTCACAAAAGAGATTGAAACTTTAAAGAAGAACCAATCAGAAACATTGGAGATGAAAAACACAATGGATGAGATAAAAAGAAATTCTAGACTCCTAAACAACAAAACTGACAATATGGAAGACCAAATTAGCAATTTAGAAGACAATACTATAGAAATGCTTCAGAGGGAAGAGAAGAGAGAACTAAGACTCAAAAGAAGTAAAGAAGCTCTCAGAGAAATATATGACTCAATTAGGAAATGCAACATAAAGATTATAGGTATTCAAGAGGGAGAAGAGAAAGAGAATGGAGCAGAAATCTTGTTCAAAGAAATAATGGCAGAGAATTTCCCAAATCTGGGGAAGGAGATTGAAATCCACATGAAAGGGGCCACCAGAACTCCCAACTATGTTAATGCAAAAAGACCTACTGTAAGGCATATGGTAGTAAAGCTGGAAAAAGTCAATGACAAAGAAAAAATATTAAGGGCAGCAAGGCAGAAGAAAATAACTTACAAAGGAACCCTATCAGGCTTTCAGTGGATTTCTCAGCAGAAACCTTACAGGCTAAGAAAGAGTGGAATGATATATTAAAAATCCTGAAAGACAAAAACTTTCAGCTAAGAATACTCTCTCCAGTGAAAATCTCCTTCAGATATGACAGAGAAATAAAAACTTTCCCAGACAAACAAAAGCTAAGGGAGTTCATCACTGCAAGACTTCCCCTACAAGAAATCCTCAAGAAGCCTCTCATACCTGAAAGAAAAAAAAAAAAAAACAGGAAAGTGGCTGCAAAGTCCTGAGCAAGGAGATAAATAGGTAGGCAATAATCAGAAAACGGCAGCTCTCTATCAGATCAGGTTGGTAAACACTTAACTTTTACATCAAGGATAAAGAAAAGGAAAACACTAAAATAAACTTGTCTCATCATTTTAACCACAAATGCACAACACGAGATGGAATAAGATATGAGAAAAATAATTTAGAAGGGGAAGAGGAAAAGGACGGAATCAGTATAGTCTAAGAAAATAAGAGGCAATCAGAAAATGGACTATCTCATCCATGAGACTTCTTATATGAACCTAATGGTAATCACTAAACAAATAATTAGAACAGAAACATATACAATAAACAAGGAGAAAATGAAGAAAACCAACATAGAAAACTACCTAATCAAATCGGTAGTCTGAACTACATGGGACAAGAAACAAAGGAAATGCAGAAGAATTGTAAAACATGTGATAAGATGGCAGTATTAAGCCCTCATATATCAATAATTACTCTAAATGTAAATGAACTGAATTCTCCAATTAAAAGACACAGAGAGGCAGGATGGATTAAAGAACAAGACCCAACAATATGCTGCCTCCAGGAAACACATCTCAACTCTAGAGACAAACATAGGCTCAGGCTGAAGGGATGGAAGATGATACTCCCAGCTAATGGCAAACAAAAGAAAGCAGGCATTCCATACATATATCAGACAAAGTAGACTTCAAGATAAAGCAGGTAAAGAGAGACATAGAGGGGCAGTATATAATGATAAAAGGGACTCTCCACCAAGAATACATAACACTTATAAACATATATGCACCCAACACAGAAGGACCAAAGTACATAAAGCAACTATTAACAAACCTAAAAGGAAATATTACCAACATCACAATAATAGTAGGGGACATCAACACCCCACTTACTTCAATGGATAGATTATCCAGACAAAAAGTCAACAAGCAGATAGTGGAATTAAATGAAAAACTAAACCAGGTGAACTTAATAGATATAGAGAGAGCATTCCATCAAAAAACAGCAGAATATACATTCTTCTCAAGAGCACATGGAACTTCTCAAGGATAGACCAAATATTGGTAAACCTCAATAAATTTTAAAAGATTCAAATCATATCTACTATCTTCTCCAACCATAATGCTATGAAACTGGAAATAAACTACAAGAAAAAAGCAGGGAAAGGAACAAAAAATGTAGAAACTAAACAACATGCTGCTGAACAATTAATGGGTCATTGAAGAAATAAAGGGAGAAATAAAAAAATATTTGGAGACAAATGAGAACAAAAACATACAATACCAACTCATATGGGAGGCAGCAAAAGTGGTCTAAGAGGGCAATTCATAGCAATACAGGCCCACATTAACAAACAAGAAAAAGCTCAAATAACCAATCTTAAAGTACACCTAACAGAATTAGGAGAAGAAGAACAAACAAAGCCCAAACTCAGCAGAAGGAGGGAAATAATAAAAATTAGAGCAGAAATAAATGAAATTGAAACAAAAAAGACTGCAGAAAGGATCAATGAAACAAGGAACTAGTTCTTTGAGAAGATAAACAAAATCGACAATCCCTTAGCTAGACTCAGTAAGAAAAAAAGAGAGAAGCCGCAAATAAATAAAATTAGAAATGAAAGAGGAGAAATTACAATTGATACCACAGAAATACAAAAGATTATAAGAGAATACTATCAAAAACTATATGCCAACAAACTGAACAAGCTGGAAGAAATGGATAAATTCTTAGACTCATACAACCTCCCAAAACTGAATCAAGAAGAAATAGAGAATGTGAATAGGTCAATCACAAGTAAAGAGATTGAAAGAGTAATCAAAAACCTCCCCAAAAATAAAAGTCCAGGACCAGATGGCTTCTCTGATGAATTCTACCAAATATTCAAAGAAGATTTTTTACCTATTCTTCTCAAACTATTGCAAAATACTGAGGAAGATGGAAATATTCCTAACACATTATATGAGGCCAACATCACCCTGATACCAAAGCCAGACAAGGACAACACAAGGAAGGAAAATTACAGAGCAGTATCACTGATGAACATAGATGCAAAAACCCTCAACAAAATATTGGCATACCCAATACAGCAATATATTAAAAAGATCATATACACCATGATCAAATGGGATTCATACCCGGGACACAGGGATGGTTCAACATCTGCAAATCAATCAATGTGATATACCGCATTAACAAAATGAGGGAAAAAACCATGCAATAAACTCCATAGATGCAGAGAAAGCATTTGACAAGATCCAACATCCATTCATGGAAAAACTCTCACTAAAATGGGTACAGAAGGAAAGTACCTCAACATAATAAAGGCCGTATATGACAAACCCACAGCCAACATCATACTCAATGGGGAAAAACTGAAAGCCATCCCTCTGAGAACAGGAACAAGACAAGTGTGCCCACTCTCATCACTCTTATTAAACATAGTACTAGAGAGTTTGCCCAGAGCAATTAGGCAAGAAAAAGCAATAAAAGGGATCCAAATAGGCACGAAGAAGTGAAACTCTCACTGTTTGCAGACTACATGATTTTATATATAGAAAACCCCAAAGAATCCATCGGAAAACTATTAGAAATAATTAACAACTACAGTAAAGATGCAGGGTAAAAAGCCAACTTACAAAAATCACTGGCATTTCTATACTCTAATAACAAACTAACAGAAAGAGAACTCAAGAACACAATCCCACATACCATTGCAACAAAAAGAATAAAATATCTAGGAATAAATTTAACCAAGGAAGTGAAAGACCTATACAAAGAAAACTATAAGACATTACTGAAAGAAATCAATAATGACATAAAGAAATGAAAAGATGGATTGGAAGAATAAACATAGTTAAAATTTCCATACTACTTAAAGCACTCTACCAATTCAACACAATCCCAATCAGAATCCCAGTGACATTCTTCACAGAACTAGAACCGAGAATCTTAAAACTCCTATGGGGCAACAAAAGACCCCAAATAGCCAAAGAAATCCTGAGAAACAAGAACAAAGTTGATGGCATTGCATTCCCTGACTTCAAAATACATTACAAAGCTATAGTAATCAAAACAGCATGGTACTGGTACAAGAATAGGCATATAGCTCAATGGAACAGAATTGAAAGCCCAGAAATAAAACCTCACATCTATGGACAGCTAATCTTTGACAAAGGAGCCAAGAACATAAAATGGAGAAAGGAAAGCCTCTTCAATAAATGGTGCTGGGAAAACTGGACAGCCCCATGCGAGAGAATGAAAGATGACCATTATCTTTCCCCATACACAAAAATAGACTGAAAATGGACCAAAGACTTGAAGGTAAGACCCAAAACCATTAAACTGCTGGAAGAAAATATAGTCAGTACTCTCTTTGACATCAGACTTAAAAGGATATTTTCGAATACCATGTCTACTCAGACAAGGGAAACAAAAGAAAAAATAAACAAGTGGGACTTAAACAGACTAAAGAGCTTCTAGAAGGCAAAGGAAACCAAGATCAAAATGAAAAAACAACCCACCAACTGGGAGAAAATATTTATTTGCAAATCATATAACCAATAAGGGGTTAATCTCCATAATATATAAAGAACACACACAAATAAACTACAAAAAAAACAAACAACCCAATCAAAAAGTAGGCAGAGGATATGAACAGACATTTTTCCAAAGAAGATATACAGATGGCCAATAGGTACATGAAAAGATGCTCAACATCACTAATCATCAGGGAAATGAAAATCAAAACTACACTTAGATATCATCTTATGCCCATTAGAATGGTTATAATCACCAAGACAAAAAATAACAAATGTTGGAGAGGTTGTGGAGAAAAGGGCACCCTCATCCACTGCTGGTGGGAATGAAAACTGGTGCAGCCACTGAGGAAAACAGTATGGAGATTCCTCAAAAAGCTAAAAATAGAACTACCATATGACCCAGCTATCCACTACTGGGTATCTACCCAAGCAATTAGAAATCAACAATCCAAAGTAACATGTGCACCCCTATGTTCATTGCAGCACTATTCACGATGGAAGCAACCCAAGCGTCCATCGACTGATGATTGGATAAAGAAGATGTGATGAATATATACAATAGAATACTACTCAGCCAGAACAAAAGACAAATTCATCCCATTTGCTATAACATGGAAGGACCTAGAGGGAATTATGCTAAGCGAAATAAGCCAGACAGAGAAAGACAAACATCAGATGATTTCACTCATATGTGGAATATAAACAAATACACGGACAAAGAATACAGTTCAGTGGTTACCAGGGGAAGGGGGTGGGGGGTGAGCACAGGGAGTGAAGGGGAGGACTTACGTGGTGACAGTCAAGAAATAATGTACAACTGAAATCTCACATTGATGTAAACTATTATGAACTCAATAAAAAATAAAATAAAAATTTCTACCATTCCTTTTTAAGGCATATTCCGCATGACTCAATCAAACTCCCTCCCCAAAACCTGCAAGATATTTGCTCCAATAGACAATTGGTGGGCATAAATTATTTACATAATTTTCATCATATTGGGATTCTCACCAATTCTATAACACTGGAAGGTTTGCAGAAACCATACTAACTGGAGGCATTCTTCACAACCTACTAGCTATAATCAACACAAGGACACGCATTTTCAAACAGATCTTACTAAGCCATTAGCGTATGATGATTAATTAAAAACTCAGTGAAACATGTAACTATAAAAAAATAAAGAATTTACCAATCCCATCAAAATTTTAGAAAACCTTACTGTATTTATAGATATCGAATAAATGACCCTGGAAGTTCTTCCTGAAGTTTTCTTTAGCACTGAAAAAGAATGCCTGTATAAGAAACCTAGATTCATATTATTGCTCTAATTGACTACATGAAAGTGAATATACTGATATCTTTATGAATGACCTAACTATAGTCCTCCTGACTACCACACTCCCCCTCACAATCTTGACTTTCGGTCCATGTCACCTGTAATTATTATTCATGCTATGTTTAAAATTAAAAGTCAGCAGGAAATTCATATCCATCACTCTTCATGCTATCCTCATCCATAAAAATTAATTTAATCCACATGCTCTCAACACTTCTCCTTCATTTCCTTGAAGAAAGAGGAGGATTGATACGTCACATTCCATGTCCAAAAAGTCAAGTTCCCCACTGTTAATTTTAATTTAACTTCTATCATCTCCTTTCATGGGAATAAAATGTAATTAACTCACTTATTTTCAACTTCAAATCTTCCATCAGCTGTTCTCTTGTAGCAGTCTGAGGTACATGAATGAATGGTGATGCTGAGAGCGTTTAGTAGTTTCCATCTCCTAAGAGACATATTTTATGGCCAGAGGTTCCAAGGTGATCTACCATGCTTCATAATATAGAGAATACACATTAACTTAGAAACTCTGAAATAAGCCTGAGTAAAATATCAAAATCCGTTCATTTAATTGCAAGAATAAGAATTACTAGGCATTTTAAAAAGAAGGAAAATATTTGAATTTTCTCAGAGCAGAGACTTAAAAAAAGGTACCAGTGACGTCATATGGAAGTGGCAACAGTCTACATTTCTTTCTCTCCATTCATGTCAATAAAATAAATAAATAAAACTGGGGAGTGCATATGGAAATCCTATTCAGAAATGATGCTGCATACACATAAAAAATACGCAAACTGGAAAATACTGTGTATATAAGAAGGCAATCACAAAAAAAATGAGTTAATTAGAGAATATATAGTATGTTTTTCAATTAGTTAGAATAATAACAATGATAATACGAGTATTGAATAGTTACTTTGTGGCAGATGCTATATCAAGTGCTTTATGTACATTACATAATTTAATTTTTCTGCGCCTAAATTTTATTTTTATCAGAATAACATGTGTGCCGTGAAATGAGTGAGAGAAATTTCAACTAAACTGGAGTCAGCAAGTCCTGTCGGGTAAGCTCCCACACCCTATTATACATGGTCACTTACTCCAAACAGGAAGAAATGCATGCGGGTATCCTCCACAGAAAGTAGAAGTACTTTACTTACTGAAGAAAGATTTCTTCCCCCACCGGGAAACAGCCCAACCAATGAGAAGTGTCCCAGCTCAGCCAATGAGAAGCTGCTGCCGCCCTGAACTGTTACTTTCCCCCAATGGACTTTTGTTTAGAACAGCCCCTCCCTGCTCCCCCCTTTTCTCCCCTTTAAAGCAAGCTTCTTTTCTTTCTTCCCCAGATTTGCGCATAGTTCACCATAGCATGCACGTCGCAAATGGCAATTCTTTTGGCTATTCCCAAATAAACTTTTTTTGAGACTAAAATAAACAGGCAAATTTACTTTTAAGTTGGCAGTGCGTGTTCTTAGTAGTCTAACACATACTGTAACACTCCTCTGTTCTAATCCTTATCATTCCATATTCTCTGAAACTGAAGGAACCGTCTTCAACGCTTAGCTATTTCTTCTAATCTTTGTTGCCATATTAGAGCCATTACATGGTTATTCTGCTATTTCTTGATTTTTTTTTATATTTTAGATATTGTCTGTCAACTTCCTCCTGTGTAAAATAGAGATTTAGCTCTCATATCATTCTGCACAGAAGCACATACTTCCTCCTCTCCGCCCCCCTCCTGCTACGCTTGTATCAGCTCTTCGGGTTAAATCAATGTATTTAGTGTTTATATTATTATGATTATGTAAAGACTATCACCACTGAGCCACACAGTTTGGTTTGATTACATTTTTTTCTTATAAAATTTTTATTTTTTCTAGGAGTTAATAATTGTCCCAATTTGTTTTTGGCTTAGTTTTCTATTTACTTATCATTAATTAATCTCCAAACTCTTCAATAAAACTATAAATCTATCAAAACTTTCAGACACATAAGGTAATCTAACAGTTTATTCTAATTGAAATCATTTCTCTTGGGGTCCTCTGCCTTCCTCCTCAAATCTGGCCTAATGCCCCCCTGGACCAGCCACACAGCTGCCATCTGTAAACAGCCCTCCACCATCATCCTGGGAATTCACTTCCTCTCTCCCCTGAAGGATCCCTGCTTCCTAGCTCATTCTTTCACCTAGCAAATGATTGAGCACATGATCTGTGCCAGGCACTGTTTCAAGCTCTGGATTAGTGATGTAACCAGCATGTCTGACACACAGAGGAGACAATTTTCCAACCCTCCTTCTCCATAAGAGAAAATTTCCAGTAAAATGATGTACTAATAAACAAGAGTTGTTCTTTTTATTTATTCTTTAGTTTTAAGGCAATTAACAAAAAAGAAGACTAAGTTTTAATTTCAAAGATATTTTTCAAATTCTGTAAAATATTTCAGGTATGAACTAAATTCTTTCTCACCAAAAATATATATGTATGTATGTATATATATTACACCTCACGGTTCTTACAGTGTTTCAGATTGATACACTTTAAACATAAGTAAGGGTCTCATATTTGAAGAGCGGCATCCCCACCACACTGTCCTTGAGACATCACTACTGAGGATATGTCAGTGAGTAAAACGTAAAAAAGCAAAATCTCTACCCTCAGAGAGCTCAGAGATGATAATGCAAGGAGACAGAAAATAAACAAATAAACAAGTAATGTGCACAGTATGCCAGAGAGTGGTAAGTGCTATGGAGGAATAAAAGAGCAAGGAGGAGAGTTACAATTTTAAATAGATGTTCAGGGTAGTCCTCACTGAGAAGGTGTCACTTAAGTAAAACCCTTAAGGAGATGTGAGCCATGGATATATCTGGAGGGAGAGCATTCCATGTTGAGGGAACAGCAAGGAAAAAGTGAAAAATCATAAAGTGGGAACATGCCTAGCATATTTGAGGAAGAGGAAAGAAGCCTGCATAGCTGGAGCTGAGCGAGCAAGGGAAATAAAAGTAGAAAATGAGATCAGAGAGGAAATGGGGGACGTGATGGGGTGGGACCTTGGGAACCTCTGTAAGGTCTTTACTTTTTATTCTGAATAACATGGAAAGACACCAAAAGAGTTTGGAGAGGAGTCACATGATCAGACTTAGGGTTTAATAGCAACACTGACAGCTGTGTTAAGAATGAAGGAAGACAAGAGGGCAAGCGGGTGACTTCTTAGGAGGTATTGCTACAATCCAAGCAGAGCTGATGTTGGCTTGGACAAAAATGATGGTGGGGAGGTGGCAAAAAGTGGCAAATATAAATATATGTTGAAGGAAGAGCTGTCAGGATTTGCTGACAGATTGAATATGAGAAATGAAAGAAATAGAGAAGTCAAGACATTTGGCCCGAGAGACTTTGAGGATGGAATTGCCATTTACTGAGATGGGAAGAGAGTGAAGTGAATTCAGGGAGAAAGAGCAGAAGTTTGTTTTTATACATGCTAAGTTTGAGATGCCTATTATATTATAAGTGATAATAATATGAAACAAGAAGTTATATCCTCTAATTTGGAGCTCAGGGGTGAGGTCCAGGCTAAAGACATACATCTGGGAGTCACAGTATGGAGACGGTATTTTGAACAATGAGGGTACGTGAGGTCACAAAGGATGTGAAAAGGCAAGAGGTCTAACATTTGAGCTACAGCACTTGTGGTAAGTGATGTGCTGTGTAACCCAGATGGCCTATCAGGACTGAGGCACTTCTCCCCACCTGTCATGAGTGTTGGCAGCTGAACTGAGGGCTAACAGCTAAGTCCCTCCCTGGAACCTGCCCTCAGCCAAAGAGGGCTGCCTCTTGCAGGATTACAGCCCTCCCCAGGGACAACCCACTTCAAATCCATGGTCAGTATGGAAGCACAAAGACCTAGCCTCTTTGCCTCCATCTGGGGAAAGTTTGAAGGACAATTCCAGCTCCAGAGCTCTGTGTGCAATCAGCATCACTGTTCAGCTTCTTCGTGTGTCCATCCTGGTTCCTTCGCGCCCTCACAGGTATGACTCTCAAGAGCATGCAATCTCCATTTCATTGACTGCTTCCCAAGGAACCTGACCTAAGAGAGTACTCCAACTTCAGAGTTAGAGAGACAAGGAACTAACAAAGAAGGCCAAGAAGGAATGGCCAGTTAGGTAGGAAGGAAAGAGTACGGCTCCCTGGGATGTTCTTCCAAAGAATGAGGCACTAAAGAGCAGGCTGGAGATTCTGTGAGTCTGGGCAAGGCTTGCCAAGGGCAGACCTCCCTCCGTGCTGTTAGCCTGCTCTTTCATTGAGAGAACCCAGTTGTCAGTACTTGCAGGTCTTTTCTCAAGATTGTCAGCATCAAACAGGGATTTCCAGTCGTCAGAAGGAAGACTCTTGGCCACCAGCATTTGGTGTGGCAAGGGAATTGAGGATCTCACAATCCATCCTGTGGATTTTCGCTTAATCCCTCTGTTTTTAGGACTACATCTCCTCCTACCCTCAGCTGTGCTTAGGCGTCCTGGAGTCCAGAGCCCAATTTCTCCGGAGAGTGAACCTCCAGTCTTCTGCTGGTTTAGGGAGGGGCAGCGAGGTGGCTGTGTGGGTGGAGGTCTGCCCACAACTTGTAGCCAACGCTGTGGGAGTTCTGCCCATATCCTCTCAGCCCACCTCCGAACTCACTTGATTTTTTGTGTTAAGACAATTCAAAGTAAACACAATGAACCTGTTAAATCAAAAAGGTTTTCTTTGCCCAATTCTTGCCTGTTAAGGAGATATTTGTGTAATATTTTTAAATGCGGATTTTCTACCCCACTCTAACATCCACTCTTGGCTTCCGGGATGTCCTCCCTTCCTCACTCTTTTTTTTCTGTTCTGTTCCTCATCAGTCTCCTTTGCTGGTTTCTCCTTCTGGAGCATCCTTTAAAATATCGGCGTTCCTGGAGTTTTCAAGGTCTCCTCTCACTCTGTACTCTGTCCCTCAGCTCAGCTGAGGCTTTGAAGTAGTAAAGACCTCATTGGATCCAAATTCCTGTTTTAAGCACAGATTAAAGCACGTTCCGTGACAATGCTCAAAGAATCTGTCTTCTCTGGGGACTGAAGAATCACAGAGTTAGGAGAATTCACTTTATCAGGTCCCATCATAGAGGACTGAGGGGTCTGATCAGGAAACAATGAGACTCTGATCATTGGAAAGGATTATGTGTGAAAATCAGAAAACTTGGGGAATTCCCAAACCTCTTCTGAAGCATCTTCTACTGTCCTTCTCTATAATAGACACTATATGGGCTGTAAATTGTGCTCCACAATGGAAAAACTGAAACACTGATTTAGTCAAATGAACATTTGCCAAACGATAAATACAGAGCTTTATTTGTATAGACAGTGAGAAGACCAAGGGAAAATTAGAAAAAGTGCTCAGTGGTGCAGCTCCCCAGAGTGTCCCAGTTCCCACAGAGAAGCACGTGTTTGGCAGACACTGGAGACCACAGCAGACCCAAAATGAGTTTCACCAATTCTGGGCAGCATAGTTGTTGTATCTGTCAGTCTATTAGACAAAGCTGCCTCCTCACCTTGCATGCAAAAATACTTTCATCCATCCTCCAGTCACTTCTCTTCCTTACTCCTCTGATATCAGAGACTCTCATATAACAGAAAACATATTTAAACCAAACAGTTACATGTCATTGTACATATCTAATCTTATTTTGATAGCTGGGTTGTTGCTTGGGGAAAAAATTCATAGGACTTTATTTTCTGACTATCCCTATTAGGTGAGATTGCATAGTTTATTGCACAGTTAAGAGGGCATCCAAGAAAGAGAGTCATGCTCCTGGCGTCTCATTAGCGGGGAACCTCCCTCACCCTCCTTTACTGAAGAAGCTGTCCCTTCCTAGCTTAGACGTGCTGTTACTGACTCACCAGAGGGAGACCTCCAAGCAAAACAAACAAACAAACAATAACTCTTCTCAGGACCTACTCCTCATCATGAGCTAGTAATCAAAATGAGATCCCAGCATTCAGTGACACGTATGCTCAGTTCAGCATACATGTAAATGTGAAGTCAGATTCTGAAAGAGAAAGTTTGAAAATTGAGAGGATTAGAGATGTTTTGTTTATTGATGTCGATTCCGAGGACTCTTCCGGAAAGTGGATTTTGAGGGCAACCAACCAAGGAAAAAGGGACATCATTTTACATCAGACTGAAATTGTCTGTATTGGTAAACTTAACAGAGATTCCAAGTCAAGTATGTTGTTTTGCACATCTGGGTGTGATTCTTTTTTTTAATGTGGTAACATTGGTTTAAAACATTATATAAATTTCAGGTGTACGTCATTATATTTCAACTTCTGTATAGACTACATAGTGTTTACCACCAAAAGTCTAGTTGCCATCTGTTGCCATACAAATGTGCCCTTTTGCCCCTCTTGCACTCCCTCCACTCACCCCCTTCCCCTCTGGTAACCACCAATCTAGGCTCTGTATCCATGTGTTTGTTTTTTGTTGTTGGATTTTAATCTTCCACATATGAGTGAAGTCATACAGTATTTGGCTTTCTCCATCTGACTTATTTTGCTTAGCGTAGTACCCTCAAGGTCCATCCATGTTGTCGCAACTGGCAAGATTTCATCTCTTTTATGGCTGAGTAGTATTCCATTGTATATATATACACCACATCTTCTTTATCCATTCATCCATTGATGGGCACTTAGGTTGCTTCCAAGTCTTGGCTACTGTGAATAATGCTGCAGTGAACATAAAGGTGCATATATCTTTGTGAATTAGTGTTTTCACGTCCTTTAGATAAATATCCAGAAGTGGAATAGCTAGATTGTATGGTGTAATCTTGTAAGAAATCTCCGTGCTGTGTCCCATAGTGGCTGCACCAGTTTACATTCCCACCAGTAGGGTATGAGGGTTCCCTTTTCTCCACATCCTCTCCAACACTTGCTATTTCTTGTCTTTTGAATAATAACCATTCTCATGGGCATGAGGTGATATCTCACTGTGGTTTTTATTTGAATTTCCCTAATAAGTAGTGATGTTGAGCATCTTTTCACGTACTTGTTGGCCATCTGTATATCTTCTTCAGGAAAACGTCTGGTTCAGATCCTCTGCACGTTTTTAATTGAGGTTTTTTTTTTGTTTGGGCTTTTTTTGCTTTTCAGTTATATGAGTTCTTTATATAGTTCAGATATTAATCCCTTATTGAATATATGATTTGCAAATATCTTCTCCTAATTGATAGGTTGTCTTCTCATTTTGTTGATAGTTTTTTTTTTCTGTGCAGAAGCTTTTCAGTTTGATGTATTCCAGCTTATTTCTTTTTTCTTTTTTTTTCCCTTACCTGCGGAGACATTTTCAAAATATACTGCTAAGACTGAAGTCAAAGAGCATACTGCCTATATTTTCTTCTAGGAGCTTTATGGTTTCAGGTCTTACATTCAAGTCTTTAATTCATTTTGAGTTAATTTTTGTGTATTGTGTAAGATGGTCTACTTTCATTCTTTTGCATATGGCTGTCCAGTTGTCCTAACACCACTTATTAAAGAGATTTTCCTTTCTCCATTGTATGTTCTTGGCTCCTTTGTCAACTTTTAGCTGTCCATAGATGTGTGCGTTTCTTTCTGGGCTTTCAACTGTTCCGTTGATTTGTGTGTCTGTTTGTCTGCCAGTACCATGCTGTTCTGATGATTACGGCTTTTAGTATACTTTGAAATCAGGAAATGTGATGCCTCCACCTTTGTTCTTGTTTATCAGGGTTGCTTTGGCTATTCAGGGTCTTTCTTTGTTCCATGTAAGTTTTAGGATTCTTTGTGCTATTTCCATGAAAAATGTCATTTAGGACTTTGATAGGGATTACATTGAATCTGTAGATTGCTTTAGGTAGTATGAACATTTTATCTATGTTAATTCTTCCAATCCATGAGCATGGAATATCTTCCCATTTCTTTGTGTCTTCTTCTATTTCTTTCAACAATGTTTTATAGTTTTCAGTGTATAGCTCTTTCACCTTCTTGGCTAAATTTATTTTTAGGTATTTTATTCTTTTTGTTGCAATTGGAAATGGAATTATATTCTGGATTTCTCTTTCTGCTATTTCATTGTTAGTGTATAGAAATGCAACTGATTTTTGAACGTTGATTTTGTACCCTGCAAGTTTCCTGTATTCATTTATTATTTCTAATCATTTTGGGGAGCAAATAGTGAAAATTTCCCTTCTTCCTTTCCAATTTGGATCCCTTTTACTTCTTTTTGTAGTTTAACTGCTCTGGTTAGGATTTCCAATACTATGTTGAATTAGAGTGGGCACCCTTGTCTTGTTCCTGTTCTCAGAGGGATGGCCCTCAGTTTTTCCCCATGGAGTATGATGTTGGCTGTTGGTTTGTCATATATGGCCTTTGTTATGTTGAGGTACTTTCCTTCTGTACCCATTTTATTCAGAGTTTTTATCATAAATGGATGCTGAATCTTGTTGAATACTTTGTCTGAGTCTATTGAGATGATCACATGATTTTTATTTTCGTTTTGTTAATGTGGTGCATCACATTGATTGATTTGAGGATGTTGAACCATCCTTGCCTCCCTGGAATAAATCCCACTTGAACATGGCATATGATCCTTTTAATGTACTTGCTAATATTTTGTTGAGGACTTTTGCATCTGTGTTCATCAGCATTGTTGGCCTGTATTTTTCTTTTTTGTGTGTTGTCTTCATCTGGTTTTGGTATTAGGGTAATATTGGCCACATGGAATGAATCAGGAAGCATGCTCCTCTCTTCAATTTTTTGAAAGAGTTTGAGAAGGATATGTGTTAAACCTTCTTTGAATGTTTGGTAGAATTCACCAGGAAAGTTGTTTCATTCTGGACTTTTGTTTTGGGGAAGGTTTTGATTATTGTTTTGTTGTCCTTACTGGTGATTGGTTTATTCAGATTCTCTTCTTCTTTTTGATTTGGTTTTGGAAAGTTGTATAATTCTAAGAATTTATCTATTTCTTCTAGATTATCCAATTTGTTGGCATATAGCTTTTCAAAGTATTTTTTATAATCCTTTGTATTTCTGTAGTATCCATTGTAATTTCTCCTCTTCTGTTTCTGATTTTATTTATTTGAGCCTTCTCTCTTTTTTTCCTTAGTGAGTCTAACTAAAGGTTTGTCAATTTTGTTTACCTTCAGAGCACCAGCTCTTAGATTCATTGATCTTTTCTATTGTCTTTTTAGTCTCTAGTTCATTTATTTCTGCTCTGATTTTTATTATTTCCTTCCTTCTACTGATTTTGGGCTTCATTTGTTCTTCTTTTTCTAGTTGTTTTAGGTGTGATGTTATATTGTTTATTTGAGATTTTTTTTGTTTGTTGAGGTAGACCTGTATTGCTATAAACTTTCCTCTTAGTGCCACTTTTGCTGTATCCCATAGATTTTGGTGTGTCATATTTTCATTTTCATTTGTCTCCAGATAGTTTTTTACTTCTCATTTGATTTCTTCATTGACCCAAAAGTTGTTCAGTAGTACTGTGTTTAATCTCCACATATTTTTGACATTGCCAGTTTTCTTCTTGCAGTTGATTTCACAGATAGAAATCTTAACCTGGGGAAGGAAACAGACATCCAGGTACAGGAAGCACAGAGAGCATCAAATGAGATGAACCCAAAGATGCTCACACCAAGACACATTACAATTAAAATGCCAAGAATTAAAGATAGAGAGAATCCTAAAAGCTGAAAGAGGAAAGCAACAAGTTACATACAAAGGAAATCCCACAAGGCTATCAGTTGACTTTTCAGCAGAAACCTTACAGGCTAGAAGCAAGTGACATGATATATTCAAAGTGCTGAAAGGAAAAAAATCAACAACGAAGAATACCATACCCATGCAAGGTTATCATTCAGAATGGAAGGAGAAATAAAGAGTTTTCCAGACAAGCAAAACTAAAAGAGTTCATCACCACTAAACCAGCCTTATCAGAAATGTTAAAGGGACTTATTTAACTGGAAAAGAAAAGGCCATAAGTAAAAATAATAAAATTATCAAAGAAAAAATATCACTAGTAAAAACAAATATATAGTAAAGGGAGTGGATCAATCACATATAAAGCTAGTATAAAGGTCAAAAGACAAAGATACTAAAATCATCTATATCTGTGACAAGAGGTTAAGGAATACACAGAATTTTAAAAGATAAAATATGATGTCAAAAACATAAAACATGAGTGGGGAAGTGAAAGCGTATGGCTTCTAGTAAGAGGTTGGACTTAAGAGGCCATTAACTTAATATAGATTGCTATTTACATAAGTTATTATATATGAACTTCATGGTGACCACAAACCAAAAACCTATAATAAATACACAAAAAATAAAGAGAAAGGAACTCAAACATAACACTAAAAGGAGTCATCATATCACAAGGGAAGAGAGCAAAGAATAAAGGAACAGAGAAGGACTACAAAAACAACCAGAAAAAAAGAGCAAAGTGGCAATAAGTAATACTTATCAATAGTCACTTCAAATGTAAATGGACTAAATGCTCCAGTCAAAAGACATAGGGTGGGGGCCAGGCCCGTGGCAGAGTGGTTAAGTTCACGCACTCCACTTTGGCGGCCCAGGGTTTTGTCAGTTTGGATCCTGGGTGTGGACAAGGCACCACTCATCAAGCCATGCTGAGGCAGGTGTCCCACATAGTGCAACCAGAGGCCCTCACAACTAGAGTATACAACTATGTGCTGGGGGGCTTTGGGGAGAAGAAGAAGAAAAGAAAAGAAGATTGGCAACAGATGCTAGCTCAGGTGACAATATTTAAAAAAAAAATAGGGTGGCTGAATGGACAAAAAAAAAAGACCCATATATATGTTGCATACAACAGACACACTTCAGACTTTAAAGACATTCACTGAAAGTGAAGGGATGGAAAAATATTCCATACAAATGGAAAGGATAAGAAAGCTGGGCTAGAAATATTTATATCAGACAAAATAGACTTTAAAACAAAAACTGTAACAAGAGACAAGGGCATTACATAATGACAAAGGGAATAATCCATCAAGAGGATATAATACTTGTAAATATCTGTGTGCCCAGCATAGGAGCACCTAAATACATAAAGCAAATGTTAACAGACATAAAAGGAGAAATTGACAGTAGCACAATAAAAATAGGAGACTTTAACATCCCAGTTACATCAATGAATAGATCATCCAGACAAAAGATCAATAAGGAAACAGTGGCCTTAAATGACATATTATACCAGATGGACTTAACAGATATATACAGAGAATTCCACCCCAAAACTGCAGAATATACATTCATTTTGAATGCACATGGGTGTGATTCTACCAGTTTGCTAATTGGGCAATAAAATGTCAGATACAGTTCTGGATGATATAAAGGAAGTTTAGATGTCACAAAACCCTTGATGTTTTGCACAGGAATTAACTCTAAGACTTGGAGACATAAGAGTGCTGGATTTATTCCATCACATATGACCCACCCACTTGCACACTGTGTTCTTTGAAAGGGCCCAGAGTTTCTCCCCTCACCAAGACTGAGAAACACATTAGTATGGGAAGCAATAGTTCTTTTAAGTGAATTTTACTGGATCTTCTAAAAGAATTTAGTAGCTAAGACAACAAGTAGGGGCTATCCAATGACCATCTGCTTTACTTTCTCTGCTCTGTGATTTTTAGTTTCAATAATGGCCTCATATAAAGTAAAATTACTCACTCAATTATCTCAACTTTGATTTAGATTAAGGTCTCATAAACAATTGAGAATTTTAGAAAGTGCATTTAAGTTAACACTATAGAACACAATCACTATTGAAAATAAATGTTTGTCAGAAAAATATGACATCTTAAAACTTTCTACCCAGATAATAAGTGTGGTAACTCTATAGATACACATATTTTTCAATTTTATCTGATACTAATAAGAAGCAGTTTGTAAAAATATTTATTTAAATTATATCAATTTAATTGAACACATGTGTATGCCTTCATATATTCTTAAATAATAGTGTAGAGTAACTTATCTAACCTATAAAGCAAGAGTAAGGAATTTAGGAAGTTACGTTTAAATTAGCCTTTCAAAAAAATAAATCTAAGTTCTTGCATGACCTAAAATATCATTTTGCATTTGTATTTCACACTGTAGACAATTCCAAGATATAATGTAGAGTCTTTTACTGAAAATTTATAAAACGATTTAATCTATTGGAGGATTTGGCTTGATTTGAAATATAGAGCGATTAAAATATAATTCTCTTATTTTTCTTTTACTGACTAATATTAAGTTCTTTTCACTATACTAAATAGTTAATTCTTAATACTTAATATTAAGTGCTTCTTACTTATTAAGACTTCTTACTTATTAGATGTCTCAATATAAAGTATTCTTTAAGGCTCTTTCTGACCACTAACAGTTGGTCTGATGTAAATTCACATATTTGTTCTTTGGGTCATGACAGCAGAGATGAGTAAAATTTTCCTTTTACCCATCCAAAAACTTTTGAGAGATAGAAAGAATGTATTTTAAAAAAATAATACTGATTAAATTTTTATTAATAACAGTTTTGCACAGTTAACTCATATGGATTTGACTTTTTCTCATCAGTATGTAATATTGATCTTTCAACTAAGTCTTGTAACTTGATTAATATATTTTTTCACTTAAAAATATCCTTTTGCAACATGAAAGCCATAATAAGACTCTATCTCTTTGAGACTAATTTAATTAACGTGTTTAATATATTTGTGGGAGGTAATAATTATAATTAATGACTTGGCTCTCTTTTCAAAGATTATGAAGTTTTAAGATGTCATTTTTTTCTGGCAATTATTCCCTTTTCTTCTAGCCTGAAGAGAATCTTTCTTAAAAGATTATCATATCTAAGACACTATCAATTTTGGTTTTATTTATACCTCCCCTAGCCCAGTGAATCATTGAGATTTGTCTTAGGTTTTTAAAAGCACTTACTAATTTCTTATAATTAAACAAAATAGAAGCTCTGTTTGATTTGAAAGATTTTATGACTTTTATTTTCTAATAACTCTAATTCAAAGATGCTCTCTGAAAGAAATTATTTTTCATTGTTATCCATGGAGTACACAGGTAAAACTTCCATTTATCTCATGGAATACGTGTACTCTATTCCATACCCAAAGCCATCCATCAAACACCATTAGAAACTATCATCAACAACAACAAAAATGAAAAGACAGAAATCATAATTTTCTTGCTTTCCAATGTGTGACAGTCAGCTACCTGTCTTTCAGTATTCATTCCATCCTTATTCCATACAACTAAAGTATAGCCTATCACACTACTAGCCAATGACATTGTATTTCCCAGGTTCCTTTGCAGTTAGGAATGGCCGTGTAACTTAGTCAACTCCACTGAAATGCAAATAGATGTGGTGTCTGCCACTTCTAGTTCAACACCTTTGGACTAGACTATGTCTCCTCCATATTCCCTTTTATTCCCTAGCGTTATTGAAGTATATATGGTAAATAAAAGTGGTATACATTTAAGGTGTACCACTGGACGTTTTGTTATAAGTATACATTGTAAGATGATTACCACTTGGGTTTGTATTTTGGGTTTTGGGGGGACCTGGGACTTTTTATTTCCTGTGAGAATGTAACCAAGTGAAAGGGGCTGGTTCTGCTTGCCACTATCTGGTGTCAATCAATTGCAAGCAAGCCGGTGGTTGAGAAAGGAAAATTTATACAATTAGCCAGCATAATTGGAAGATGGCAGACTAGTGTCCTGAAGAACCATCTTAAAATCACACAGAATCTTGAGGCAGTTATATATGGGAAACGGGCAGGGAAGGAGGGGGCTTAGGGATGTTGACCATCCTGTATGACGAACTTCAAGGCACCACATTATCTCTTTCCTCTGTCATTGGAGATGGGTGCCAATGCAGAATTTTTCTTCCTGGAGGTCGTCATGTTCCTGGGGAACTCAGAGAACAAAGTTGTCTTATCACAGCTGGGCAATAAACGTTAGCAAGAGTCAAAGAACTAACAGATCATGTATTTTGTAATAGTGAGAGGTGCTTAATCATCTGGGCTACGTGCAGGCTAGAATGTTTCCATAGAGACTAGTGAGTCAGGATCATAGTTATAATATTGCTTCTTTTCCCTAAGGTGGCTTCCCTCATGTTAACTTAAGATCTAGCTGTTAAAATTTCCCCACCGTCAGTTGTAACTTCATAATCATATGAAGTACTCAGGGATAAGGCTGTCAACATCTTCTGGGTGCTTCCTGCTGTCAGGGGTGCTGCAAGGGAGAAGATTCCTTCATTGTCTGCTGTGATTTGTACTTTATAACTTACCTGACTAGTTTCTTTTAGGGTCTGCGTTTACTCTTCATTAAGAAAAGCTAATTCCTCTTCTAGCCAAGCAGGCTCTAGGACCTGTATACTGCAGAGTCAGGTCTAAGTTCTAGCTCCCATGTCAAAAACCATTTTACATAAATATTGTCCGATTTTAGTTTGCCGGGCTTCAGGAGAAAGGGCTGTTTCAGTTCTCAACGATTCCAAATGAAAAGGACAGGAAAAAAATGGAAAATGTTATTTTAGAGATCTGTACCAGATATTTGAGGAAACTAGGAGAATTCAGGATCCAGTCCAGTTTACAGATAGGAAACAAAAGCCTCAAGGACAATTAACAGAACCAAAATCCAACATCCACAGGTGTGTCACATAGTTTCTGTTGAAATAATTTTTCCCTCTAAAATCACCCTCATTTTTACCAAAGATAGCCAAATTAAGACTCAGTGGTTTGTAAAATAGGTCTAGTTTAAATAAACTTGGCCCAATCATTTACATAAGTACAGCAAGAATAGCAATTGATCATATAGGCTCTTTTAAATCTGCTTTGCTGGAACTTTTTATAAGGAATCTCAGATTGAACTTTAAAGGCCTCTCAAGGCCAGTAAAATCAGACCAAGGATTTGTCATCAGACTCCACCTGCAATACCTACAGATCTTGGTGAATTTCTCTCTTCTCAAGGTCCCCAAAATATCCTGGGGTTCCTGCACCTGCCAGGGAAGTGACCTTCCTTGCTCATCTAGTAAGGTTGTTGGAAACCCTGTAAGCAAGACACCAGGCCTATATTTACAAGTGGATTTATTTCACAAAGTCCAATCTTTGCTTCTCAAAGCTGTATGGTCATATCTGAGTTTATGTATGTTTCTCTCAAATACGACATTCCAGTCAAAGCCTTGGTAATATAACCAGTGTTTTCAATTGCATCCTGCTACAAGGAGAACAGATTCTTATTGAACTTATGTAAATAACTATATTGCCATGAAAATAATACTCATTCACTAAGAGTTTCCAAATTCTGGAGGGATAAGGTAGGGAGAAAAAGGTAAATGTTTCAGTTCTGTTTACAAAAGTATAATTTACCAAATTGTTATAAGTCATAGTTAGCTTAAGAGAAAAGAGAAAAAGTTTTCCCTAAACTTCAAAACACAAAACATTAAAGAAATCAGCAAGATGGGGCTGGCCCAGTGGCACAGCAGTTAAGTTCACATGTTCCACTTCTTGGCAGCCCAGGGTTCCCCGGTTCGGATCCTGGGTGCAGACATGGCACCACTTGGCAAAAGCCATGCTGTGGTAGGCATCCCACATATACAGTAGAGGAAGATGGGCATGGATGTTAGCTCAGGGCCAGCCTTCCTCAGCAAAAAAAAGAGGAGGATTGGCAGTAGTTACCTCAGGGCTAATCTTCCTCAAAAAAAAAAAGAAAAAAATCAGCAAGATTTCAAGCAAAAAGTCATAAAAATTATAGTCATCCTCATCAATTTACTCAGTCCCATGTTATCAACTTTCGATCTTCTGTTAGCAGTTTTATGAGGCCATCAGTTTCTCCACTACAGTTCTGTAATTCTTTTACCCAACTCAGTTTCACAGTCTGAAAGTTTATCAGAAACCCACATTCTAGAGCAAACATCAGAGTCCTTTCCATGAATCTCTCTGAAGACAAAACATATATGCAAAAACATCAAAGTAAAACAACTGTCAGCAAATGACAAAACATTCAAAAATGGCAATTGACAAAGACTTTTAGCTATTTCTACAACATACAACACTTTGAGATAATAACTAGAATTATGACTGACAACCAGGACAGATCAGAATTTTTGGAATGTTTTATAATTTTTTTAATATTTATATTAATAACATTTGCCCATACAATATTACCCAAGAAGATTTATTATCATTTATTTGATAATGCTTTCCATGTAATTTAACATACCAAATAAGTCTAATTACTTTAATATCTTCCTATTTATGGAAAGAGAGAACAAATTCTTTGAGAAGTCCCAGGGCTGACTGGAAATTCTTAAAGTTTCTTTTTTAAGTGAAAAGAAAGACTTTATTCAGGTGTTGAACCTTGTAAGAACTTTGTTAAAAATATCAAAAACTTTTAAAACACTTGGTCAAATAGGAAATGATTCTTAGTTATCCATTCAGTCAATATGACAACAGAAATAGTCAAAGGCAAACAGAGAGTTAAAACAGTCAAAAAACCTCAATACAGAAACCTCAGTCTTTTTGAACATAGGAAATTACTTTAACAAAACACAGATTTTCTGTCTTTTAGGTAGACTTACTCAAAGGAAAACCTTCTTAACCTCTATATCAAAAGCAGACCAAAAGTTCAAGAAAATTATCTTTTTATAAGAGAAAGCCAAAGGGCTGGCCCCATGGCTGAGTGGTTAAGTTCACGTGCTCCACTGCAGGCGACCCAGTGTTTCGTTGGTTCAAATCCTGGCATGGACATGGCACTGCTCGTCAAACCACGCTGAGGCAGCCTCCCACATGCCACAACTGGAGGGACCCACAACCAAAACTATGCAACTATGTACTGGGGGGCTTTGGGGAGAAAAAGAAAAAAAATAAAATCTTAAAAAAAAAAGAGAGAGAAAGCCAAATTCTGCTTTTGTGCCAGCTTACTTTTGATTTGAAATTAAATTTATTTCAATCTTAACCAACTTAACCTGCACAAAACTCCTCAGGGTTTTACTCTCACAAACCTTCTGTCACTTACTTTTTACATTCAGAATTTGTTCCACATCTTTTCTTTCCTAGCACCTTAGGACAAATTTCTCTTTCTCAACAAATCAAACAACAATATCTCTATTCTCTATACTTTCTTTACTGAAAACATACATTTTACTTTCCTTGTATACAGACTTTCCAGAAATATGTGCTTTTTCATGGACAATTTCTCAGCATGTACTCAAGCATCTTTCAGTTTCTTTGAGGTACAATACCAGAGGCAGACAAGTTTATGTTTAGCAATGAATTTCTAAAATTTTACCTTATGTGGAAATGACCTAGTTACCCAATAAACTTACCTCATTTAATTTAACTTAGTAAAGCTCTAAAGTTTAAGTTACCAAAAAGATTTCGGAAGCTGTTTTTCAAGTATAAAGACCATAAAACACAATTATTGTACCAAAAAACCCCTACCCATTTTTATCTAGATTGTTTGTTTCCAACCATCATGTTAAGAATACTCTCAAAAATTTCATGTGACGTTAAAGCTGTTAGCCTTCACCTTGAGTTGTTTTAAGCACTAAAACCACGACACGCAATTACTGTTAAAAAGATCCTCCAAAGGCCTTTTATCTTTTTTGAATTTATTTAGTTTAGTTCTTCCCAATAATTATATTTAGATTGCCTACAAAACCCTTGTGAGACATCTGACAAAATCAGCTATTATTCTGTTATTATTTTTGCTGGCTAATTTTGTAACAGAGATAACGTTTGTTACATATCCAATTTCGTTTCATTTCGTTGATAACCCTGAAAACATATTTATTTCAACCAAACCAACAAACAAATAAGCTTTCATTTACCAAAGATCGCTTTATAGCATGTTAGTTTGAAAGACATTTGGGTTAGTTTCTACTACATTTAGAAATAACTTATAAAAGTCTTTACTCCAAGCCAGTTAAGTAGAGTTCCTTTGGAAATTATATCACCTGGAGGCAGACAAATTCATAGAGACAGACAGACACAAAGAGACATCTTTACAATTTTAACCAGGTCTCAGGTACAAAACTCGAAAGAACAGTTGGGTCTGAACTGGTTTTCCGGCAGGTTGACTTTCTCAGATAGCCGACGATTTTTACTAAAGACTTGTTTTCTTTTTGCTGTGAGGATACTTTTCATAGCTGTTTTTGAAATCATTCTGTCTTCTCTAAGTTTCCGCATATGAATCAAAGACTGCATTCAATCATGAGAGGTTTTGAATTCTCTCTTTTAAGGGTGAGCCTTGAGGTGGCCTTGTATGAAATTGAGGTTCCCCAGAATGGCCATTATAATTCGAAATTATCTCAAAAGTTTACTTATTTTCACCTGCCTAATCTTAGATCAGGAATTTCAGGGGAGTTGAAGTGGGGAAGCTCAAGCAAGAGCAGCTTTGGTTTCGTTTCGCTAACATGTTTAATTATTTAATTATTTTCTTTTAAAGAGGCAGTAAAGTATTCCTGATTTCATTTAGAAGCCCCAAAAGATTGACAGATTTCCCATTGTTGCTTAATTTTATGTCAGTTTTTTCCAATTGCATATGCAAATACACCAGTTTGGGTAAACTGAAATCGTCCCATTTTGGCCATCTTCTCTCTGGAGTCTAAAGAATGTTGTGGCCAGGTGGTGTTCCAAAAGAAAACTAGCTTCTTCTTGGGCATGGGCTCATAGCTCAAGTCAGCCCAGTTAGCCAAGAGGCAGTCCAGAGGTCTTTTCTCGGGATAGATCAAGTTCCCCCCATTCTGATACACAGAGATGGACAGACACACAGATCCAGACAGGAAAATCAGACACCAGTGAACTGGTTCCCAGATTTAGGATAGAAAGTCCTACAACTCTTCCCACTCCGAATGTGTTCCCAGATGGCCCCTCCCTGAATGGAAGGGACCACAGAGAAGGGGAAGGAAGTTCACAGGCGCCCCCGAGGCAACTTGCCCTATTCCAGACTGAGCCCATCAACTCAACAGAAGCGAAAGCAAACAAACAAATGAACAAATCTAGAGCCTGTTTCATTTCTTCAGCCACCAGGAAACATTGAAAGCAGTTGACAGTTGGGAGAACTCAGGGGAAAGTCCCCAGGGGAAAGAATATATTGGCAGCGGATGGCAGAGTCCTGAGATTTCTCCTGGGAGTTGACTAGCCATGGGCAGAGGCACATCCCATCTGGGTCGCCAGAAATTTGTAACTGAACGAAAAGGGGCTCATTCTGCTCACCACTATCTGGTGCCAATCAATTGCAGATGAGCCGGTGGTTGAGAAAGGAAAATTTATACAATTAGCCAGCATAATTGGAAGATGGCAGACTAGTGTCCTGAAGAACCATCTTAAAATCACACAAAATCTTGAGGCAGTTATATATGGGAAACGGGCAGGGAAGGAGGGGGCTTAGGGATGTTGACCATCCTGTATGACGAACTTCAAGGCACCACATTATCTCTTTCCTCTGTCATTGGAGATGGGTGCCAATGCAGAATTTTTCTTCCTGGAGGTCGTCATGTTCCTGGGGAACTCAGAGAACAAAGTTGTCTTATCACAGCTGGGCAATAAACGTTAGCAAGAGTCAAAGAACTAACAGATCATGTATTTTGTAATAGTGAGAGGTGCTTAATCATCTGGGCTACGTGCAGGCTAGAATGTTTCCATAGGGACTAGTGCGTCAGGAACATAGTTACACTATTGCTTCTCTTCCCTAAGATGTTTTCCCTCATGTTGACCTAAGACCTCGCTGTTACAAGAACAATTAAAATCTACTCTCTTAGTAAACTTGAAGTATATAATACAGTATTATTAACTATAGGCACCGTGATGTCATATTCTCTTTCTCATTTCTACTGGTTACAACCCACTTTCAAGCACAGAGTATGACACTCTATGGAATGGAAGAAGAACAAGATGAAATGAACTTGGGTTCTTGAATTGTGGATTAGAGTCCTAACTAACTTGAAACACCTCCCCAGATTGGTACATTGAAGAGAAGTATTCTATCCTCTTTTACCCTCTGCATATTTGGGGTCTCTGCATTATAGCAATTCAACCTACCCTAATACACAAAGGCCCTACAGATTTTCTCAATAACACAGCTCGTTAGCATTGCTCCCAGCTGGTCAGAGACACGTAACAGAAGCAGGGACGCTCCTCACTGACAACCAACAGCGGTTAAACTTAACTTCCTTTCATTGGCTGGTACATGGGTTGGGACTGTCCCTAGACCACTACTTTCAGTTCAGTTTATGCAAACCACATCCCAGCACCATTTGTTAATTTAAATGAGACAAGACATTGAAAAGCTTTGCTTAAATAAGAACTCTAGCAGAATTATTATTTTATTTTTACTTCATGCATGGAGAAGAAGGGGGAAGTGCCAATGATCCTTTCTGCATTTACAAAGGAAATGCACAGTTATCTATACTTTTTGAAAAATATAAATATCCAGTTAAATATTTTTGTCAGGACCACACACTATTAATTAAATTCAGCCAATCAGAATTACAAACTTCCTAGAGGTTAAGGAATCCTTTCATAAGATGTAGCAACAACATCTTAGTTCTGGGGGCTTGCAAGACTACTTAGTTAAGAATATCTACGAGAACAGTTTTTTCAAGGAGAATACCATCTGCTCTTCTCTGCAGCTGAAAGGGAAGAGGGAACATTTTCTCTTTTGTCACAGAAATTTCTTGCACCAACAGTCAGAAGAGCCAAGAATTTCAAGGCCAAGCACTGAAATTCGATTAGTAGATCTGACCTGGGTTGCCCAAGATTTATGACAGGGAGAAGAAGGCAAAACAGGTTTGTCAGCAAATGGAATACAAAGCAGGCAATGTCCTAGATCTACGTCAAAATGAAATAGAGTTACTACGATAAAACGGATTTTTAATGTTTATGTATAAACTGATTATAAAGATTGTGTGAAAGAGAAGACAGAAATATCGAAGGATATTTTGAAAAATATATATATTAAAATATAGGATAAAACTGTTGTACATAAGAAATGTGGAATTGTATTGGCATACTAAGGGCAAACAGATCAGCAAAAGAGAATGGAATACAGAAAAAATAGAGAGAAGTGTGGACAATGATAAAGGAAATATTGAGTTTTTGGAGAAAAAATAAACCATGCAATAAGAGGACTTGGAATAATTCACTATCCAATATTTTCATAAGTTAGATTCCTACCTAACATCACACCCCAGAATAAACTCCATGTGAATTTTTTAAAAAGCATCAAAGCAAATTACACATTCTACATTATTAGAAGAAAATATAAAAGTACTTTTGTACTTCCGGGTACTATGAAAGACCTTCCAACTACAATAAGACAAGCATACTTTGAAAATATTTCTTTTTTTGTTTTTTTCCTCCCCAAGCCCCAGTACATAGTTGTATATCCTAGTTGTAAATCATTCTAGTTCTTCTATGTGGGATGCTGCCACAGCGTGGCTTGATGAGCGGTGTGTAGGTCCACGCCCAGGATCCAAACTGGCAACCCCCAGACTGCCAAAGCAGAGCGTGTGAACTTAATCACTTGACCACGGGGCCAGCCCCATAAAATATTTCTCAGCTCAAAAAGGAAGAGAAATCACTAAGTATTGGTGGGGAAGGTGATACAGGAATGTTTCCAGTAAGCCAATGACCAAGCAGACTTTTCATGAGCCAAATGGCTATTCTACAGCTAGAATCTGTTCATGGTGTTTCAAAAAACTTCAGCAAATTAGGAATAGTAAGGAATTTCCTCAAAGTGATATAGAGCACCTTCAAAATCCCTGCAGTTAATATCACACTCAATAATGAAAAATTATTTCAAAATGTTTCCCCTTGAGGTTGAGAATAAAGCAAGAATGCTCGCTTTTACCATGTGTATCCAACATTGTACTGGAGGTTCTAGCCATTTCAGTAACACTAAGAACAAAAAAAGAAATAAAATTTTAAAAATAAGAAGGGAACAAAGGGACCGGCCCAGTGGCATAGTGGTTAAGTGCTCATGCTCCATCTTGGCAGCTGGGGGTTCACAGGTTCAGATCCTGGGCACAGACCTACACACTGTTCATCAAGCCATGCTTGACATCCCACACACAAAATAGAGGGAGATTGGGACAGATGTGAGCCCAGCTACAATCTTCCTCAAGCAAAAAGAGGAAAACTAGCAACAGATGTTAGCTCAGGGCCGATCTTCCTCAGAAAAAAGAAAAAAGAAAGGAACAATTCCTATTCCTATTTGCAGATGACATGATTGTTTACATAGGAAACTCCCAGGAAATCTACAAAACAACTTATAGAACTAATAAAGGAAATCGGTAAGATCATAGGATACAAAAGCAATATGCAAAAATCAATTGTAAATCAACTAACATACAAAAATCAATTGTATCAGAAATATTAGAAATAAACAGTTGGAAATAAAATTGTAAACACAATTCCATTTACAATAGTGCCAAAAAATATAAATACCTAGGAATAAATGAAACAAAAGTTATCCAAGACCTAGAACAAGACCATTAAAAACCACAAAACATTACTGAGAGAAATTAAAGAGGATCCAAATAAATGGAGAGAAATATCATGTACTTGAACCAAAAGAGTCAATATGTTAAAATGGCAATTCTCTCCCAAATTAATCTATAAATTCAACATCATTTCAATCAAAATTCTACCATACTGTTTTGTAGAAATAGGCAAACTAATTCTAAACTTTATATGGAAACACAAAGGACCTGGAACAATCAAAACAATTTTGAAAACGAAGAAAGTTTCAGGACTTACCTTACTGATTTCTTCATTTATTATAAAACTTCAGTAAGCAAAACTGTTGGTATTGGTGAAAAGATGGAACTATAGATTGGAATAGAGAGTTCCAAAATAGACCCACACATATATGGCAAATTCATTTTCAACAAAGGTGCCAAGACACTCAGTTGGAAAAGAAAGCATTTTCAACAAATAATGTTGGATCTACTGGATATCTTTAGAGGGAAAAAAAATAACATCAATCCTTATCTCACATAATACATGCAAAAAAAATTCAAAATGGATTATAAACCTAAGTGTAAATTCTAAAATATAAAACTTCTGCAAGGAAACACAGGAGAAAATCTTTTGCTGGGGATAGGCAAAGATTTCTTATCTAGAACACAAAAAGCATGAAACAGTTTTTAAAACTGATAAATTGAACTTCATCAAAATTAAAAACTTTTGCTCTTCAGAAGGCATCATTAGGAAAAAGAAAGTGCAAACTGGGAGAAAATACTTGCAATAGATATAGCAGTGTGTATGTGGATGCATATCCAGAATATGTAAAGAACCCATACTACTGAATGATAATAAGACAAACTACTCAATTTTTTAAATGGACAAAAGATTTGAACAGACACTTTACACTTTACACCTTACAGGAAAGATATAAAAGTGGCTAATAAACTCATGAAAATATGGGCACTGTCATTAGTCCCTACAGAGCCACAACTGGCCAAAATTAAAAAGACTCACCGTACCAAGAGTTGACAAGGATGTGGAACACCTGGAACTCTCATACACTGCTGGTGGGAACACAAAATGGTACAACTGCTTTAGAAAACTATTTGGCAATTTCTTAAAAAGTTAAGTTTACATTATATGCAATCCAGTCATCACACTCCTAGGAATTTACCTAAAGGGAACAAAAATATATATCCATGCAAAGATTTGTACACAAAGCTTTATTTTTTCCATAACAGCTCTATCTGTAATAGCCAAAATCTAGAAATAACCCAAATGACTATCATTCAGAAAACAGATACACAGATTGTGGGATATCCGTACAAAGGAATACTAGTCAGCAATAAAAAGAAACAAATTACAATTTTCAATAACATGGATGAATCTCAAACTCATTATCTTGAATGGAGTGATGGTTTCATGGGCTTATACATATATCGAAAAATAATCAATTTACATACTTTAAATATGTACAGTTTATTGTACTCTAATTTCAATTCAATAAAGTTATACTAAATTTTTTTAAAACTCAGTGGGAAATTTTTAGAAAGAAAAACTAAAGCTTCCTCTACCATGCTCCTGACTTGCATTGTAGTTGATGTCCCTTGGGGAAGCATCAGCCACAGAAAAACAGTAGGCTATCAAGCTGACCAAAATAAATATATCCACAGAAAAATATCAGTTTCTACTCACAAGAGCCCTGACAGTTATCATTAGATTACTATATAATGATTTAATGATCATGTTAATGTGCTGATCATGTAATAAGCTGTAGATATCAAAATTGTTAATTATGCAGAGGTTTTCTGAGACCTGACCGTTATTTCAGGACTTCTTCAGGGTAAAGACGGAGAAGAGCCACTTTAGACTATGTTAGAAAAAATTAAAATTAATGTATTTTTTAAATTAAGGGTAATATTGGGGGACATGCAGGAGCTTCTGGGGAGCCGGAACGTTTTCTTTCTTGACCTGGGCTGTTGCTACACGACTGTTCTCTTGGTGATGGTCCGTTGAGCAGTACTTTGTGTTTTGTGCACTTTTTGTATATGGGCTATACTTCAATTTTAAAAGTTTAAGATAAAAAAGTCTTTTGCCCCCAACCAGCCCAAATCCTTGGAGTCACCCTTTCCTCCTCCTCCGTACCTAATCCTGCTGATATCAAAAGGATCCCCAAGTCCATTAATTCTGTCTTTGTGGGATTCCTCACATCTTCTCTCTCGTTTTCACAGATACCTCCTGCCAAGGTCGCATCCTCAATGACTCATGAAAGAGAGGTTGGCAGGGACAGGAACAGGCGGTCGGAGGGGGAAGAGAGCCCTGTGACGTGGCATAGTTAGGTTTGAGAAGGCTTCCTGGGGGTCAGGCCTGCTCTGGGGCTTAGAAAGCCGGTCTTCTTAGCGAAACCAAAATGGGTTTCCTCCTGGCCAGTTAAATCAGACTCTCCACCAGAAGTAGTTGTCTCACAAAGTAAAGTACATTTGCAGCAAATAGGAGACCATAAGGAACCATTTCCAGAGTCATGGCGTCCCCAAACAAAGGGAAGCAGGGACCTTCAATTTTGGATGGGGAATGAATATTCAAAAGGGAGAGGTGGGTATTCGCTTGCACAGGCTCACTTGGAAAACATGCTCCCACATACACTGCAGGTTACAGTAATAAGGCCTCAGCTCCTCCTGGAGAGGCCTTAGCATTAGAAATAAGGCAAAGGTCACAGGCGTAGCTCTTGTGGTGAGGCTCGGTCTGGTTCAGGGAGGGTGGTGATTGCATCTCCTTAACATAACAAAAGGAAAAGAACAATCTGGAAAAGTAGTTAAAATGCTTCCAAACCCACTTGAGTTCCTCTGGACAACTAGTCAGTAACAGTCTCAACACTCTTCCAGCCATGCCCCCTGCAGTGCGTGAATCCCTTTAGCCAGTGCACTGCCACACCTTTAGGACCCCCTGGACATACTACACAAGAACACCCCATATAACTCGAACTACATTGACCAATATTCTGCTCCAGCTAAACCCACTCCCCACTCTGGGCCTTTGCCCGCTCCTGGTTTCCTGCCAGGAATGCCCCACCCAACCCTCCACATGTTTAAACCAAACTCATCCTTTAAGAGCCAGGGAGAAGTCTGGGCTGGGAGGTGGCTCACGGAGTGGGGTCCAGGCATCTGGGCTCACTTAGGCCTGCACCTCACCCCTCCTCTGCCCCCCGCAAAGGAGCAAGAGGATAGCCAGCAGTTCTGATACCTGAACACAGAAAAACCCTACACTCTTCCCCTCAGCCTTGGCTGGAAATTGCAACTGAAGCCAGAGGCTCCCAGTCTCAATGGGTAGCTGAGTGAGGAACCTTGAAAAGAATGCAAAGACAACGCAGGGCCCTTGAGAAAAGTAGGCACTGAGCTAGCAATTATGTTTTGTTGGATATAGGTAAAATCTGGAGAATATTTGCCAGAATATTCTTGCACACACTAAAAATATAAACAAAAACCAAGTTGAGGTGAAGGTTCCTTCTTTTTTTTTTTTAAAGATTTTTTTTTCCTTTTTCTCCCCAAAGACCCCCGGTACATAGTTGTATATTCTTCGTTGTAGGTCCTTCTAGTTGTGGCATGTGGGACGCTGCCTCAGCGTGGTTTGATGACCAGTGTCATGTCCGTGACCAGGATTCAAACCAACGAAACACTGGGCCGCCGGCAGCGGAGCGCTCGAACTTAACCACTCGGCCACGGGGCCAGCCCCTGAAGGTTCCTTCTTCCAGATGTATATTTGTCCTATTGCTTATTATCTCAAACTGTGCACTAGGGGCTTATTTGCAAGGATTTCTCTTGAACCAGCCTGACAAAGGTTTATTATTATCTCCTGTGTTCTGTAACTCTTAATCTTGAATCTATGCTTGCTCTGGGTCTTAATAATTTACTGTAATTTCCATTTACTGACCATATATTTGTTATAAGAAAATATATTTGTAGAATATGCCTGTTGTAAGAAATTGAGTTTACTCACCTAAAAATAATGTCGCTCACCCTGACCTCACTTTTCATTCTGTAGCTTCACTGGAACCTAAGGGGCATAATTTCATGTGTTAGAGCGCATCAAGACTGTGTATGTTGGATTTTTCCCTACAGGCCTGTGGCTCTAAAAAATTCATTTCCAGGAAGCAATAAGAGATGAAGTTTGAAGTTTTCTCTGTCAAGGACGGAGGAGAAAAGATGCCAGAATGAAAGTATCAGGCAAGGAACCAATAATGACAGCAAGGCCCCCAAGGAGAAGGGTGCCTCTGTGAGTGCTTGACTTCCAGGACCCTGTCATACTCTTACTTAAATCCTTCGATATTTCCTAAAGTTCAAGTCTAATTTCCTGGCATGAAACCTGTTCTTCATGAGGCTGCCCCTTCCCACGGCTTCTCTCCTAACCTGAGCTCCTCCCGCCCTGCACCACTCACCATACGATGGTGCCACCTTGTTTCTGACATGAAGACTGGGTCATGCTTTCTCCCCCCTCCTTGTGGGTTCTCCTGGATCCCAGAAGTAAACTCTACCCCACCTCTCAGCTGTTTCTTTCTTATTCTTCCTTCAAGATCAGACCGAGAATCATCCACACATCTTCTGCCAAATTAAATAGAATTAGGGGCAAGAAGCAACTTTGTTCACATTTTTGTAAAGGAAACAATTTTGGCTTATGTATACTGTTAGCTTCTGACTTAAAATATCCACAGATGATCTTTTTTTTTTTAAAGGTTGGCACCTGAGCTAACAAGTGTTGCCAATCTTTTTTTTCTTCTTCTTTTTCTCCCCAAAGACCCCCGGTACATAGTTGTGTATTTTTAGTTGTGGATCCTTCTAGTTGTGGCATGTGAGACGCCGCCTCAGCATGGCCTGATGAACAGTGCAACATCCGTGCCCGGGATCCGAATCAGTGAAACCCTGGGCCGCCAAAGCAGAGCGCGGGAACTTCACTCAGCCACTGGCTGGCCTGATGATCATATTAAGTAACAAAACTTCCAAGTTTATTCTTCCAAAATTTTAGTCAGATACAGAAGTTGGATTTTATTGATTCCTTTGTTTTCATTCACTAAAATAATCATGAGATTCCTTACTATTATTTGAGGCTTCCCAAATGGTGAAGTGCAAATGGGTTATAGATAGGGATCCCTCAGGCAAAACCCCAAGGCCAGATACCTGCCAGCTGGGAGCAGCTCCCTCAGTTCAAACAGTTTACGTCCATTTATCGCTGTCTAAGTGGGCCGTGAAATGAAACGGTTTGCTCTGTGTTGTGTCTGGCTTCAGGACAGGCGGCAAATTCCATCAGGTGGTAAATAACATCCAGTTAAAAAGATGTGCCATATTCTTTTGCCAATATTTTACTTAGGATAATTGGATCTTAGTTCTTTTCTTTTGTTAGTCTAAAATATCTTTTTGTTGTTGTTAAACTTGATTTAGTTTCAAAATTATAAAAGGTGTGAAGCGGTATGTTTTATTACCCTATTCTACTCTTGAAACAGTGTATATACCCACAGCTGTTATCTGTCCTGGGGAAGATCTGAATGATGAGGGAGGAAGAGAGGGAGGGAGGAAGGGGGAATGAGGCCCCCAGGTAGTGCATCTAGGGTAAAATCTGTCCACTGTGGGCATAGACAATGAAAAGGTGACTCTTCAGGAGGGTGGGAGATAAGAGGAGGGTGGAGTTTGGGGACAGCAAGACAGGGAGCACTAAGGGGTGGGGTCATGGCTTGGGTAGAAGGGGCTGAAACAACCAAAGGTCTGGGGCGCTCATATGGCCACGCTGTTTTCCACCAGGCTGGGCCGCAGGTACTCGTAGGGCATGTCCAGCTTTGCATTCCGGATCTCAATTTCCTTATCAAGGGCAGCCAGATCCTCTCTGAACTTCTTCAGCACAGCCTTGGGCCCAGGGCCCGAAAAATACTCCTCCTCATGCTGGCCCAGAGCCACCTGGGATGGAGAGAAAGAGGCAGCTGAGCGCTTTACGACCCTCAGTTTGGAGTGCCACACCTTCCTGAAGGTGCCCCCTTCCACAGGGAGCCGGGCACCTGGCTCTCACCATGACGGGCTGCCGTCTGCCTAGCTGCCAAGTGATGGACATCTGGAGAGAAGACTGATGAACGTTGGGCAGTGTTGCCATCACCGTCTCCAACGTCACATCCTTGGTGGTCGGTGGGGGCAGCCGCATCGTGCAGGGTGCATTAGGGACCCAAGCATACCAGTCCAGCTAAGAAGGGGCAGATACCTAGAGTCTATGTCTGCTAAGCATGAAAACCCCTTAGCCCACCTACGCACGGCACTGTCCCACAATCCAGGTCCAAATGCCCAGCTGCCCACCTCTGGTAAGTACCTGGCCCAGGTGGACGGAGGAATGCTGGCCAGTGCAGGTGAAGATGCACATGGTGACAAAGTGGCAGACCTGGTCCCGGGACTCTAAGGACACAGGAAACCCTGCAAAGGATAAGGAGAGTCAGAACCTGCGAGGCTAGGCATAGAAGAGAGCTCAGAGAGATGAGGGAGGGAGGGGAGAACGAGATGGGGAGAAGGGGCGCCCAGGACTCTCAGGAACTGCTGTGGGAAGGGACGTGAGAGTGGCTTGGGTGGGGAAGTGGGGAGCTGTGCTGGGAGGGTCCCGCCCAGTAGGGTACTGTGAGCTCATACTGGCTCACAAGAGTCAGTTGTGCGAAATTTTCAGGCATTTAGCAAACTGGTTGACATCACACTGGTAGCCATCATGGGAATATTTACACCAAGGAAATGCGCTAATGCTCAAATCAGGCTTTTCTTTCAGACAGCCAGTTGTTAAACATTTATGAACAACCACTGGTCCCACTGCATCTGGGACCTGGAGGGGTTCTCAGTGTATGCGGCAGGGACCTGTCTCTGGTAGAGTGGAAAGGGAATCTGGGGGTGCCTTTGGGCATTTTCATAGGGGTTGGAAATGCTTCTGGAAGCTTCCATAGAAGTACAAAGGATTCTGGGGAGATTCCAAGGAGGACTCTCTCCTGTTGGAGGTATTAGGGCAGGGGCTCATCTTACCTCGGTCCTGGGCCCCTAGCAGCCCAATTTCAGTGATCTCTCGACACCAGGTCTGCAGCTCAAGATCTTCTTTCACGGCCCCGTCCGTCTTATAATGCAGATTCACTATTCCCTCCACATATCTGCTGGCCAAGGGGTCGGGGCCAGAGAACTGAAGCCGACAGGGAGCCACCAGGCCCTCTGCTCCCTGCCCACACGGCCAGGTCAGGACCCCCAGCCCTCAACTCAGACACAGACCTCCTCTTCTCCTAGCCTCCTCCCCGACTCCCACCTCCACCAGCCCTGCTTCCCCGCTGCCTCACCGAAAGATGACTTCCCAGAGCCGCAGGGCATCTTGGGCATAGAAGGAAGACTCGACGCCCAGGAGCCCCCGGTCCTCCAGGTCATCAGGGGGACAGAATGACCTGTAGGTCAGAAAGGGTCCAGCTCGCCTGAGCAGCTCCACGTGGCCTCCCCCACCTGTGCTCACCACCTGAGGAGCAAGGACAGGCAGTCAGGCCAATCAACCTGCCTCGAGGCCAGAGCCGGAGGGAGAGTGAACTCCAGAATCCCCCTGTCTCTCCTCATACCTGGTCGAAAATTCCCATGTTGGAGACCAGCCCAGACCTGGCCCGGATGTTAATTTCCATGGTGTATCTCAGGTGGGGAATTATAAGCTAGAGGGAGAAGAGCAGGGAAGGGCAAGGTCAGAAGAGAGCTGGGGCAGGTCCCTGCAGGAAATAGGGGGTAAAAAGCAGGAAAGGTACCAGGTCTCAGGAAAAGCACGGCCGTGACGTTCAGTGGCCCCTCAACACCAGGAGTGTTCAGTTGACGTGTAATTAGTGCCAAAAACTGTGGACTTATTGCTCTATGATGACCGAAAGACATCATTCTCCTTTTCTTTTCATAATGACTATTCAAGGTCTAGCTCAATGTTTCTCAACCTTTTCTTCATTATCACTCCTTTAAGGAGGGTTTTTAGCTATTCTTTCCTACTCTCACCCTCCCATGCAATTTTAATGCTATAGATATATCTATTATGCACTCTACGTCTATATATGCTTTACACATAAAAATAATAAGATATTTTGCCCCCCTACAACCACTTGCACCCCCTTGGGGGGCATAATTGCCCTCACTGAGAATGCATGGCCTAACCTGCCTACCTCCAGAACTTCATCACCTACCTTCTCCCCTTGCCCATTACACTCATCCTCTTTCTGTTCTTCAAATATGTCAAGCTTGTTCCTGCCTCAGGACCCTTGCACTTACTGTCAGCCTCTGCCTAGAACAATGTGCCCCTTGATCATTTCACCGCTGGATCCTCAATCTCTATGTCATCTCCTCAAAGGAGCCTTTCCTGACCACCCAATCTAAACTCGCCATCACATCACCCTGCCTGGATTCTCCACATTGTACTTATCACAGCTGATGTGTTACAGTACAATCTTTATTGTCTGTTAGCCGTTAATGGAAATGAAAATCCCCAAAGATCAGAACCTCACCTGTCTTGCTCAGCACTGGCACCTAGAACAGTTCTTGCCCCATGGGAGGCACCCACGAAAAAAAGTGAATAGGTGAATACTCTGCTCTAATTACCTGTAATAAACCAGGCTGCTGCTGTTGACCTGAGCCCCTCCAACTGGCCTATGGGTCACTGTTTTAGAATTCTTCAAAGCTGGCTGGAAAATCTGTTATGTATTTGCATGGTGCCCTCTTGTTGGATGGAATCCTCAGTCATTTGTGTGTACTATATACATACTGTATGTATATCTGTGCTTTATACATAAAGAAAAGGAAGACTTCTCACCACCCTACCCTGCTGATGAATCATTTTCACCTCCTTGGGAGGTGATATCACCCTGTTGAAATTCTCACTCCCTGCTCTCGTGCCTTTCACTGGTTGGCTCCCGCCATACCTGAGACGCCGCAGAGAGGGCACCTCCAGAGGTGGGACTGTGCGATGGGGCAGAGAGGGGCAGGCAGGAGAGAAGGGAACAAGGTGTTACCTTGAAGATAGGATATATCGATGGAAGGCACCTCATGGTGGCCACAGCGAAGACCTCAGCCATCAAGTGTCACCTCAGAAGATGAGACTGCAGCTCGTGAAGCTGGAAGTCAGAGCTACGGACCCAACATTTAGCCAGGAGCCAGACCATCGGGGGATCCGTGGGCAGGAAAAGCGGTGGTGGAGGGGACCCTTCACGGGGCAATTGGAGCTGGAGCCAGGGCGAGAAGGGATGAGTGCCAGGTGTCCCACAGACTCCCCTCCTTTGTTTGGTTAACTTCTCCCTTCTTCCTCCAGATTTGCTTTGCTTTCTCCACCTGGCTGCTCCTACCCGCCTCCAGCCGCTGTTCCTCCCCTCCCTTTCCTGCCCACTCAGCTCCTTAACATTGTGCAAGCGGCTCTGCCCTCACGCTGCCTTCTCCAGCTTCCACTTCCCCTTTCAGTCCCTTCGGTGTGGACAAAATTCAAACCCACCTCTGCCTTCATCCCACACTCTTTTTCAGAAATCTCAGCCTCTCTCTGATCTTTCAGCTCCACCTCTACACAGCTGACTAAGTCTCCAGTTCTCAGCTAGTCACTAGCTGGACATTACAACTTGAATGTCTCCCCATTAGCTCAAAATTGGCCAGATGCAAGCCTGCCTGCGCGTCCTGTCCTCTTTATTTGTCCTATTTCTGCAGGTGCCTTGCCTGGCTCCTCCTTTTTCTCTCTCCTTGAATTCAGGCCAGTTTAAATCTCCTCTGCACTCCCACAGCTCTTCCCCACCTCTGAGCCCATCACCTCCACCTTGGACAATAGCTGTAGCATAGTGCCCTAATCCCTGCCTAGCATCTCCCTTCTCCCATCCATCCTAAACCCTAGTGCCCAGATAACATGCCTGCAGCATCTTTCACAGCAGCCTTCACCAGCTTCCTGTGTTCATACTCAGCCTGGCATCCATGGCGCGCTGTAGCCTGGCCCCCCTCACCTCACATTAGTCCCCAGCACCCCTGCCCAGCTGGCCGCCGGGAATCACCTGACTCCTCACTCTCGGACACTCCTCAGCCTCTCTGCCCGGCCCACCTTCCCCTGGGGGCGGGGGGTCCTGACTGTCCTGCTTGAATATCTAAGTCCCATCCTCTCCCAAGGCCCGGTACGCCCCACCTCCAATGATCCCTCCCAGACTGTCTCCGTCCTCAGGCACTTCCTCATTACCGGAGCTTATTCAGATTTGCCCGGTCTCTCTCCAGCTAGACTGCACCTCTTAAAGTCAAACTCCTGCCCATTTCCTCCTTTCACGCCTCCCCAGCACATTAGCGTAAGGCCTTTGCACAGAGCCGGTACTCAGTGAATTTGGGCGAGGGGCTGAGCCAAGAGGGCCAACCCCTGGGGAGAAAAATGATGAGTCCTCTCACCTGGATGACCATGGGCAAGAGTTTCCCATCAGGCTGCAGCTTCAGCAGGACCAGAGGGGCAGCCAGGTACTGCTGGCTACACAGGATGACATTGGCCTTGATCCCATCCAGCAGGGAGAAGTCAGCTTCAAACAGCATGCCTCCCTGGATGGGGGCAAGGGCAAGGGCTGCCATCAGTGTAAGGCATCTTCCCTCCACCCTGACTCCCCGAAGGAAGAAGAAAAAGAAGGTATCCAACTTGTCTCCACCACCTACTTTGTACGGGTAGTGGGATCAGCATTTGGGCTGCTGTGGGGTCCACTGTGGGCCCAGCTTGCTGCCAGATGGCAAGAAGGAATTCTACAGGAGAAATCTTGAGTGCTTATTGCCTCATATATTTCTTACATGCACTTGAATTAGCCCCAGTTTTATAAAAGAGGAAACAGATGATCAGAGAGGATAGGTATCTGGCCTGAAGTCACACAGCTTATAAACAGCAGAAACAGGATTCAAACCCAAATCTGTCTCACCCTATAATCCCGTGGGTTTTCTCTCTCAGTTGTTGACTCCTGATTAACCACCCCAGCCCTGACCCTGATTCTCTTACTCCACACTCTCCCTCAGTCCCTAGCTCCAAGGCCCAGTTACAGCTCTTCATTTTGACTCTGTCTCTATCACCCATCACACACTCTTTCTCCACAATATGCTATTTCTTCTCAGGGAGGAAGGCCATGGAGCTGCACTTCTCCAGGATCACTCAAGATTTCTCCTGTAGAATTTCTTCTTGCCATCTGGCAGCAAGCTGGCCCACAATGGACCCCACAGCAGCCCAAATGCTGACCCCGCCCCCCATTTCCACGTGGCCTCCTTAGGGATCTTATGTCCGTACCTGGAGCTCCTTCTCCAGCTGGGCCTGCAGCTCCTCCATCCCTGGAGGGAACACTAGGCGGGCAGGAAGGCGAGTGGAGCGCCTCAGCAACATGGGGTTGGTGCCGTTGAGAAACTAGTACCCAAATAAGTCATCCTCCTTCCAGGAGTCCCGCACCCGCTCTAGGGATGGCAGTTGGGGAGCATGCTGGGGGATCCAAGCTCCTGGTCCTTCCAACCCTGCCCAAACCATCCCCACGTGACCCCAGCCTACCAGAGGGACCCAGGCCTCTGGTCTCCCAAACCTAGTTCCCTCGATTGGATGGGATCTGGGGGTAAGGGTCCCAGGGGAAATATTTGGGTACAGGTACTGACCAGCCAGCTTGCTCTGGCCACACCAGAAAATCCTGTTGAAGTCATCCAGATCCTTCCAGCAAGTCAGAATATTTAAAGAGTCTTTGACAGCTAGGTCTGCCAGCCTTCAGGGAAGGATAGGCGAAGGGTTTGACATAATTCTCAGAACCAGACATTACAACCCCGGGCATCCACCTTGGGCTGGTCCAGCCCTGTTCAGTCCATAAGCCCATTGTCCTCCACTAGACCAGGACACCTCCCTTTCACCCAGCCCCCATTGTTCTCACCCCTTGGCCAGCGAAATCAGGCATTGTTGGGGGGGGGGGGGGGCGGGGAGTGTCGGCAGCTCACTGGGGGGCAGGAGGAGTCAGAGGCGGAGGAGGGCTAACCGGTATAGCTTCCTTCTCTCTTCCAGCACCTCCTCCCTGTGTTTCTTGAAGAAGCCTTGGGGGTCATCTACCACCGTGCGGCCTAGAAGTGCAGAGGAGGGTATGGGCAATGAGGCTTCTCCTGAGAGCCTCTCCCCTGTCCCTGCCGAGGATGCCTGCTCAGCCCGCCCTTCCGACGGCCCCTGACCCTTCAGCACCACGCCCTCCCGCAGCCTCGGTGCAGGTGCAGCTCGGTGCCAGCTCCAGCAACCCGCCGCTTCCAAAGGCCCCGCCCTCCGGGTTCCTGCCCTCATGCCCTATTCTCCTCTTCCTTCCCTCTAACTTCTCTAGTGCCCCAGAACCCTCCTCACACCCCGACGCCGTGCTCACCAGTGCCCTCGGGTAGGCTCAGGACTCCGTCACCCTCCACCCAGCGGTAACGTGGGAACCTGAACTCGTCCCCGCTGGCCCCGGGGCCCTGCACCGAGATCCAGTTGCAGAACCACGCGTCATCATTAAGGAGGTGCCACTTGCGCAGTTTCACAAAGAGCAGCGGTCCCAGGAACTCCGGCACGTCCACCTTGAATTCTGCCTCCTGCAGGCGACAAAAGAGTGTCAGCAAGGTGGGCCTCTCCGGAAGGGGCGCTTGGACTGAGCCCTGGACGCCCTTCCGCTGGGCCTCTGGGAAAGCTGCGCAAAGGGAACCAGAAAGAGAAAGGGGGCGCGCACCCAGCAGGTGGCTCCACGACCCCTTCCTGGGTCGTCGATGCCTCGATTCCTCAGCCCGATGGGGAGGTGCACTCCTTCCTGCACTTTTTCCTCCCTGTTGTCACTGATTGTGCCAAGCGCTGAGCTGGGCACTGGGCACCAGGCGCCGCGCCATGGGCCCTGGGACGACACACTGTAAACCAGACGATTGCAGCTGAGAAACACCGGCGCCCCCCGACCCCCTCACCAAGGCTGAGTGCCCACAGAGGCCCCACCCGGCCTGGGGGCAGGCTTCCCGGAGGACATTCCATCTAAGCTGAGCCCTTTAGATGAAAAAGGCTTAGCCAGGCAGAGTGAGAGAGAGGAAACGCTGGGGGAAAGGCGTGCCAGGGAGAGGAAACTGAGACAGCAGAGGCTAGGGGAGGGCGAGCAGCGTCGTGGAGCTGGAGCTGGAGCGCGAGACGTGGGGAGATGAGGAGGACGAGATAGTGAAGTCTCGAAGGTGAAGCCAAGGGCTTTGGATTGGTGCTGAAAACAAGCGGAAGCCATTCAAATGTTTTAAGCTGGGGGAATGTTTTAGGGGTGGGAATGTATTTGGAAGAAATCGCTCTGGCTGCAGAAGGGCTTGAAAGGGCAGAAGCGAAAGCAGTGAGGCAGGTGAAGAGGATGAAAGTGACGTAGGTTCCAGGGGACATCGGTAGTCGCGGGTGGGGCGGACATCAGAGCACGGATGCCGGAGATGTCCAGGAGATCGAATTGACAGCGCTCGATTCTTAGTTAGACAGAGGTGAAGAGAGAGGCAGGCGCCAGTGACACGTGGGGGAGACCAGAGGAGAGGTCTGAGAGTGGGGGAAGAGGAGGGGACCTCACTTGGGCGTGTTCCTTTGAAGCGTCCATGGGACGGACATCCGGATCAGGGGTCTTGGAGAGAGCTGGACAGGCGATGGGATTTGGGGGTCGGCAGAGGGAAAAAGTACCGAGAGCCAGGGACAAATACCAGGTAGATGTGATGGGAGAGGCGAAGTGGGCCGGGAAATTCAGAGTGTTCTCATCTCTTGGCTTCTTCTCCCCAGCCTTCCGCCGGCTCCTCCATCCCACCCCACCTCGGGTGATAAAGCCCGCAAGGTGGAAGATCTAGCAACAGTAGAGTTTGAAATAGTTTTTTAAGAATAGAGGAAACAGGAGACGCACGGCCTCTCTAGGGACCTCTGAGTTTCAAGAAAAGAGAGCTCTGTGGAACGACGGGCGCGCAAGAGTATCCTCTCAATTCCAAGGAGACTGGGCGGCAGAAACGTTTATTGAGCGCTGACTGTGTGCCACGTACCGCCTTAAAGCGCTCTACCCTGCGGCCTCCGAGCGCTCTTTGCGCGGGATGCGCGCGCCCTCAGCCGCGAGAAGGAGCTGGAGGCGGGCAGGGCGCTCCTCTTCCCCGGTATTTGACGGACTTGGGGACAGAGGTGCAGCCCACCCTACCCGCCTGAGGCCAGCTCACCTTGCCCCGCGCCGGCCACAGGCGCTTTCCGAGCGCCGCCTCCCGGTGCTGGCCGACCAGCCACAGCTGCACCTGGTTGTTGGAGCCTGCGTGGAGCGAGGACCCGGTGGACGCGCGGACGCGGTAGAGACCCATCTTGCCCAAAGATGTTTCGCGCCTTCTGGGGGGGGGGGACAAAAGAGTGGAGGCGCTAAATAATGGGGCCCAAGACCCCGCCCCTCAGAAGCCTTGCCAGGGATCGGGGCCGTGGATGGCAGTTCTCCAGCCAACCCTTCCCAGCTCTGCGCCGCCCAGAGCTCAACCCGAAGCCGAAGAAGGCGGGGCCATGTGGGGCCAGGGGATTCGGACCATTATCTTGATGGGAGGAGGATAGAAGGAGGAAGCAGATGAGAATTTGGGCAGAAAACATGTAGGAAGAAGGAATCGAAGCCTGGCCCAGCAGGCAGATGGTGTGGGTGGCTGGGAAGCCCACTCTGTCTACACACACACATACACACACACACTGGCCTCATGAGTTGGTTCACCTCTGCCAAGGGTCGTGCTTAGGGTTGTAGGAGAGGATGAAACGGGCAAGGAGACCTGGTCTGCAGCAGCATTTGAGGAAAGTACATTAAGGCCACCGAATTAATTTGACCAACTCTGAAGCTTTCTTGCTTTCCCCGTGCCAAGCTCTGGGGTTCATTCCTTTCTAGCTTAAAAGCCTCTGCCTCTCTGTTGCTTGCAGGATAAAAATCCAAACTTCTTGACATTAAAGCTCTTTCTAACCTGGCCAGCCCTTCTCCAACCTCATCCCACCCTCATATCCTGTCTCTCTCTTTGGCCTGGAGCCCTGTGTTTCCCAGAACCCACTGTGTTGTTGGCTTGCAGTCCCTCCTCCTGGAAAATTCTATCCAGCCTTCTAAACCCTGGTTAGACTCCAATTTCTCAGGGAAGTTTTTCCTGGTGATTCCAACCCTCCCCACTACCCTCACCAGAGCTAATCAGCTTTCCTCTCGACTGCTTTCGCCCGGTGCATACTTCTACCGTTGCGCTGCTGCAAACAAATACTACAGTAATTTGTTTGTATGTCCATATCCCCTGCTAAGGTGAGCTCCTCCTTGGTAAGGACCACAATCCCACCCAGTACCACATACTCACTTTTGTTTCCCCTGGATTTAGCACAGTATCAGGGCTTGGGGGTGTCAATAAGTATTAACTGAAACACACAGAACTGAAAGATCAATTATAAATAAATCCTTCCCTTGGGGGAGACAAAGGCAAACAAATAACTCTCAGGCAATGTAACTAATAAGGGAATAGCAAATCCAGCTGTGGTGCCACCATGGGGTGACGTGCTCTAAGCCTGGTAAAGCAAAGGAGGTCAATAGAAATACATCTGTAATGCATACTTTCTTGTTTATTTTTTTAGTGGGAAGTGATTCAAAGTTTAGAAGGTACAAAGTGGTATTCACTGGTGTCTCCCTCCCTCTTGGCCCCAAGCCCCCTAATTTCTCCACCCCCAGCAGTCACTGATCTGCACCCATTCACAAGTAAATACATGCCTATCCTTTTTGTCCTTTTTCTGCACATGGTAGCACACTTTACACGCTGTTCTGCACCTTTTTCCCCCCAGTTTGCAACATAAATCAAGAGATCATTCCACATCAGTCCTTAAATAGCTTCCTTGTTCTTAAGGCTGCCATTGTTTTGATGAAGCATAATATACTCTACCAATTTCTTGTAAATGGACGTTTAGGTTATTTGCAATCTTTTGTAACCATAAAAAATTTTTATTGCTGAAAGAAATTACCTGGTATATACATCATTTCTCAGATGTAAATATATCTGTATACAAAATGCTAGAAATGGAATTTCTAAGCCAAAAGCATATATAATTTTGGCACAAATTGCTACACTACTCTCCATACAAGCTGTACGAATTTATACTCCCATCAATGAGTCCACTGATGTGTGGGAGTGCCCATTCTCCTTCACTCTTGTCAATAGTGTGTTGATAAACATTTTTGCCTTAGCCAATCTGTTAGGTGAAAAATGTTACCCTAGTGTAATGTTAATTTGCATGCTCTTATTATAAATAAGGTTGAGCATCTTTTCATATTGTAGGAGCCATCTGTATTTCCTTTTCTGTGAACTAGCTATTCCATTTTTCTATTGGATTTTGGTCTTATTGATTTGTAGGGACTATTTATATATTAGGAAAATTAGCCCTTTTCCAGCTCTATCACTACTAAAGGGTCCCAAAGTAACAATGGTCCTTTTTACATACATCAACTCCTTAGAGCCCAGATTTTGGTCTATAATATTATTCTCCACTAAAAGAAACTTGGACTTCTTAGGGGGTAGCTGACTCCATGGCTGGGGGCAGGTAAAACTCAGGATAAGCCTGGAACATGCTATTGTTGCTAAAAAAGTAAGAGCACTCTCAAGAAAGTCACAGGCAAGATGTGCAATTAGAGAGGCTCTGACTGGCTGTGTTGTGACCTTTTGAGGAGCAAAACTAAATAATAAATAGGGTTAATTCCAATAGATAAATGCGTCAGAATGCTTTATGTTGCAAGTAACCAAAAGATCAATTCAAAATGGTTCAAACAATACAGAAAAATTATTATCTCAGAAAATAGGAAGTCCATAGGGTAGGCTGGCCCTAGGGTTGTTTAGTTCAGTGGCTCAACAGCATCCTCAAGGAGCCAGGGTTTTGTTTTTCCATCTTTCCGTCCTCCATGAGTCAGCTCCTCAATGAGTTATCTTCTTAACAAAATGGCCGCTACCACTCTAATAATCCCATACAGACAACAACATCCAGTGGGAAAAGAAGGACCATTTCTTCTTGTGCCTCCCTTTTTAAGAGCAGAGGAAGCTTTCCCAGAAACCATCCAGCACCTTTTCCTTATCTATTTTTAGCCAAAACTGAGCACCAAACCCAAATCCTTCAAACCAGCAAGGGAAACAGAACCATCATGATCATCTTAGCCAGTCAGGATTTGCCCCTGAGTTAACCAGGGAAGGATGGACACACAAACACATTTGAGGCCCTCGCCAACAAGGACGACGGGATAATGGATGGGGAGGTAGGCACCCAAGGGTGTCTCCTACAATGAGTTTGTGAAAAACCCAAATCCATAATAATATTAAAAAGAGAAAAGTCACTGTGAACTATTACAAAAAAGTATAATCCAAAAGAGAGCGATTATTTTGGGATTTTTGAAGTTTTTGTAGGTTTTAATAAGAAAGGGAATGTTACTCTACATAAGCGTGTGTGTTTCTTCTAAGTACACTTCTGTTTATAATGAACACATATATGCTCACTTCCATCGGTAAATGGAAAAGAATAAAAACAGGGAATGGTGTGTGAGCCAAACAGTCTGGGGGAAAATAGGAGCTGTTCCAAGAATGGGAAGGACTGATAAGAACACTCGGCTACATGTGATTATCAGGTAGAAAGGAGGGTCAGCCAGCTAACCAGCACTGATGCTCACACTCCGTGACCAAGGAGAAAGGGTGTCCTGAATTGCTGAATCAGCCAAATGTCCTAAAGAGGAGCCAACCCAATCCTTCTCTCCCAGAAGATGAATCCCCAAGACACCCCCTTAACCGTAATAGGGCATTAATAATGCATGCAGAATTTTAAATAATACTAACGAAGCAAGTCAACATGTCATAATGACAGAACAAGGGATTCTATAAGTCTGGCCAAGTGAAACTAAAGGAATACATCATTTCAGGGGGGACAGACAGATCGCAGAAACTAAAAATTTATGTGGAAGATACAAACATTGAAAGACTTATTGGGGTAACAGGAGAAGTTTTGCTGGAACACAGCTCCCTGGGAGAAACAACAAGCTTCAGAGCCCCAAGCATGAATCCATCTGCTGAGAAGCCCAATTCTATAGCCTCAGTACATAGAGGATCTGAGACAACAGTCTTGGGGCGAGTGGCGGGGGGAGATTTCAGTAACACCAAGAAAACATCAAAAGAAGTATTTTAATAACCTTAAGAAAGTATCTTATCCCTAGAGAAAAACAAGAACAAGGAGAAATCAATGAAGTAATCAATTAAATCCATTGTGTTGGTGTTTTAAAATAGATTTAAGTTATAATGACAGTCGGTCTTGTAATCATTGTATTTGTGTGTATTTTGTGTACTGTTTAAAGTATATTCAAAAGAATCATCATATTAAATTTGTAATTGTAGTTTAAATTGTTTAAGGAGATTTAATGAAGTTTGCAATCAATGTTTAAATATTAAAATTTATTTTTCGAAGTTCTGTTTATAGATATGTTTAATAAATTGAGCATTAAATAAAATACAAATATTTTTAGGGTGTTCTCTCCATGGACAAAAATCTCCTCAAACTTTCAAAACTTTACCAATAATAAACATAAACTCTGTCAACAGTAAGCATAGAAAAATACCTGAAAAAGTGTACACTGAAGTCTTAGCAATGATTAATTCTAGAGAGTGGGCGACGGTGGGGAAGGGACTTTCATTTTTTACATACTTTGGAATTTTTAAAACTTTCTACAGAAACATAAGTTATTTAGTAATCTAAAAAAATGTAATCTTGAACAAAATTCAAGACTATAAATCCTATTATAAAAGCATTAACTATAATCGTGTGTGGCTATAAAAGGAGGCCTGATCCTGCCTGGTGGTGCAGCAGTTAAGTTCACGTGCTCTGCTTCAGTGGCCCGGGGTTCGCAGGTTCGGGACCTAGCACGGCTTATCAAGCCATGCTGTGGCAGGCGTCCCACATATGTTAAGCAGAGGAAGATGGGCACAGATGTTAGCTCAGGGCCAATCCTC